>NW_028261386.1:6658401-6958401 GCF_051295495.1 Thamnophis sirtalis | reverse complement strand
TTTTAATACAAAAGCCACTGGTTCAACTTTTAAGGTTTATGCAGCACAATGCTGTTTGTATTTCAATTTTGAAGAATTGGGCATCAACTTGTATTCAGATTAAATAAAAGTTAAACTGGGCAAAAATTACACTTGGAAAGACACTTTTCAGGAAGTGAAATAATTTATCCTAAAGGAACACATACAACAGTAGCTTACAAATAACAAGTCTTTATAATTATTGTATGCCATTCTTCCTTCTCTTCTAAATAAAAAAACAGAAATGTTTCTCCAGATATCACTAGATTCCTCTCAATTCCAACCAATAAGACAAGTATTTTATTATTTATTCAACAAATGTATATAGCCACCCACTCACATATAGGTAACTACTGGCACCCTACAAAATTGAAAAAATCCATTATATAATAAAATCCATTGCAACACCCCCCACCCACTCGCAATGGCAGCAACAACACAATCAAATTTGCCATTTGATTAGCTCCATCACCATTCATGATGCCCAGGCCTGCTAACAAATCTACCTTAGGGCCTTTCAGAAAAGCAGGAGAGTGGGGGCGGGCACAAATGTACCTCAGGGAGAATAGAATGTTCCATAAAGAATGGGCCGCCACCAAGAAGGCCCTTTATCATAGTCCCACAGGATGATAGTCTTTAATCAGTGGGACCTATAACCTGCCCTGTCTTCCAGTTCTGGTGGGCTGAATAGAAGTAATAGAGAAGAGAGAGCCCTTCAAATAACCTGGTCCCAAATCATGGAGGTGTAAGGCTGGTAGAAGCTGTACTATGGCAACATCTGAAGGGGGCTAACCTTATTGTTATTTTAGAAGGAAAGCAAGACACCTGAGCTCTGTCAAAATGTCCTTCCTTACCTGTATAGGCATCCCATATTTTGATGCGTCCATTGGCTAAGCCTGTTGCTAATAGAAGCTGGTCTTGACCAAATCTGAACCGGTGCCATTCTATATTCACACAACGACTCTGTTTCTCAGGTACTGATGATCCAAATGCAAGACTCCAGACTATGTCGCCACAATCTATGACTTGTTCACAGGGCTTGTTTTTCTGGTCGCCATCACTGTTCTGCCTTGAAAGCTTGGAATGATTTAAATTGGCAAAATTCTTTACACCGTGCAATGAGCTGTGGGTAACAAAATTAAGGGTAAATGTTTTGCAAGAGCAAGGTCCTAAAGGCATGCCATTTTATTTAAATATCCTGTTATAAACCATTATAACATCCCACTCCTTTGGACTTTAAAGTCCCAAGAACATCAAGAAAGGGACTATGGTTTTCTAGTAAACTCATACAAAAACATTTCTTTATGGAGGTGGTCAGCAGACAACACTAACATCAATCACCCCGTAATATTGCAATCCAGCATTTAATGCATGAAGAAAGATGATGCATTTTAGCTAGAAGAAAGCATTTTCTCTCTATCCTTGAGAAACAGGCCACTGCTTTGGACAGAAACAAAGCAGAGAGCATATCAAGGCCAAGGTAGAATTAATCCATGTCTTCTAGATTAAAATCCATATGTCCACCACTGAGCTACAACTAGCTTGCTTCATGCGGAAGTATGATTAAGCCGAAGAACCACATCCTTTTCTTTAGTTCCCATAATCCTTTGGGGAATCTCTCTCTAAGGCTTATTGAATTAGATCAGGGGTGACAAACTCATGGGCTGGCCGCATTACGGGCTGGCCACGCCCACTCCGGTTTTAGCGAAGGGGAAAAAAATAGCAATATGTCATGTGATGATGCAAGTTTGACACTCTTGGATTATATGCTCTCTTCTGTTGAGAACAGAGCAGCCTTTCCTAACATGAGGGATTTGGAGAATTTATCCAATATTATTTAGAAGACCAAAAGGTGGAGAAGGTTAGAATGGGTAATCCTCATGAAGCCAACGAGAAAAGACACAACAAACTGAAACCATATTTTAACTACTGTACTGTGGTAAGACATTACACAACTGCTTGGTAAATATAGTAGTGTGTTATGCAGACTTAAGATACTGTGGTTTTAAGTTACAGTTAACGTGCCATGACATATGCTATGTTTAAACAAACCATAATATAACACAATGTATATATTCAGGCAAAATATGATTGAGTTCAATCTGCTATATTTCCCTGATATTGTATTTAATTTAAATTTTGAAAAAATCCATAATAGGAAGACTGTAGGAAGGTCTCAAGACAAATAAACAAATAAGATTTTTCTAAGCCAGCCATACTCACAAATTCTTAAGGCACTGAGACCAGGGGACAAGCTTTACTATGCGATGGCCTTGTGACCAAGCAAAGTAGGAGCCATCTGGAGCAAAAGCAACTGTCCAGTTTTCACGGCCACACTTCTTATCGAAAGGAGAAGCTGGAGCTAAGAGTTCTCCTACTGTCCGTGACCTTCCTAAAAAAATAAAAGTTCATCATTTGTCAGACATTCAATAGGTATAACTTCATACCAGAAGTTACATTTTTTGAATAATTGTGCACGTGCAATCTGATTCTGCTTTTAATTCCCTACAACAGTATATAAAAAAATATAAGCACACAATTTCAAAGTCAGAAACATGATAACCAACATAAATCTGAATAGAATCTAAGCATATCAAAAAGAAAATGACGTCATTTCAAAAATTACAAGGGACAAAAAGTTGCAATTCCTCCTGCTACCACATTCAGCACAAGTTAGATACCACAATTGAGGATCAGAAACTATGTGTGGTTTTTTTTAAAATTGTTATTGCTGCTTTGAGTCAGATGACTACATAGACAAATCCATGAAGGTGTTGGGTTGCATTTTTGGAAGTGGGTTGCTCTTGTCATCATCCAAAGACAGAGTGAGCCAGTCACGCAGCCAGATGGTTTCATGCCTAAAACAGGACCTGAACCCAGGTTTCCCTGCTCCTACCTAGAATAAGCACCTTAACCATTGGACCAAACTAGATGTAGAACTGGAAAGTAATTTATTGCACTATTTATTCAAATAACCACAACATCTTTAGTATCAATGAAAAGTCGTATCACTTTGCAGATCATTTTACAAAAGCAAACAATTTGTATCCTTTATGTGCCTGAGGTTTTCAAGCAGTTTTGTTCCTTCCAAGGACTTGTGAAATTGAATACGGAAGTTTTAGTAATTGTTTCTATACTGAAATAATTCATCCAGACTCCCTGAAATTATGATTTGTCTGCTACAGCAGATCTATTGTCTCCTTGGGTATCTTAAAAATTAATAAAATTATCAAAAAGCTAAGGTACAATCAATTTATTCACCTTTAATATGTCACAATTTGTGTTTGAGTTGAATTCTCATATCTGAGTCTGTTACTTTAAACTACACACTCTGTTTTTATGTGTACTGTATGCTATAATTTCCTGGGAAGGGACAAAAGAATATTATGGAGAACACATAAATTGTTAGAAAATTGAAATCATACTCGTGAAAGGAAGAACATCCATGATATATCAAAGGTCTATGGAGATTCTTAGCCATCCAGGTCATGGTTGTCCCAACGGTGCCTTCCAACAGGCACCTGGATTTCCTTGTTTTTTTCTTGGAGATGTTTCCTCATCTCATCCAAGCTTATTCAGTTCTCTTCTTCAGAACTGAAGAAGGTTCTTGGATGAGAAGCAAAATGTCCTCAAAGAAAAAACAAAGTCCAGTTGCCTTTTGAAAACAACCTCTGGAACATGGTACGGCAAGCAACACAAAGTATTACTGGCTATTATGCAGGCTGAAGGCAGCATTTTATGCCTTGCCATTATCTATAGATGCAAGTACAGACAAAGATAAAAACTGCTGTCTTATACTTATTCCCATTTGATCAAATCTCTGATGCCAGCCTCTTTCAGTCCCTTATCTCCACTCCCATGTTTCTTGTCTTGTGATTGGTCTCTAAGTCCACACCCACCCGCCTCCACTTCAATTTGGAACCCAAATATAAACCACAGCTAATTTCGTTTTGTTCAGCCTTGGTTTCTCTAGATGGTCTAAACCAGTGGTTACCAACTGGTGGTCTGTGGACAATTGGTGCTCCGTGAGAACATTTTGGTAGTCCGCAGAAAAATTATTTGCACTTTTTATATTGCACTAAATACTATTTATGTTTTTTAAAAAATCATATTAGTGATCCGCGGGATTTAAAATTATGAATTTAGTGGTCCCTGAGGTCTAAAAGGTTGGTAACCTCTTGTCTAAACCACCAATCCCCTCTTCCAATCCAAAAATAGGGCCACCATCAACTCATTCTCCAAATGCCTCCTGCCAGCTGAAAAACTCCATTCAAGACAATTACATCTGCTCAACAGCCAGCATGACCTTCTCCAGATGTGTTGGGGCTACAGTCCATGTCGTCTACTTTTTAGGGTGCAAAGGGGGAATGGTGTGAACTATCTTTCTATAGCTGCAGACACTACAAGCCCTCAACTCTGACCACAAAGTCTCTACTGTCAAGGGCCCCCGCCTCCCCTTCCATCATTCCACCCACCCACATCCTTCAAATAACTGAGGGGTCAGGAGGAGTCTCCTTAGCCACTATTTTTAGAATGGCAGGTCTGCAATGGGCAAAGCCAAAGATTATCTTACAGTGGAGCTATTATTAGGGTCACCACAACCTTCCTCCCAATAAATAAATATAGGGCTGCTTCCAATATCCACCCAGATGCAATTCCTCGGAAATGGGCCGGATCATTCCTATTAAGGCGGAAGCAGACTGACACCCCACCTTGCAAGCCCACATCAAGTTCCTCTTCTTTTGCCTGCACACGGCTTGGCTTTGCTTTCCATGTACACGATTACAGGCAGTCCTCAACTTACGACCACAATTGTGGCCAAACTTTCTGTTAAGTGAGAAACATGTTGTCAGTTTTGCCCCCATTTTACGACTATTATTATTATTATTATTTTTTGCCAGGTTTGTGAAGCACTGGAGTTGTAAAATTGTAAAATTGGTAAACTGGTTGTTAAAGCGAATCTGACTTTCCCCATTGACTTCGCTTGACTCCTGAGACACTGCAACCATAATAAATGTGACTCAGTCATCAAGCATTCAAAGTATGAAAAACAGTCCTGTCCCTTTTTTCAGCGGCGGCGTAACGTCGGTCACTGAACTGTTGTTATAAGTCGAGGACTCCCTGTATTCCTCCTAAGACACATGGAAGTGCTGACATCTGCATTTATAGTATACAAGTACACATGGCCCCAACAGTTCCTATTGCGCACCATTATTCTTTCCAGGAAAACGAAGCTTTTGTTCACATGGCAGAATACTCAGGCATTTAATTTTTTTCCCTTTTTAAAAAAAAAATAAAAGTGGCGTTAAGGGCTAGCCAAGAGACACTGCCCTTCCCCAACCTGGCGCCCACGAGTCTCATTATTTGTCTCCCAAGAGGCAAACCGTGACTGAGACCAACATCAGCTGCCACGCAAATAATCGGGAAAATGCCAGACGGAGGAAATTGAGGTTACTTACCTTGGAATAAGACCATCTCCAATAAAATTAATGAGATTTCGTTAAGCATGCATGCACAACATGAAGCTTCTCTCCCCCCCTCCCCAAACAGGCCGGTCGATCTATACACACCCAACGGATTTCTTCCCAACCGTTCCGCCGTTTATTAACCATAACCCTAGCAACGAAACGTTTTCTTTAAAAAAAAGAACCGTGAACGGGCTCTTTCTTACCAATGAGCTTCTCGTTAACACTCGGAGGAAAGCTGGCCATCTACGGAGCGGCCCTTCACTCCGGCTCTGAACTAAAATGAAATAAAACAAACGGTTGGGGAGGAAAAAAGACAGGTCTGTCAACCTCTCCCACTCGCAGCCAAAGAAAGACAGACAAAATGGCCGGCGCGGGAAGCCTTATAAAGAGGGGGGCGTGGCTTGGCGGGGAGCCACCAAGCCGCGCCCCTTGCGTGAAGTGGGAAGGAGGGGAAGATGCTCGTCCGGTGTTCCTTTCGGCCCCTTAACGGGGTGAAAATCTCTTGTTTCTTTCAGGCTCCCCCCCCCTTTTAAGTTAGAATACGATAGGCCCACCAGGGAAGATGCTCCATTGGAAGAATCCATTATGTGAAGAAAAGGAGGAATAGAGGCTATTACTAGGGCTAACCAGCCTTTTCACGCATTGGGGCATTAATTTCCTCTCTAGGCAATAAAGTCTCTCAAGCTTGAAATTTGTACCCATGCAGAGCTAGATGGGTACTTGGTTGGGGAAAGATGATTTAATTATAAACTATACTAGTAGCTGGATATCCGTGCTATGCCAGGAAGAGAAATTCAGGTCACAATCTGTTGGCTCAGTGGTGGTTGGAGAGTGAAACACATAAGGGAATATCATTCCTGCCGCCTTGAGTCCGGAAGCAATTCCATAGGTGGAAGGTATAGACATTTTGGTGAGGTAAGGAACCCTGGACCGTTCCTGAGTGAAGGAATGGAATGTCTGCCAGTTTGAGCTGAGGTAAGGGAATGTGAGGCAACTGGCAGTTGGAACAGAGTTTTTTTCAGGTGGGGAGGGGGAGTAGAACTCCTTAGCATCAGAGCGTGTTAATTACTGTATAAGAAAGACTAATGATCTGATGGTCATTTCGAAAAATCCTTTAGTGAGCACCTAGAAGCCAAGAGGAACGTACGTGCCAAATTTCAGGTTTGTAGGCTTTATGGTTCTGGAAATTTCGTGATGACTAAATGGTACTTGCCTTTTATACATAGAAATTCAATTGAGGGACCACCAGTTTAATATTGTGTATATACTTGTATGTGTATAAGTCAGTGTCGACTCCTCATGACTGCTTGGACTAGTCCTTTCATCCTTTTGATAACATTTTTGGAAGTGGTTTGTCCTTGCCTTCTTCCTAGGGCTTAGAGAGAATGACTGACCCAAGCTGGCTTTGTGACCAATTCAGGATTAGAATTCATATCTTTTGGTTTTGAGCCCTGAGCCTTAACCACTGCACCAAACTGGTTCTCATAGTGGACTTAATTTCTCCCAAAATCCTTCAATCAATGGTTAGTGTTGCTAGCACATCACAGATGGGTTTGCACAACCCATGAAAGATGTGTTGGTTACATTTTAAGACTGATCAGTTTCAATCTCAGGCTGGCTTATGGCTTCTTGTGTTTACTTACTCTAGGGTTTAACACACTGATTCATAAACTTCACCTTTTAAAGACTTGTGGACTTCATCTCCCACAATACCCCAGCCAGCCCAGCCACCAATGTTGAAGTTTATCCATCTTAAAATTCCAACCCAACATACTTTTATTGGGATATGACTTGTTAAATTAAAGCTGCAGTAGTCAAATAAGATAGTTGGGGGGGGGGGGGGGAGAAAAATGTTGTATTCTACCTTGAAAAGTATGAAAGGTGGATAACATTTAATCAATAAAGGAATAACCACTAATTTATTTGTGTCTTCCTTTTCTCTAAGAATACAAGACTACTTACATGGGATTTTGTAGAGAGATGTACTGTAATTTTCATATCCAAAAAGTGAAAAATGCTTTAGATTCACACATTGCATACCTTCCCTTCCTTCATTTTATCACAACAACAACAACAACAACCCTGTGAGGTTGGTTGGGCTGAGAGGGAAAGGCTGGCCCAAGATCACCCAGTAAATTTGCAGTGGGAATATTAATATTTTTAATCTCTCAGTTGTCATCGAATGTTTGTGCTAACAGTTCTGAGATTAGATTTTCATTTTAACCAGCACACAATTATCTCTGTTTCCTCCCACATATTTATTGTTCTGCATTTAATGAAGACCTCCAAAGTCCCTTCTAGCCCTATTATTCTATGATTCTGATGTTTTGATCCTAACAGTAGAGGCCTAAGGGGGGGGCGGAATGTGCCTCAAATGACCTGAAATAACTCTTTCATTATGTCAAGATGGACCTTAACCGCACCCTTTTCTTGGCATTTGCTAAATATGAAACCATTGGAGATCTGGAAACTTTTTCAGTATGTCCTCTGTTCCGTTAAGATTTATGGCTGTCAAAAAGTACTCCAAATATGTACTCCCAGCCGTCAGGAAAATTGCAGCAAGCAAATTTAGCTTTAGCTGCCGATGATGAAAATGAAGCATGCAGTGAATTCTTGTGAAAGAGCTCCATTTTAAAAGGCAACTTTCGTCACTCTTAATTTCACAAGGCAAACCATTTCGACAACAAACCAAATTACAACCTCAGGCTCCTATTGGGTTCAAAATTCCTAAATGAAACGGTTTAAGCAGCAGTGGTGAAGTTTATTTACTGGCACTAATGTTGATTTGAATAAGAAGTGCTTATGAAAGGTGGCTCAGTGGCTAAGACGCTGAGCTTGTCGATCAGAAAGGTCAGCAGTTCAGTGGTTCGAATGCCTAGCGCCACGTAACAGAGTGTGCTCCCATTACTTGTCCCAGCTTCTGCCAACCTATGAGTTCGAAAGTACGTAAAAAATGCAAGTAGAAAAATAGGAACCACCTTTGGTGGGAAGGTAACCGCGTTCCATGCGCCTTCGCCGTTTAGTCATGCCAGCCATATGACCACAGAGACAGTGCTGGCTCTTCGGCTTTGAAACGGAGATGAGCACCACCCCTAGAGTCAGGAACAACTAGCACATAATGTATGTGCAAGGGGGGGGGGGACACCATATGAAATTAAGATGAGCCTTAGCTATCCCAGAAACAAGCAGCACTGTTTTTAGAACTTAAGGCAGCCAAACTTTATGTGGAAACTCTGCAGGATGCTATCACGAGATGAGACTTTGACTTTCAAGCCCATAAACTGATTCTGCAGAATGGGTATCCTGAATCTAGCAGGGCTTCTTATTGTATTTAGAAATAAAATTAACGTGGGCTTCCACTTAAGTGTTCTACTCTCCTCCCAAACCATCAAAACTCTGATTCCAAAATCCTGTCTTGATATAGCACCTGTATTAATTACAGGTAGTCCTTGACTTATGACTACAATTGGGACCAGAAGTTCCATTGCTAAGCAAAATAGTTATTAAGTGAGTTACACCTGCTTTTTTTGGCCTTTTGCCACGGTTGTTAAGCATGCAGTCATTAAGCAAATTCAGCTTCTCCCATTGACTGTTGGAAGCCAGCTGGATGCAAATGATAATACCATGAACATGGGACAGTGAGAGATTTGAGATTTGTTTTATTTATATGCCGCCCTATTCCGGGAGGGACTCAGGGCGGCGAACAACTCAAGTGGGGAAAGGGAACACAGAGTACAATACAAGTAATTAAAATAGCCAAGAGTCACACAGCCACACAGGTCGAGACGGGAAGGGAACTCATCAACCCCAGGCCTGCCGGCACAGCCAGGTTTTGACGGCTTTTCAGAAGGCCTGGAGAGAGGTGAGGGTCCGAATCTCTGCGGGGAGTTCGTTCCAAAGGGCCGGAGCTGCCACAGAGAAGGCCCTCCCCCGGGTGGTAGCCAGATGGCATTGGCTGGTAGACGGAACCTGGAGGAGGCCGACCCTGTGTGATCTAATGGGTCTTTGGGAGGTAATTGGCTCCCAAATTGGTAACAGTGCTGGTTGCCAAGTGCCAGAATTTTGATGACATGACAATAGAGATGCTGTGATGGTCTTAAGTAAGAGGCCTGGTCTTAAGTCACTTTTTTCAATGCTTTTATAACTTTGAACGGTCGCTAAACAAATGATTAAGTCAAGGACTATCTTTACACCCGTGGCATGACAAAACTGCGGTCCACTAAAGCGCGCCCGATTAAAGCGCGTACCTAATGTCATCAGCAGCGCGACAAATACGACCGCGGAGAAAAAAGGGCGCTTTAAAAAGCGCTTTTAAAGCAAGCCGATTCACGTTAAGGTAAGGGTTAGGGTTAGGGTTAGGGTTAGGGTTAGGGTTAGGGTTAGGTTTAGGGTGAGGTTAAGCGTTAGGGTTAGGTTTAGGGTTAGGTTAAGGGTTAGCGTTAGGTTTAGGGTTAGGTTAAGGGTTAGGTTTAGGGTTAGGTTTAGGGTTAGGTTAAGGGTTAGGTTTAGGGTTAGGTTTAGGGTTAGGTTTCGGGGGATTAGGTTTAGGTTTACGCGTTAATTTTAGCTTTACCGCTCACCGTGCTTTTTTCGTCGCGCTGTGATGACGTCAGGTACGCGGTTTCGTCGAGCGCGCTTTAGTCGAGCGCGGTTTTGTGGTGGAATGCATAACTGACTTATTTCTCATTCTGATATTAGCTAAAAAAAGCTTTCTCAATGAACTAGAATGGTTATTATTAAAATTCTTGACTGTATCAGCAGGAACATGTTTGGGAAATGATTCATCCCAGCCACTCAACGGTCACTCTCAGAAAGAGTCATCTGGAAGATGATATCCTTCAGAGTTGAATGACTTGATGCACGTCCTCACAAATGTTTCAAGCCCAACAGAAAGACTATGTCTTTGCGCTGAGTAACCCCTTGATATTCCTTAAACAAACAAACAACAAGACTGTCCAGGCTGTAATTCAGTGATTGCTTTTCTTCTTTTCGCATACAAAAGTAACATTTCAATCTTTGGTATGCTGGGTGGGAAAAAAACGTCTTAGTTAGCAAGATTAGGAATGAACTGTAACAATCAGAAATTCAGTCCTACATTTGTTCAAAGGAGTGATTCAAAGATGCTTTTTCCTGCATAGATGGGGATGACCCAGTTCGTGCTTTTGATTCTACCCTGGGAATCTCATGCCTTAATTTTAGAACTAAGAAGTGAACATGTGAAAAATTGTTGCCTGACACATGAAACAACAACACATCAGTGGGCACATTGTCATCATGGCTGGTCTAGAGATAGAAGAACTAGGGGCAACATGACAGCAGTATTCCAGTATTTGAGGGGTTGCCACAAAGAAGGGGGGGGGTGTCAACCTATTTTCCAAAACACCAGAAGGCAAAACAAGAAACAATGAATGGAAATTAATCAAGGAGCAAAACAATCTGGAATTAAGGAGAAAATTCCTAAGAGTGAGGACAATTAACCAGTGGAAGAAGAGTTTGCCTTCAGAAGTTGTGGGTGCTTCATCACTGGAGGTTTTTAAGAAAAGACTGGACAAAGACTGGGAAAACTTTATGTTAGACATTAAAATGAAAAATTAACCTCTTCCTTCAAGGAACATTTTATTTTAATAAATGCTCTGGCTACTTTTAGAAAAGGCAGATCAACAATTGTGGAAACTGGAACCTCACAATTTATGAGCGGCTCAAACTAGATCTACTCAGATGGAAAAAATAACAGAAACTTCCTGCTGGACCTTTATTTGTATGGACACTGATGGGGTAACTATCGTTTGCAGGAGATGAGAAAGCATAAGAGGGCACCAGAAGGGCCACCTGCTCATTTATCTTTCCACTGATGTAGTGGTATATGGGAATAACCTTGAGAGACTGGAGGAAGAGCGGCTCCAGATAGACTCCAGACAGAGAGAACTGATAATTAAAATTACCACATTGGTTGAATTTTAATGACCATGAAAATTTAATCAGAGTTTTTCTTTCCGATTGTTATTGTTGGCATACTATAACATTGTTTTGCTTTCAAGTACAGATTGGCCCACTCATCACTAAAATGCTTTGGCCATAAGATAATCAGTCAATGTCATGTTAGCCAAGCACATTATGCCAAAAACGGAAATAAAAATATCATTGACAATGATCTGCCATTAGCCAGTACGTTCCACCACAAAATCGCGAAGCCCTTATCCGCGCCCACATAAGTGCGGAGGGCAAATCCGTTGGAAGCGCTAAGGAAAAACGTGACCCTACCGCGATGACATAATCGCGGAGGGCAAATCCGCGCCTTCTGAAGCACTCAGCTCTCAGCACCCTAAACCTAACCCTAACCCTAACCCTAACCCTAAAGCAAACCCCTAAACCTAATCCTAACCCTTACCTTAATTTATATCGGCTTTCTGCCGCCGCACTGTTTTAAAGCGCCCTTCCGTCGCCGCGCTGTTTTTTTTTTTGTTTTTTTTAAAATATATTTTATTCAATTTTCACATTCCATTTGCAATCATTTATATACAGGGTATTCACTATAAGAAAAGAAAAAAAAAAAGAAAAAGGGAATAAAACGAACAGATAAAAAGAAAACACAACTCATCATTCACAACCCCACCTAACCCTTCCATCCTCCATACACCCCATCTGCCCCCTCCAACTTTCCTTTCTCCCTCTAACACTCCCCTCCTACTTCCCTTTCCCCTCAAACCTTCCTTCTCCCCTTACTCCCCAGACACCCTCCTTACATTCCCCTTACTCCTTACATTCCCCTTACTCCTTCCTTACTCCTCCCTCTTCCTTCCCTCTACCTCCCTCCTTGGTGTATGCCTTTATTCGAGTGTTGTTTGATCTGATAAAGGTAAAATGAACCAAGGAAAAAAAAAGAAATAAAAAAAGAAAAAAAAAAACCACCGTATATAAATACATTCTTGTTCTTATTAAGGCTATGTTAACACCCCCCCCACCCCACCCCCCACAAATCCCCATCCCTAATCCTCCCGACTTCCCAGGGCCCACACCTGGCGCTACCTTCTGTCTAAAATATCTTGTGTACATATGGATTAAAAAATAAAAGTAATATATCAAAAGAAAAAAAAACAGAGAAAAAACAGAGAAAGAAAAAAAAAACTGTTGTCGCGGCGGTGATGACGCGCGGTGATGACGTCGCGGCTTTAGCGACGCGATTTTATCACCGCTATTTTGACGAGCGTGGTTTTGTCATGCCACGAGCCAGTACATGTAGTCTTCTATTTATAACCATTTGTTTAGTGACCATTCGACATTACAGCAGCATGGAGAAAAGTGACATGACTGTTTTTCACACGGCTGTTGTAGCATGGTCACGGGATCAAAATTCAGACACTTGGCAACTGGCATGTACTGTATTTAGATGGTTGCAGTGTCCCAGGGTCACGTGATCACCTTTTGCAACTTTACCTTCTGACCACCAATCAGTGGGGAAGCCACATTCATTTAACAAACATATTACTAACTTAACAACTGCAGTGGTTCACTTAACAACTGTGGCAAGAAAGTTCGTAAAATGGGGCAAAACTCACTTAACAACTGTCTCAGGGGTGAAATCCAACAGGTTCTCACAGGTTCTACAGAACCGGTAGCAGAAATTTTGAATAGTTTGGAGAACCAGCAAATACCACCTGTGGCTGGCCCCAGAGTGGGGTGGGAATGGAGATTTTGCAGTTTCCTTCCCCTGCCACACCCACCAAGCCACGCCCACAGAACCAGTAGTAAAATAAATTGAATTTCACCACTGAACTGTCTTGCTTAGCAGTGGAAATTTTGAGCTGAATTGTGGTTGGGATTTGAGGACTACCTGAAAATTACTTATTCTGAAAGCAAACTGGATAACCAGAAGTTGTGTTTGGAGTAATCTTTCCTAATTCGTTTGAAACCCAAGATTATAGGAAATGTAAAAATGTATGTACTATGTGTTGAATTGTATTTTATTCTATTGTATTGCACTGCATTGCATTGTATTATATTCACTGTTCCTTCTAAGGTGCGCGCGTGCGCGGCCGCGCACATGGAAAGAAATCCCCGCGCAGAGGTTTCTAACTGCCGCGCAGAGATTTCTACCAAAGCAAACGTGGGGAAGTCCTTTGCAGGCGGCTAGAACTGGCCTCCCGCAAAGGACCTCCCCAGTCTTGTTTTGATGAGCCGCCAGTCCTCTTGCTTCTTCTCCTTCACCGGCAAAGCTCCCGCTGGCTTCCCGGCCCATGGCTTTGGTGCCTTTCCTCCACGCGGAGCACCTGAGCTGGCTCCCGCGTTATCACTCCCCCTTCCTCCTCTGTCGTGCTTTTGAGGCCGCGGGAGCTAGTAGGAAAGCGGCGGAGGTGGAGGCGACGGCAGGGGTAACCCAGAGCCCAGCTGACTCCACTCGGAGCACCTCAGCTGGGCTCTGGGTTACCCCTGCCGCCGCCTCTACCTCCGCCGCTTTCCTACTAGCTCCCGCGGCCTCAAAAGCACGGCAGAGGAGGAAGGGGGAGGGATAACGCGGGAGCCAGCTCAGGTGCTCCGCGTGGAGGAAAGGCACCACTGCCATGGGCCGGGAAGCCAGCGGGAGCTTTGCTGGTGAAGGAGAAGAAGCAAGAGGACTGGCGGCTTTGAAATGCAACCCCCTGGTCCCGCCGGCCGCGGATATGATTCGGCGTAAGTGGGGGCCGAACACATGCTGAGCCGACTTTGCGCAGTGAGGCGGAGTAATTCAAACCCCCCCCCCAAAGAACGTTTCTGTGTGTGTGTGTGTGTGTGTGTGAGAGAGAGAGAGAGAGAGAGAGAGAATTGGATCAAAATTGGTGGCCAAAGGAGTGGAGGGAGGGAGGGAGGGAGGAAGGAAGCCCTGCCCCCTGTGAAAAAAACTGAAGATGGAGCAGTGAATGAATAAACCATAAAAGCAACAAACAGTTAATGCGTAAGTAAGCTGAGGAGCAAGTTCTCAACTAAGGAAGCAATATAAGAAAGAAATATAAAAAGCTCAATATGCCAAAACACTTATTTTAGTCTTCATTTAATTACTTGTATTGTAGTCTGATGTAACGTCTTTTTAAAGTTAGTTAGAAAATATAGGGTACAAAACTTAAATAATAAAAAAATTGTACATTCATTTTGAAAAATAAATGCAATACTTGATTAATTTCATATCTTTATTTAAAATAGTTTTGGCATGGCATATGATTTTATTGACTCAGTTGGAAATGATGTGGATGTTGTATCTGATTCTGAGGTATATATATTCTTAAGTAACATAACATATAGCATATTGTCCAAACTTGTTAGACTATTTAATTGATCTTACTACTTTAAAGGGGGAGAGTTTCATGATAAATTATTTTATTATGTTGCATTTATATATTATATTTATTACATTTATATTCCACATTATATATTTGTATTGTTATTTTAGTGTATATTGTCAATTTCGATAGATATTATATTGATATATCAATACTGATTTTAATCATACTAAATAACAATTACTGCTATTATTTATCAGCATTACATATTTACAGTTTTTAATATCGAGTTAGTCGTATTTTAGAATAATAGCGTTATCTTTTAATAGGATAATTGGCAAAATCTAATTCACATGTGATGGGTTGCATTCCAAAGGAATGTGAGAGGACAGGTTGCCTGCAAAATGCCAGGACCCAGGACCCTGTTGGTGCCATGTCTCTCTCTGGGCAGTCTAACAATCTAAAAGCTGAGCAGCAGAGAGCCTTTTTTTTTTCAGGGTGAGCGGAAAAGTATAGTCTTTGAGTGGCACTTTTCATGCCTGGCATTCATCGGGCTGAAACCTCGCTAGCAATCGGCGCTTGACGCTTGGTATGTTGCGCAAATGTCCAGCAGACGTGAGTTCAAACTGTGGCTCTCTTAGGTGCTCAGGCATGAAACTGTGCCGCTCAAACACTATACTTTTCCGCTCACACTGAAAAAAAATTAGAGGGAACATTGATTATATTGTACTGTTTTGATCTGCCAACCTCTATCATTTTTTCTATTGGCTTCTGTTTCCTGTCTATAATGCACATAGCATAAGCAATAGCACTTATATACTGCTTTACAGTGCTTTACAGCCAGGGGTGGGTTGCTGCCGGCATTACTGCCGGTTTGGTGCGCGTGCAAAAATTTGTCGGGATGCTACCATCCCAGAAAGAAGCAACAGCAACCAACATTTGTATTATTTCCAAGAAAGCTGTACAGGCATGACCAAGTAGTCATTAGGCATCAAGCTCAAATCAAAAGAGAATTTGTTAGTGTTGTGAAACCAGTCATATGTCCTGTACTAACCATGTGGTTAAAAGGCAAGCGGTTACATAACTTCCCCATATATGCTAAATATCTTTCTGTCAATGTTGTTGAAAGGGGAACTGGTAAAGCAGAAGCTGGAAAAGTTGAGCAATAAGCAGAAATTAACTTGAAACATTAGGAAGAGAATGAAATTATGAGAAAACTGACCTATATGAAGCCAAACCTTGGAACTTACAATCTTAAAATAAGCACACTGCAACAAAGGGGATAAAATTGAAGAAATAGGAAGCTAGAGTATGTCAGCGTAAGCCACAACTAACTGCAGTCCTTCCTTCCTTCCTTCCTTCCTTCCTTCCTTCCTTCCTTCCTTCCTTCCTTCCTTCCGTCCGTCCGTCCGTCCGCCTAAGCCTATTAATGGTTAATGCATTTCTGTTTGTTTTGATGGTGTCTGAGAAAATTTGTTGGAGGATTCACGGAAACAGAAGCTTACAACCTGGGAAAATCAGAGCATCCTGGAGGATGATTTTGGAGCAAGGATGAGTCCTATGATTCGCCTGGAATAATTGTAATACCTATACTGCCTGGTCTGAAATGTGATAAATAACTAGAGATCTGCAGCTTGGCTTAAATCCACAAGCAGTGTCAGAATTTCCTTATCCCATGATTCAGCCTTGCCTGAACCTTTTCTCCTTCACCTATTAGTAGGCCCAGAGGTGGGTTTCACATAATTTTACCACTGGTTCGCTGCACACCGAAAATGTGAGTGCGAGCCTTCTGCGCATGTGCGCGGCCTTCCACATATGCACTTTGCTCGTGGACATGACTTGCACGCATGCACGTGGCTAAATAGGATGGCATAATGCTGGGTTGCCACTACCGGTTCGTCCGAACAGGTCCAAACTGGCTGAACACCACCACTGGGTAGGCCTCTGCATACAACCATTATCCTCCTGGACCCACAGCTGACTTTCGAACACCACCTGTCGGCTGTGACCAGGGGGGCATTTGCCCAGATTCGCCTGGTGCACCAGTTGCGCCCCTACCTGAACCGGGAGGCCCTCACAACAGTCACTCGTGTCCTTGTGACCTCTAGACTGGACTACTGCAACGTGCTCTACATGGGGCAGCCCTTGAAGAGCATTCGGAGACTTCAGCTTGTCCAGAATGCAGCCACGCGAGCTATCGTGGGTGCACCTCGGTTCACCCACGTAACACCTATCCTCCGCGAGCTGCACTGGCTGCCTATTGGTCTTTGGATACGCTTCAAGGTGCTAGTCGTCACTTATAAAGCCCTTCATGGTATTGGACCTGAGTACTTGAGAGACCGCCTGCTGCCAATTACCTCCAACAGACCGATCAGATCCCACAGATTAGGCCTCCTCCGAATTCCATCCGCCGGCCTATGCCGACTGGCGACTACCCGGAGGAGAGCCTTCTCTGTGGCTGCTCCGACCCTCTGGAACGAGCTCCCCGTGGAGATTCGAACCCTCACCACCCTCCAGGCCTTCCGCAAAGCCCTCAAAACCTGGCTGTTCCGACAGGCCTGGGGCTAAAGAGCTTTTGCCCCCCTCCTCGAATGGTATGGTTGTTGTGTGTTTTAAATTGTGTATTGTTATGTTCGTCTTTTTTATCCCCTGTCTGTACCCCCCTTCCCTGACTGAATTGTGAGCCGCCCTGAGTCCCCTTCAGGGAAAAGGGCGGCATATAAATGTAATAAATCCAATCCAATTTGATGACTGCTTGAAGTTGCAATGGTGCTGAAAGAAGTGACTTGATCAATCAAAATTTGAGTGCTTAGAAACCAGCTTCTATTTCTGATGGTTGCAGAGTCCCAAGGTCACATGATCAACATTTGTGACCTTCCCAGCGCCTTTCCAGTAAAGTTAGTGGGGCAAACCTGATTTGTTTAATGACCGTTTTGATTTGTTTAATGTTCACAGCAAAAAAAAAAAGTTGTAAAATTAGGTCCAACTCATTTAACAACCGCATTGCTTAGTGATGGACAATCTAGTCCCAATTACGGTCATAAATTAAGGACTGCCTATGTAGTATCTCAGGCTGCTACGCACGTATATCTGGGCTGCAAAACTCTTGAGTCACTGAATGGGTTGAGGCTTTCTGTGTCTTTTGGCTGCCATCTGATGGTAATCCATATTTCTGCAGTTGAGGAATGGTTTTATTTATTTATTTATTTATTTATTTATTTATTTATTTATTTATTTATTTATTATTTATTTATTTATTTCCTATAGCTGCCCATAGGAGCCAAGGTGGCGTAGTGGTTAAATGCAGCACTGCAGGCTACTTCAGCTGATTGCAGTTGTGCAGTTCGGCTGTTCAAATCTCACCGGCTCAAGGTTGACTCAGCCTTCCATCCTTCCGAGGTGGGTAAAATGAGGACCCGGATTGTTGTTGGGGGCAATATGCTGACTCTGTAAACCGCTTAGAGAGGGCTGAATGCCCTATGAAGCGGTATATAAGTCTAACTGCTATTGCTATTGCTATTGCTATTGCTATTGCTATTGCAGCCAATGTCTCTGGGGTGGCTTACAGTTCAAACAGAAAAACAATATTAGAATTAAAAATATTAAAAACATTTTAAAGCAGTAAAATATTAAATAGCTTAAATATGCATAGGAGCAAGGTACTTCACCAGTTAGCAATCTAGTTAAGAAATGGGCCCTTAATTCATTCAGTACCTCAGGCATGGGGAAGGGAAAAATCAGATTTTTAGGAAAGGCTAAAAGTTTGGGGCCATTCTGATATCCGAAGAGCAGGGTCACAGGGGTGGGCTTCAAAGCAAGGGGTTCTCTGCCCGGTTGCTGGATGAGTGCAGCCCTTGTGAGCGTGGCCTAGTCGGCTTCCTACACCACTGGGGGGGGGCTTTCTGCCCTCCCCGGACTCCGGAGGCTTTGTTTGAGCCTCCGGGAGGGCGAAAATGGTCTCCCAAGGCTCCGGAGGACCTTCCCAAACTTCCAGTAGGCCTGTTTTTCGCCTTCCCCAAGCCCCTGTGGGCGCCTTGCACTTACCTACATCTAAAAAGGGCTGCGTGGGAACTCCTGGGAGGGATGGAGTGGGCGGGGCCAGCCCAAGAGTAGGATTGGGGGGTTAGGGAATCTTAGCTAGAGGTTTTCCCGAAGCCCTGCGAAGCCCCAGCAGGGACCACTGCAGGAAAAACTTGTTTTCTGGTCACTGCCAGACGTCACTGTTTAACTGATGGGATCTGTGGCTTCCACAGTCAGCTTGACCTGGTTGGATGGATAGAAACTCTTGGGAAAAGGCAATTCCTCAGGTACTCCAGTCCTAAGCCATGTAGGGCTTTAAAGGTAACCACTAGCAATAGCACTTAGACTTATATACCGCTTCTGAGTGCTGCCCCCAACAATCTGGATCCTCATTTTACTGACTTTGGAAGGATGGAAGGCTGAGTCAACCCTGAGCCAGTGAGAATGGAATTGCTGGCATTCGGCAGAATTAGCCTGCAATACTGCATGCTAGGATCTTACTGGAAGCACACTGGTGGCAAAAGCATAGCAATAGTATTTAGGCTTATAGACTGCCCCATATCACTGTAGAACGCTATCTGGGCAGTTTACATTGTAGCAATAGTAATAGCACTTAGACTTATATGCCGCTTTACAGCACTCTCTAAGCGGTTTTACAGAGTCAGCATATTGCCCCCAACAATTTGGGTCCTCATTTTACCCACCTCGAAAGGATGGAAGCAGTGGTGAAATTCATTTTTTTTACAACTGGTCCTATGGGCGTGGTTTGTTGGGCGTGGCAGGGAAAGGATACTGCAAAATCTCCATTTCCACCCCACCATGGGGCCAGCCAGAGGTGGCATTTGCCGGTTCTCCGAACTACTCAAAATTTCCACTACTGGTTCTCCAGAACCTGTCAGAACCTGCTGAATTTCACCCTTGGATGGAAGGCTGAGTCAACCTTGAATTATAGTAGAAGAATTATTTGCATTATTATTTGCCCCTAACAATCTGGGTCTTCATTTTATTAACTTTGGAAGGATGGAAGGCTGAGTCAACCTTGAGCCAGTCTGGATCGAACTCCAGGCTGTGGGCAGGGTTTGATTGCAATGCTGCTCTTTAATCATAGTGCCACCAGGGCACTAATCAATGGTACTTTGGTAACCAATGCAACTCATTCAGAAGCAGTGTCAGGTGTGCCATATATCTGGCATCATTTACTACCTGTGTTATTTTTCAGTACCGGCCACAGTGTTCCCTATTGCCACATGATCAAAATTCAGGTGCTTGGCAATTGGCATGTATTTATGACAGTTGCAATGTGCTGGAGTCACAAGGTCGCCATTTGCAACCTTCCCAGAATATTTCTGACAAGCAATGCCAATGGGGAAGATATATTCGCATAACAAACACGTGATTCACTGAATGACCACAGTGATTTGCTTAATGATTATAGAAAAAAAAAGTTTGTAAAATCAGGCTCAGCTGACTTATGACCACATTGCTCAGCGACTGAAATTCTGATTCCAGTTGTGGTTGTAAGTTGAGACTACCTGTACCACTGCAGGACTTCTCCATTAGCAATAGCAATAGCAATAGCAGTAGACTTATATACCGCTTCATAGGCCTTTCAGGCCTCTCTAAGCGGTTTACAGAGAGTCAGCATATTGCCCCCAACAATCTGGGTCCTCATTTTACCCACCTTGGAAGGATGGAAGGCTGAGTCAACCCTGAGCCGGTGAGATTTGAACCGCTGACCTGCTGATCTAGCAGTAGCCTGCAGTGCTGCATTTAACCACTGCGCCACCTTGGCTCCATTACTTTAGGGGAAGAACAGGATGTAGACCAGGGGTGGGTTCCGGCAGTCACTACTGCCAGTTCTCTTATGGGCGCATTGCGCACACATGCACAATACAATAAAAAATTGCTCTGTGTATGCGCAGAAGTAAAAAACAAGATGGTGCCGCCTGGAGAACCGGTTTGGGGGCGTGGCAGGCCTGGGTCACTGCAGGTTCCAGTGACTCAGGCCGCCAAATCACTACTAGTTCAGCCAAACCGGTAGGACCCACTACTTATGTAGCTCCTTTAATAGAAACCAAGTTTTTCTAGGAAAGTTTTTAAACAGCAGAAGTAGCCCAAGCCGAGTCGTTTCTTTCAGAGGGAGACTGAAATTAAAATTTGAAAATGGAAAGGAAAACAATCCTATTAACAATGTTTTCAGCGCTAGAAAGATCACACGTGTCCGTCCGTGTTTGCAAATGACAGTATTCGGAAGATATTAATCAGCAGGTGGACATATCAGTTACAAAATATTTATATCTGCAAAGCACTCACATTTTTGTGATTGGGTTAAAATGAAAATGCCTGTTTGGTTTGACTGTTGAGGTCAAATGCTAACCTGCCCCTCAGCTAAAGTATCCATTCTCCTCTTTCCAAATAATATGGGCAGAATGGAAAATCACTGGATTTGTTCCCAGCCAGTTTTTCCATCCACCCTCAACCCCCAATTTGCAAGCTCTTTGCCCTGGATCTAAAATTGTAGCTGGTCATTTATTAACAGTAGGAAAGATGCGAGATTGTAAAATGTTCATATCTTTCCTCCCCCTGGATTTGTGACTTGTAGTGAACATTTGAGAGTTCTGCTTTTTAAAAATCTGACATTAGCAGGTAAAGAGGAATGAGACCTTCTGGGGGCGGGGGGAATGCAGTCTACAATTTGAAAAATTATACTAGCGGATTTGTTTTAATTGGAAAGCTAAAATGTTTTTCAGTTCTGAGGTTCATTCTGAAACAGCGATAAGCAAATCGATCAGCAGCTGCCTTTTGCAGCTTTTACCCAGAATTTAGCAATTGTGTTCCAAGGGCTTTCAATAGATATTTTTAAAGTGAGCGTTTTGTTTTAATTCCCTTTTCACTCAAGATTACAGAAATTTGCAAGTTCCCAAGGCTTTTTATAATAGCCTGGCCAAGAAGTGTGAAATGCTGTGCGGCTGTAATAAACAGCTGGTTAACAAAATAAAAGAAATCCTTTGTATTCGTTTGTATTTCACAGGCTGCTTTAGCAGAGAACTCTGTGTAATGACTATGTTTGTCTCCCAAACATATGGATTAAACTATCTGCAGTGACCTTTGGCTGATTAATCTGTGATATCTCTTTTGTAAAAAAGCTATTATGAAGGAACAGTTTGAAAGCAATACAGTTGGAATTTGTAGACAAGAAGTCCTGCGAAGAGGCACTAAGGAACGGAATATAGGTAGTAGTCCTCGACATACAACTGTAAATGTGCTCAGAATTATGGTCATGTTGGGAGAAATGTCCATCTGGGTTCAGTTCCAAGTGGGGAGAAAGATACTGGAAACATGGAATATGCTTGGAAAGATGGTTTAATGGTGGACAGGACCACATGGTTTGAGATCCTGGGCAAAAGAAAAAGGACATGATTTATACCCACTCTTGGGCCCCGCCTTGGAGCTTCCTGTTCCTGTGTAAGAAATATATTCTGATTGGTTGTCAGAATCCCACGGGGCCATGTAGGGGTAACTTTGTAGTGTCTTGAGTCCCAAGCTTGGTTGAATCTTACTAGGTGATATAATCTCTCCAGGTGCCATGTGGTGAGTTCTGTTGCTAGATGGTTAGAGGGCTAATGCTACCTTTGTTGGATCTTGGGAGAGGGCATTTGCTTAGAATAGAGCTATATATCTCTTTATCTCGTAAGTGCTGACATCTGCTGTGGGCTATTGAGGAGGGTGGGGGCTATTAAGAGCGTGTTTGCTTCCTGCCTTAAAAATAAGGTGACCAGATTTTCAGATTGGTAAAGAGGGACACCTTTGACCGGGGGGGGGGGGGGGGCTTGATTAAAAATTTTATACGGAGCAACAAAAATTTTCATACAATGCAAAAATAGTATTGTAATTTTTTTTAAATTTCAACATAACTACAATTTACAAATATAAATTATAACTGTTGCCAAACATCAAAATTTTGATCACGTGACCATGAGGATGCTGCAATGGTAGCTAAGTGTGAAAAATGGTCATCGGTTACTTTTTTCAATGCCATTGTAACTTTGGTCACTATACTACCTTTCTTGCCACAGTTCTTAAGTGAATAACTGCAGCTGATAAGTTATTAACATAAGTGAATCTAATTTCCCCATTTGACTTTGTCAAAAGGTGATTATATGACCCCAGAACACTGAAACCATCATAAATACGAATCTGTTGCCAAACATCAAAATTTTGATCACGTGACCATGAGGATGCCGCAACGGTTGCTAAGTGTGAAAATGGTCATCAGTCACTTTTTTCAATGCCATTGTAACCTTGGTCACTAAGCCCATTATACCACCTTTCTTGCCACAGTTCTTAAGTGAATAACTGCAGCTGGTATTTTGTATTTTGGATAGAATCTTTTTTTAAATAGCCTAAGACAATTTAAAAAAAGAATCCACACGGAATAAATTGAAGTAAAACATTTCAAACTATTCTTTCTATGCACAATATATTTCAAAGTATTGTGCATAGAATTTTTAAACATGGTTTCACTTCAATTTATTTTGGATAGAATCTTTTTTTAAATAGTCTAAGACAATTTAAAAAAAGAATCCACACAGAATTTTAAAAAATCCTATGCACAATAAATAAAATATTATTTTAAAATACATTAAAAAATAAAAGAAAAAAAACCAGCTAACTTACCAGCAGGCTTGCACTCCAAGTAAACCCAAAATGATGTAGATGTTAATACAAAGAACTGAGCAAATTGAAATGGTGAAATTAGTCAGGGAAATATTTTTAAAAGAAACTTTGCCACCATTTTTTGCACACGAGCAGACCTCCAACCTCCGTGCCCCTCCCCTCTGGAAAATCCAGGAAGTAACACTCGTGACCTCTCTAGCCAAGTGTTTCCTGGAGCTCTATGGTACTTGGTCATTTTTTCTTATAAAATGAGGTAAAAGGGCCGCGGGGGGTGGGTCCGTTTTGGTGCTTTAACGTTTTAATATCTTCAATGAAAGTACTGAGACAGAGAGAGGGATTAGACAGGGTGTCTTTTGTCTTGCCCCGGTTAGGATTTCTTAAGCAAATCCACTGGGCTTCCAACATGAAGCCAGAAAATCGGAACTTTTTAAAAATGCCCCGGGACACGGGACAAATTGTTTTAAAGCGTGATTGTCCCGCTGAAATCGGGCGTCTGGTCACCTTACTTAAAAAACATGTTCCTCCATTTCACATCCAGGGAAATATAATATTCCGCCTTTTTAATACTTCCTAGAATATTTCATTCTTCTAGGAGAGGGGTGGATGCTAACTTCCTACAGTTGTACGTTATGGCGGTTGTTAAGCAGCTCACCCTGTGGCCACACACAATTTTACCTTTTTCTGCATTTATGTGGACGTTGAGGTAGTTAAGCAATCCTATTGTACCCAATCACATTTTTTGCTGGCAATTCATACAATTTGCAACTTCCTCATTCTGTGCATGTATATAGTATATGCATATGTGGGTATTCACCCCTTTGTTTTGTTCAGTATGCACTGGAATAGGAGGAACCAATTGTTCCCTTTTTTGTGTGAATCCTGAGGTTTCTAAAAATTATTGAAATGATTAGGGGACCGGAAGCTAAAACATACGATAAACAGTTGCAGGAACTGGATATGTCATGTCTAACAAAGAGAACCATGAGAGATGACATAATAGCAGCCATCCAATATTTGAGGGGCTACCACAAAGAAGAGGGGAGTGGACCAATTCTCCCAAACACCTGAAGGCAGGACAAGAAGCAATGTGTGGAAGCTGATTAGACAGATATCCAACCTGGAGGTGAGGAGGAATTTCCTGACGTTTGGACTAATCAGTGGAATGGTTTATATACAGAAGTCTCCGCCATGGGAGGTTTTCAAGTAGAGCCTGAACAGCCATTTGTCCAGAATGATATAGGATTTCCTGCTTCAGCAGGGGGTTGGACTGGAAGACCTCCAAGGTTCCTCTAGTGTTCTGTTATTCTATATCAGGGGGCAACCCGTGGCTCTGGAGCCACATGTGGCTCTTTCATCCCCCTGCTGCAGCTCCCTGTTGCCAGTTGGTAAAAGGAAAAAGGACGCCACGCTAGGAGAAAACTCTATGGTGGGGGAACCGGACGTTCGCTCAGTAGAGGAAAAAGGACACCGTACTAGGAGGAGACTCTATGGTGGGGGAACCAGACTTCCTGTCGGCTCCAGAATTGAACAGGGGGCTTCCTGTTAGGACCTTTGTGGTTCTTTGAGTGTTTAACATTGCCGACCCCTGTTCTATCTTCTTCTTCCCTGTAATAGGCCTATTATCTGCTATAAGAAAACTGGGATAAAAACAAGATTATTTAGGCTAAGAGTTAAGCACTTGTATACAAATTAACATTTTTTAAAAAGTTAGAAGTCTATGTGGCTGCGATATCCCTTAGTCATATATCATTGTAATGCTTTGGCCTGGAATTAATTGTTAAGCGTGTCATGTGGTGAAATTGCCGCCTATGGAAATCAAAGAACTAATAAATAAATACAAAGGAATAGTTAAATTGTCCTTGGAAACTGTGGCAATCTCAAAGTAATAATGATTTATCCTTTGTGTTGGAAGGAGGAAGTAGATTTTCTTAATAACTTATTGCAAAGACAGCTGATATCATTCAAAATACCACACTATCTCTTTTTTTATAATTTGCATTTTAGTGACCTTGCATCAAAAGAGTAATCCAAAATCAGAGTAAAATGCAGAAAAGACAAAGCAAAGTATGGAAGAATAAGCTGCATAAAAGTGCTTGTTAATACCTACAAAAGCAATTCAGTATTTCATGCTCAGATGTTGGAACTCCATACATATATAGGTAGTCATGGACGTACGGCCATAATTGAGCCCAAAATTTATGTTGCAAAGTGAGACATTTGTTAAGTGAGTTTTGCCCTGTTTTACGATCTTCCTTGCCACGGTTGTTAAGTGAATCACTGCAGTTGTTAAATTAGTAACATGGTTGTTAAGTGAATCTGGCTTCCCCATTGACTTTGCTTGTCAGGTCACAAAAGGTGATCCCAGGGACACTGCAACCGTCATAAAATGCCATAGGTTCGCCATCCCAACCCTATATAATTCGGGACAAAGGCTGTCCAGCCTCTTCTTGAAAACCTCCAGTGATGTATTTGCAACTATCTAGAGGTAAGACATTCTACTGATTAATTGTCCTTAGCTTTTGTCCCACTTAGTTGCAATACCTGCATGTTTGCATTTTGCTTGCATAATTCACATGGGGAAGACATCAAAATTCAAGGAGTTTGTCTTCAGTTGTTTGAGAAAGAGGAACTGGACCAAGGTTACCCAGAGGCCTTCCGTGCCAAAGGAAAAAAAAAAAAACTAGAATCTGGGTCTCCATCCTTTTAGTCAAGCACCTTCCCCAGTAGATCACACTGGATCTCACTAATAGACATACGCTTACAGAGATGTTGAAAATGATCTCAATATCTCTCTTGGTAATACTGTATGCTGGCAAATGCTGGTACTTCATAGTTTTAAGGTACAGATAGCCCTTAACTTAAGACCGCAATTGGAAATCTAATTTTTGTAGCTAAGCAAGGTGGTTGTTAAGTGGGTTGCACCCAGTTTTACATTCTTTTCTGCTGAGCTGTTAAGTGAATCCTTGCATTTTTTTAAGTGAATCATACAGCTATTAAACGAATCCAGCTTCCCACACTGATTTTGTTTGTCGTATGCTGGCAGCATAGGTCACAAACGACAATCATGTGACCCCACGATGCGACAACCATTGTAAATATGTGCTGGTCGCCAAGTACCCAAATTTTGATCATGTGACCATGCTGCAACAGTCATAAATACAAGGGGCTGGTTTTAAGTCATTTTTTCCCAGTATTATTTAATTTGGAATGGTTGTTAAATGAATTACTGTAAGTTGAGGACTACCTGGTCTTTTAATGAAAAAAAAACGCAAAACCTGGCATCCTGTAAAACAAAAAGATTTGGCCTCCCATCATCACCCCAGACAGAGGTTCCTGGAATTGTACAAAACAAAAGCAGTATTTTGAAATGTGTTCACTTAGAAAAAGAAAAGAAAGAACTTAGCTGGGGTATTAGATGATATTCTAGAAATGTGGAGTCCTTGGTGCTCTCCAGGTTTAGCTGCTTGGCTCAATCGTAATGATCACTGCACCATCAATGGCACTGATGATGTTACTTACTTGTGTCATGAAACATTTGTAAGTGATAGCAATAGCATTTAAACTTACATACCGAGTCAACCTTGAGCCCTGTCAGGATCGAACTCCAGAGTGTAGACAATGTTTGCCTGCAATACTGCACTTTAACCGCTGCACGAGGGGAAACAACTAAGATCAGAGTACCAGAAACTCTGGATTCAACCCTGAGCTACAAATACAGTGGTACCTTGATACTCAATTGCTTTGAAACACATTGAATTTGGAATTCAATGTATTTTAATGCAAACATTTTTGTCCCGGTACTCATCATTTGTTTGGTACTCAATGCACAAGCTACAAATTGTCAATGTCGGCTGCCTTGTCACTCACTACATTATTCCTTATCAGAAAAAAATGTTTGGTACTCATCATTTTTGGTACTTATCGCATCTCCCAGAACCAATTAATGATGAGTACTGAGGTACCACTGTGCTCTGTATTGTATATCCTAGAGGTTTAGACTAAACGGCAGGGCATCACCTCACCAATTTATTTTCTGTTCGATGTTTTTTGTCCCTGGGCCCTGCTCTGTCTGGCAACCATTTTGTGAACCTCGCACTGGCCTCATGGCAGCCATTTTGTTTATTATTTATTTATGGAAGAAATGTATATAGCCGCCTAATTCACTCACGGTGACTCACAAATGGTATTTGGAAAGCAACAGCCACAAGCGCTCTCTCAATATTCCAAGTTGTGCCCATTGGCTCAAATTTTGCCTAACCGGATCCAGAGTGACATCGTAGCTCATGTCAGAAGAATGCCGCCGAAGGACAGGCGAAAGTCTTTGACGCAAACCGGATGAACTACGAGAAAGGCCTCCGTGTCTTATTTATCACCTTCAATCTAAGTTCAGACAAACGAGGAAAGAAGGAAAGAAGAATGTGTCAGATGACATACTTGTGCAATGTGGCATGATACAAGCAAGGAGAATTTTGTCCAGTGTGAAGTTATGCAAAAAGGTTTGCATAAACCTCTTTGACATAAACGAATTCTTGACTTACAGAATAAATTACACTTAGTGATTGTTCAAAGTTACAACGGCCCGGGAAAGAAGTGACTTAGAACCCATCCTTGCATTACGATCGTTACAGCATTGCCATAGTCATGTGATCAAAAACTGGGTGCATGGCAAGTGGCATGTATGTACAAGAGTTGCAAAGCCCTTTGGGGTCAGGTTTTGCCATTTTGCAACTTTGCCAGTCAGCTTCCGAAGAACATCATCAATGGGGGAAAACGGATGCGCTTAATGACATGATTTATTTAATTGCAGTTAATTTGCTTAACTAGTCTGGGAAAAAACAGTTGTAAAATTGGGCAAAAGTCACTTAACAAGTACCTTCCTCAGGTACCAATTCTGGTCCCAGATTTGGTTGTAAGTTGAGGACTACCTATACCAGTATTGGCAAACCCTTTCGGCACTGAGTGCCAAAACAGGGTGGAAGGGGGGCAGGCATGTGTACATGAGTGCAGGAAACCGGAAGAGCAGCCGCCTGGTGTGCATGCATGTATTGGGAAGACAATCTTCCGGTTTCCGGAGCGTGCATGCGCACTGGCCAGGCAACTGGCAAGTGCAGCTGCTCTTCTGGTTTCCGGTGCTTTCACATGTATGAAAACCAGCTGGTTGGCATGCTGGAACCCGGAAGAGCAATGGGCGACTGTTCCAGGGCCTGGAAAGATGGCTCTGTGTGCCACTTCCAGCATGTGTGCCATAGGTTCGGCATCACAGACCTATACTGTCCCAAAGGTGCTTTTTCAAAAGGCAACTGGACTTTCTTGTTTTTTCTTTGAAGACGTTTTGCTTCTCATCCAAGAAGCTTCTTCAGCTCTGACACGATAGTGGGAAATGGAAGGATATCCTGTCAGAGCTGAAGAGGTTTCTTCGATGAGAAGCTAAATGTCTTCCAAGAAAAAAACAAGGAAGTCCAGTTACCTCCTATGAAAGCATCTTTGGGACAAGTATGACCTGGAATGATTGAGAATCTCTACAGACTACTTATACTATAATACAGGGGTCTCCAAAGTTGGCAACTTTAAGACTTGTGGACTTCAACTCCCAGAATTCCACAGCCAGTCCACGAGCGATCCAGTTGCCAAGTTTTGGAGACCTCCTGCTATAATGGATCAGGGGTGGGTTCCTGCCATTTCTAACCTCTTCTATAGAAGAGGTTCCACAAATCTACAGTGCCATTTAGAACTGGTTCCAGCTCCTTCCCCCTGCCCATCTGCACAGCATCAAGATGAAGAGCGAGAGGAGGAATTCTGGGAGTTGAAGTCCACAAGTCTTAAAGCTGTCAAGTTTGAACACCCCTGGTTTTTTTTCCCCTAAAGGGTTAGGAGTGCAAGGGTCTTGTAACTTAACAGCTTTAAGACTTGCGTGCTTCAAATATCAGAGTTTCTGAGCCAACATTTTGGTTGCTAAGCAAGAGCATTGTTAAGTGAGTTTCACCACATTTTACAAGTTGGCCACGTCCACCCGGTCACATGGCTGGCAAGTCACTCCCACAAAGCAGGCCACATCTACAGAAGAGGTTCTAAAAAATTTTGAAACCCACCACTGTAATGGATCCAAGCCTATGTGTTGGTGAGTCCAAATATGGGAGAATGAATACACTGTGCTCTGTTCTTACCTTTATAGTTGATCTTTAGAGCACTTTGTGCCCCACTGAAGTAGGACTGTGGTTTTCCAACCTATGATATAACAAAACAAAATGATTTTATTTTTATTGTTGTTCTGGCAGACGAGACCAAGAAGAAAATAGCAATAATTCACTATGGAAACACAGAGATCTAGACAGAGTTAGATCACTTGTTGTTTTTGTAAATTGAAGGTGCCAGGCCTTCAAAGAGGGCAAAAATAAGTTGAGTAGAAGATGTACCAGAATTCAAGGTCCTTTAGGGTGAGTTCTGTGGAGTGTGTCGGCTGAATGTGTATAACCTAGATAAAGTTGCTGGTTGAAACCTCCCACTTTGCAAGCCATCTGAAGGATTCGGAGAAGTCTTTTTTTCTAGTTTTTTCCGATTCTAGAAAGAGTTCAAAGAACAGCAACAAAGAGGATTAGGGGACTGGAGGCTAAAACACATGAAGAACGGTTGCAGGAACTGGGTAGGTCTAGTTTAATGAAAAAAAGGACTAGAAGTGACATGATTGCAATATCTCAGGGGCTGCCACAAAGAAAAGGGAGTCAAACTATTCCCCAAAGCACCTGAAGGCAGGACAAGAAGCAATGGGTGGAAACTAATCCACGGACCGTGGGTTGGGGACAGGGGTGGGCTTCAAAAATTTCAGCAACAGGTTCTCTGCCCGGTTGCTGGGTGGACATGGCCATGGTATTAGTTGGCCTAAAGGGGGGGGCATTTTCACCTTCCCCATGCTCCATAGGCTTTCCTCAAGCCTCTGGGAGGGTGAAAATTGCTTCCCCCAGGTTCTGGAGGCACGCCGGAACTTCTGGGAGGCCCATTTCCCCCTCTTCCCGAGCCTCCGCGTAGGCCCTGCAATTACCTTGCATCCAAAACAGGCCGTGTGGAGACTCCTGGGGAGGGGAGGGGTGAGGCTGGAGGGGCTAGTCAGGGGTGGGATTTGGAGGTTCTCCGAACGGGCTATAACGTTAGCTATAGATTCTCCCGAACCCGGGCGAACTCGTAGGAGCCCACCCCTGGTTGGGGACCCCTGTTGTAAAGCAAAGCCACAATCCACATCATCTTCCCAAAAACGTTTGGCTTCAGTACTTGCTTAAAAACTTTAAATTGACTGTCAGGTGCTTAACTGTTCAAAGAAAGGCCAGAAATAAAGAGGGCGAAAATCCTAATCTCCTGTCCTAACGGTAGGAGATAGAATAGTGGATTAAAAAGACCAGAATGGATTCATACCCCTGGCCTTTCTTTGTTCTCTCTGAGCCGATTTGATTTCTCCTGAACAACATTTGGGAGGCCAGAGATTCTGTAATTTCTCTATTGCCGAGATTACAGATGCACAACATGGACATATACATATATATTGACAGAGCCACACCCACATCCTTACATGCACACAAGCACGTATTTGGAAAAATATGCAAGATGCTTCATATTGTCTTGCAAAACCTTGCAAAGGCTTCAAAGAAAACCCTCAGTCTGGGATGGAGCAATAAGGACCTTTCTGTTTGCAATAACCATTTAAATGTATATATGTCAGATGCTGGCAGCTGTCTGCCGCTCCACCCTGCCACAGTCTCTGTTGAATAACAACTGTTATCAATGTGAGATCTGAGGCCGTTAAAAACAGGAGATGCTAAAAAGTAAACTTTGTACACCTTTTCTAGGGTGCTAAGTTAACAAGGGCGAGAATTTGTGGAAAAACAAGCTCTGTGTTTATAAGGAGCTTGTTCCTGCTTAGGAAAGCCTGAATCCCGTGATGGTTATGTCGTGTTTTGATTTTTTTTCAGGGCAAACAGTCAGACCTGTCTGGATTTCGCAACTTGCTTGGCAGAGAGTCAGCCATACCCTCCAGCAGAATGCATGGAATGCAATGTGGGATCGAGTCTGGAAGTATATAAAAATGCCAAAGACAGGTTTGGTGAGAAAAAGGAGGGAGGAAAAGAGGCTACTGTAGAGACAGATACACCTGTGAGTTACCAGCTGTATTCACACGCCTTTCAACAGATCAGTGAAGGCCGTACTGGGTGGGTGGGTCAGTGGTCATTAACTTTGGTGTGTGTGTGTGTGTGTGTGTGTGTGTGTGTGTGTGTGTGTGTGTGTGTAGTGGAGGCTACAGGTAGTGTTGTGACTCAGCAGAAGTTTGCTGTGAGTTGAGTCGGGATGCAGGAATAACAATGCAGCTGGGGCTCGTTAGTGTCGTTTTGTGGAGGTAAAAGGACTGATGGTGCCACGCCCTGGTTGCAGAAGTCAACATTCGTCATTTGTTCATGGTTCATGGTTCATCGGTCGTGGTTTGTTTGTGAGAGACACTTGGATAAGTGATTTGCTTTCTGTAACCCTGATTCAAAGAGACACTTGGAGAAGTGATTTGCTTTTTTTCTGTACACCGGTTTTTCTGGTTTGGCCGTAAGAGATCTTTGTTTTTGCATTCTGTTATCTTCTTGCCAGAGACTTTATTTATGTTTATTTTGGGCTCGCAGCCAGTCTGAGCCGAGGACTGATAAAGTTATTTCCTTTTAAGTCTGTCTGCCTGTCGTCTTTGAACGAGCGAAGAAGGGTGGGTCAGAACAGGTAGCCCTTGACTTCATTCAGTGACCGTCTGAAGTTACAACAGCCCCGAAAAAAATGACTGATGACCATTTTTCACACTTACGACTGTTGCAGCATCCCCGTGTGGTCACCTGATCAAAATTCAGATCCTCAGCAACTGGTTCGTATTTATGACGGTTGCAGTATCCACGTGATTTCCCCTTTGAAAGCCCTCTGACAAGCAAAGACAATGGGGAAGCCAGACTCACTTAACAACCGTGTCACCAATTAAACAACTGCAGGGTCAGGGTTAGGTTCGCCATCATGGGTATAGTATAGTAGTTCCAGAATCAGTGGGTTCATGGATGAATTGAAATTCAACCTTGTTCAAGTTGGATCTAAAGCTGTTCCCCTCAGATCCTAAGAGCCTTCCAACATGGGATGAGGGCTTTCATTATATCCTCTATTCAGTTCATGGTGGGGTTTGACTAGATGTCAACTCTCTATTGGTGATACCTTACCCTGAGCCAGCAAACCTCTTTGCAGTTTTTTTTTCTGATACTAAATAGGATATTATATACAAGCTAAGCTTTTGCTCCTGTAAAATATATAGCATGTTACATAATAGCAATATAATTATACCATTTAATATCATATTACATAATTATATGTGATGCCTTTCAAGGGATGTTAATTGCAGTGTTTCAAATATTTAGTAAAATCATACCGGTAATCCTTGTTTTACAACTGTAATTGAGCCTGTAATTATGGGCATAGGTCATGATGGTCATTAAATCAGACTCCACTTTTATGACCTCTTTTGCAGCAGCCATAAAGCAAATGCAGTGGTCATTAAACAAATGCAGCGGTTGTTAAGTGAACCCAGGGTTCACTATGGGGCAATTTTTTCTAGAAACTGTAAGTAAATATATACATTCTATAAAAAGATTCAAAACGTGCATAATAAATAAATAAAAAACTCAATAGAAAGAAGAAAATCAAAATATAAAATTTTAAAAAGAATGCAATGAGGATCTCTGCCAGACCTGGAAGCCATCTTTTCAGGGGTGGGTTTCAACCGGTTTGCGGCGGTCCCTGCGAACCGTTGGTCGGCGAACCTGGAAGTAAGTAACTTCCGGAAACAGCGAAGGGCCCACCCGCCTGCCCTCCTTACCCGGTTTTGACGAGTTCTGCGCTTCCACGCATGCGCAGGATGCATACAGCGCCTGCGCGATCCTCCAGGAGCAGCCGGAGCCTCGCACAGATGCTAGTACGCATGCGTGAACCGCGCGTGTGCATGAGGACGCCGCCAGCCCCGTTCCAACCGAACCGGTTGGAACGGGGCGAGAAACCCACCCCTGCATCTTTTACATTTGAGCCTTTAGGCCTGCCACATTTTCTACTGTGGGAAAATGAGAGGGGGGATTATATAGAGTGTGGGTGATATATATAGTCAAAGTAACATTCTCAGAAAGTCAAGGCCATCTTGCCTTGCAGTTGCATTGAGGTGACTGGGCGGCATCTCCAGTTTTGATTGGTGCCTGATTGGACCGTGTGATAGACATCTGGGTGCTGGGCAGGGTCTTCAACTTTCTTTTGGGTGGGGAAAACCTGGAAACTTTCAGATTCAGGTTTTCCCATATGTGCCAATATGACATCTCTAATAAAACCGAACTTTGAGGAAATCCAAGCCTTCGAGTCTTATTTCGTTGGGTGTGTTACTTGGAACCCTAACAATCTCTTTGTTATCTATTTAGCATCTTTACATCCAGGAGGATCACAGTGTTATTTATCCTAATGTGAATACACAATAAATCGACTTCATCATTATGGAATGTCCAAGTCCATAGAATGGGTTTGCCTAGTCTAGAAAAGAAGGAAAGACTAGGTGGGGACATGATAGCAGTATTCTAGCATTTAAGAGGTTGCTACAAAGAGGAGGGAGTCAAGCTATTCTCCAAAGCACTAGAAGACAAGACAAGAAACAATGGATGGAAACTAATCAAAGACAAAAGCAACCTGGAATTAAAGAGAAACTTCCTAACAGTGAGGACAATTAACCAGTGGAACAGCTTGCCTCCAGAAGTTGTGGGTGTTCCATCACTGGAGGTTTTAAAGAAGAGATTGGACAGCTTTTTATCTGGATCAGTATAGATTTCCTGCTTGAGCAGGGGATTGGACTAGAAGACCTCAAACATTCCTTCCAGTTCTATGCTGATTGTATTGTAAGTCACAAGGTTCTTAATCACACAACCTCTCTGGTTTCCAAATTCTTTCCTTCCTGTAATTGTTCTTAGCCCATACCTGAATTTTACATCATGATGAATGTACAGATAGTCCTGAACTTATGATCACAATTGAGCACAAAATTTCCATTGCTAAGCAAGAACAGTTGCTAAGTGAACTGTGCCTCATTTTATGAACTTGTTGCCACACTTGTTAAGCAAATCACTGCAGTTATTAAGTTAACAACACGGCTGCTAATCGAGTCTGGCTTCCCCATTGACTTTGCTTGTCGGAAGTTCACAAAAGGGGATCACATACCCCTTGTTACCCACTGTTGCCAAGCACCCAATTTGTGATCTCCTGACCAACAGCTGTAAATGTGAAAATAGTCATAAGTCACTTTTTTCAATGCCATTGTAATTTTGAATGGTCACTAAATGAATAGTTGTAGCTATATAGGATCCACATCAGTGGTGGGATTCAGCCAATTCGCACCTATTCGGGAGAACCGGTTGGTAACTTTCTAAATAGTCCAGAGAACCAGTTGTTGGAAGAAATCCCATTTTGTTTTTTCCCCAGTTTACAGGGCTAATCCTGTAAGGAAGGCCGAAAGGAAACATTCTGGTGTTGTTTCTAGACTAATCTTTATTGCCCTGCTTACAGAAACTACCTTTACAGTTAATTTTTATTACATTGTAACAGCTCAGACGAAGCGCCCATCAATATGAGTGATGTTGGGTTGGCCATACCCACTCAGTCACATGATCATCAAGCCATGCCTCCTCAACTCGTCATTAGGGCAGAGAACTGCTTGTTAAATTATTTGAATCCCACCACTGATCCACATTGACACATATACAAATGTTTTCCTATCTTAATCCTAACAAACCTTGTACTCCCAGTTACATTTGAAGGAGGGGGGTTTATATACCATAATTTTCAGAGTATAAGACGCACCTTTTCCCCTCAAAAAAGAGACAGAAAATCTGGGTGCGTCTTATACACTGAATACAGTATTTTTGGCCTCCCGAAATCCCACCCCTTCACCAAAATGGCCATGGATAGCCTTTTGGAGGCTTATAAAGAGCGCCGGGGGGATGGGGAGGGCAGAAAATGGGCCATTTTTTGCTCAAGTTTGCCCCCTCCCAGGCCCCAGGAGCACTCTACAAACCTCCTAAAGGCTATTCATGCTCTTTTTTTGGGGGGGGAGGGCCCGTTTTTGCAAAAAACTGGCTATTTTGGGGGGGTCTGCAGAGTGCAAAAACTTTTTTTAAAAAAATTTGCCTCTTCAAAATCTTGGTGCGTCTTATACTCTGAAAAATACAGTATTTGAGGGAGGAGAGATTTTAGTAAGTCTGACTCTTGACTCATATTTACAGTGGTTGCAGTGTTCTGGGGTCAATGGGGAAGACAGATTCACTTAACAACCATGTTACTAACTTGACAACTGCAGTAATTCACTTAACAACTGTGGCAAGTCGTAAAATACAGCAAAACCCACCTAACAAATGTCTCACTTAGCAACAGAAATTTTGGGCTCAATTATGGTTGCAAGTCGAGGATTATCTGTAATGAATTCAAAATATGAGCTTAATTATTTATGCCTCAAGTAAGATGTCCAGATTGATTTATTTGATAATCAATTTGCTTTCTTGGCTATTCATGGTATTCTCCAGCAGCCAATTGGAGAAAATTTGAGACATATTTAGATTTCTTATTGATTAAGTCATCTGGATTAAAAAGATCCAAGTTGGCAACCATTTTGATTTCAAACAAGTATGCCAAAACATTGTATAAAGCAAGGATAAAAAATAATATTGCATATGCTTATGTATATATTTTACCTCACTATAATGCGATCTTGTCTCTTTTGTTGTTTTTTATTTCTTTATTATCTATCTCTGCATATGAGTCCACAAATGGAAAGGAAGCAAATTTTCATGGAGAATAGTTCTCCTTTTAATCTGCTGCTCAGCTTTACATTTAACATTTCTTTTTAATGGTGATTCCCACAATACAACCCAGTTGCAATTCATGGCTTAGAAAGACCGGATACACATTTGCATTAAGCAACAAGGTTGCCTCAGAGCAGAAGGATGATCAACATGAAGGGAACTTTTAAAAAATGGAGCATTCCAGTACTTTAAAATAGATAAAATACCATTTCCCCCCCAGGCTTCTTCCTCATTATTTCCAGGGTGAAAAAAGTTTTGGTGACCTCTAGTGGACAAAGTCACTACAAAAAATTGCTGCTAAATTGACAGAAATTTCAAGATTAAGAGTACTAGTTTTGAAATTGGAATTACTGCCAATTCAGAAACTAGGCATTTGGAAGAACTTTAAAATAAATGTTCCATTTTAGTTGAAAATCCTGTTTGTGGCTGTAAATGAGAAGCATTTCCATCTCCTGCATAAAACAAGTAGAATAGAATAGAATAGAATAGAATTCTTAATTGGCCAAGAGTGATTGGACACACAAGCAATTTGTCTTTGGTGCATATGCTCTCAGTGTACATAAGGAAAATAAAATACAGTCATCAAGGCACAAAAAATACAATATTTAGTGATAGTCAAGGTAACTAATAAGCTATCAAATTGTATTAGGAAACAAAAAAACCTGCAATATAAATTGAAAGATACAAGCAACATGGTTATAGTAATAAGTTGGAAGAGATAGATACTAGTAAGGAAGAGAAGAATAATAGTAATACAATCTTAGTAAATTATTTGACAGTGTTGTGGGAATTAGTTGTTAAGCAGAGTGATGGCATCCAGGGAAAAACTCGTGTCTAGTTGTTTGTTGTTTTGAAGGTAGAAGTGGAAACAAATTATGTTCAGGATGGGGTGGGGGTGTCTGTCGATATTTTCACAGCCCTCTTTCTGACTTGTGCGGTATACAGATCCTCAATGGAAGACAGGTTGGTAGCAATTGTTTTTTCTGCAGTTCTAATTATCCTTTGAAGTCTATGTTTGTCTTGTTTGGTTGCAGAGCCAAAACAGAAAGTTATGGAGGTGCTGATGACAGACTCAATAATATTCAATAAAGTAGGATAAAATGGTGCGATTATTAGGATATTCTTCCATTTAAGACAAAGTTGATCAAGGAGAAGCTTCACAGGTCAAAATCTAGTCAGAGTTGGGCTTGGCTAGCATTTGGCTGAGAAACCATTACAAAATGTCAGGGTTGTAGGCTAGATTAGGAAATATGTATATGTATATGAAGAAGGCAGTTACAAAGCTCTTCAATGTTGTGTTCAAAAATTTACATAGACATATTTGTTATAGTTGGAGACCCAAATCAGTGTGATAGCGAAACATCAGGAGCCTCATAGCATCTTTTCTAATGAATAAAGTTCATCATTCAGGTCCCCTTTGGTGACCTGCAGCATCCATCTTTATATTATGCAACCTTCTAAGTTTTGGGGAACTGGGGCAGGCAAAATGGTAAGCAAATCGCAAATGGAAACACAAGGAAAGAGCAAAACATCTGATGTAACAATGGAGATTTGGATGCAGTGCAAAGGGATTTCAGTACTCAGTGGGGTATCTGCTACCTCCTATTCCATTTCTTAAAAACAAAACAAAACAAAACAAAAAAAATCCTCAAATGAAGTATGTAATTGTAATACCAAAAGGTCAACAAGCAATTTTATCATTACATAAGTTTCCAAGAATCCTTGTCTACTTCTAAATCAACTAATTGGCCCATAGTTTTGATAAAGAGCCTTAATGACCTGTCCTGTGGGTTAGTATTTGAATCACCTGAACGTATATTTTTTGGTTGTTAACCAGGTTTTGGAAGCTATTTCATTCTTTTAAGATAGTAATAAAGAATCCCGAAACTTGGCAACTTTAAGACAAGTTTGAAGACCTCTGCACTAATAAAATGCAAAGTCCATTATTCCGAATCTGTCGTTTTTACTCGAGTAAATATTTAGAAAAATGGTAGAAACTTTCCGTTTGCTGTCCTTGCGCTGATTTAATCAAGATAGAACCATAACATGCATTTTATATTTGATATATATTTTATTTATCCTAGAGAACCCGCAGAGCAGCTTAAATAATTTCTCCCTCAATGTTATTTCTTTCCTGCTGAAATATGTGAGTTAACTAATTTAATAATCCCGGGATTGTTAACACCTGGAAGACGCCTCTTTGCTTTTGCGCCTGCGCAGTACTTCTACACCTGGCTGCCTACGAGCAACTCAACGCGTGTGCAGTGGCTGTTGATCGCCTTCCCCGGGACGGCCGCATCCCATTGGCTTTCCCCCCCGCATTTCCTTCACTTCCGGGGTCTCGCCTCGTTTATTGCACATGCGTAGTTCTTACGCTTCCCGCGAGCGGATGCTGGCTTGCCTCGAACGTGGCCCCGCCCTTTTTTCCACTAGCCCATTGCGCAAGCGCCACTCCTCCCCTTACGCTCATGCGCGTTGGTGGCCGAGGGGTTACTTAAAGCCTCCGTGTACCGGCGCGCGTGCGCCTGGCCTCGCGTCTGCCCGTCCCCCTTTTAAGCTTTTTTTTTTTTTGGACCGAGCTCGTCACGCATGCGCCTTTGCTCTTTTTAATCCCCCCCTTCTACCCCTTCCCACTTGTCTCTCCCCTCTGGTGTTGGGGGCGGACTCGGTTTCCCGCTTCCGGTGTGGTGTCATGGTGGCCGGTGGGCTTTGATGGCTGAGAAGGCGGAGGAGGAGGAGGGGAGCTGAGAGCTCGGCGGCTGCACGGAGCCGAAGGGCAGGGGGCGCCGGACCCTTCTTGTCCCCTGGCCTGGCGGGCGGCGGGAGATGGCGGCCCACAAGCCGGTGGAATGGGTGCAGGCTGTGGTGAACCGCTTCGACGAGCAGGTAAACTGGGCTGCGAGGAGGGTAAACGGGCTTCTCTGGAGGAGGAAGGGGGGGAGAAGGGAAGAAGCTCGTGGGGGGGGGGCTCGGTGACAAGAGGAGGGTGTGAGGACGGGGGTCGCCGCCTTTCCTCCCTTTCCTCTGCTCTCTGCTGCCTGGGATGGGAAGCGGCGGAAGGAAGGATGGATAGCTGGCAGGCCGGCTCTGGTGAGGACGAGCTTCCAACCAGGCTCCTTGGCTTGGCTTGGGAGAAGGTAGGAAGGAGCTGGGCGGGGAGGGAAGGCCTCCATGTGGGTGTGTTTGTTTCACCTCTTGCGGGCTCTTACGGGAGGAAAGAATAGTAGAATAGAGTAGAAAATAGAATAGAATAGAATAGAGGAGAATAGAGAATAGAACAGAAAATGGAATAGAAAAGAAAAAAGAATAGAATAGAATTCTTTATTGGCCAAGTGTGATTGGGCACAAAAGGGATTTGTCTTTGGTGCATAAACTCTCAGTGGACATAAGAAGAAAAAATATATCCATCAGGAAGAAAAAGATGCAATCCTTAGTGATAGGCATAGGGTACAAATAAACAATCAGGAAACAATATCAATATAAATGGTAAGGATACAAGCAACAAAATTACAGTCATGCAGTCATAAGTGGGAGGAAATGGGTGGTAGGAACGATGAGAAGACTAATAGTAATAGTAATGCAGCCTTAGTGAATGGTTTGACAGAGGTGAGGGAATTAGTTGTTTAGCAGAGTGATGGCATTTGTGGAAAAACTGTCCTTGTGTCTAGTTGTTCTGGTATGCAGTGCTCTATAGCTTCGTTTTGAGGGTAGGAGTTGAAACAATTTATGTCCAGGATGCGAGGGGTCTGTAAATATTTTCACAGCCCTCTTTTTGACTCCTGCAGTGTACAGGTCCTCAATGGAAGGCAAGTTGGCAGTAATTGTTCTGTCTGCAGTTGTGATTATCCTCTGAAGTCTGTGTCTGTCTTGTTGGGTTGCAGAACCAAACTTGACAGTTATAGAGGTGCAGGTGACCTAAAGTGGGGCTAACTTTCATGCCAGGGAGGAGCGTGTAAAAGAGAAGAGCGCTCTTTGAATGTAATTAAAAAAATTTTTTTTTATTGAACATATTTCAACATTTAAACTACATTTCCACTCTTTATAGTGTTCCAGTATCCATATTACTCATATTTACATAGTGGCTATTCCAATCTTCTTTCTTTCCAATTATATGCGTCACTATTCTATATATTATATAATTATTCGTATATGTACGTAATACCTTTTAGTTTTATATTGTATCCATATTCACAAATATATACAATATCTTTCCACTTTGATAAAACTTTTGATAAAAGTAATCTTTATTATAGTCTTTACATCTACTTTCTAGCCAGTTATACCATATGTTCCAAATCATATAATATTCTGTTTCTTCTCTATTAGTTCCATAGTTAACCTGTTCATCTCTGCACAATCAAGCACCTTTTTTTATTACCATTGCATCGGAGGGAATATTATCCTGAGAAGAGGGTTCTTTACATGTAATTTTGATGGGGATTATTATTAGGATGGATGAGCAGGATTTCCCAAGCTGGAGCTCTGCAGGTAGAATAGAGTAGAATTTCTTGTTGGCCAAGTGTGATTGGATACACAAGGAATTTGTTTTTGGTACATATGCTCTCAGTGTATATAAAAGAAAAGATACATTCATCACGAATTGTAAGGTACAACACTAATGATAGTCATAGGGTACAAATAATAGCAGTTAGCAATAGCAGTTAGACTTATATACCGCTTCATAGGGCTTTCAGCCCTCTCTAAGCGGTTTACAGAGTCAGCATATTGCCCCCACAGTCTGGGTCCTCATTTCACCCACCTCGGAAGGATGGAAGGCTGAGTCAACCTTGAGCCGGTGAGATTTGAACCGCCGAACTGCAGCTAACAGTCAGCTGAAGTGGCCTGCAGTACTGCACCCTAACCACTGTGCCACATAAGCAATCAAATCATAATAGGAAACTATAAATCATAAGGATACAAGCAACAAAGTTACAGTCATAAGTGGGAGGAGATGGGTGATAGGAACGATGAGAAAATTAATAGTAATTACTATTAGATTGGTTGGAGAATAACTGTGACAGGGTAGTCCTCGAACGCGTGACCTCAATTGAGCCCAACATTTCTGTTGCTGAGCCAGACGTTCGTTTAGTGAATCTTGTCTTATTTTTATGACCTTTCTTGCCGCCCTTATGAAGTGAATCACTGCGGTTGTGTTGAATTAGCAATGCAGCTGTTAAGTGAATCTGGCTTCCCTATTGAGTTTGCTTGTAAGGAGGTCGCAAAAGGGGATCGCATGACACTGGGGCACATCAAAGGTCATAAATATGAGTCGATTGCCCAGCATCTGAATTTTGATAATGTGACCATTGGGAGGGGGGGATGCTGCACCAGTCATGTGTGCAAAAGGGTCATAAGTCACTTTCTTCAGTGCCGTTGTAACTTTGAACGGTCACTAAGCGAATTGTTGTAAGTCGAGGATTACTTGTACTCCGATGGTTCGTCCAGTATTCAGTTGATCAGAGGCATGAGGTTCAGGAAAAGCTGTATCCACCCTGCACCCAAATTGCACAGGAATGGCTGCACTCAAGTTTGGGGAAGGCTGCTTGGCATATTTCGAAAAAACCAACCTAGAACTAAAGAGAAATTTTCTGATAGAACAATTAATTAGTGGAACAACTTGACTCCAGAAATTGTGGATGCTCCAACACTGGAGGTTCTTAAGATGAGTTTGAATAACCATTTGTCTGAAATGGTATAGGCTTTCCTGTTGAGTAAGGGGTTGGACTAGAAGACCTTTGAGGTCTCTTCCAATTCTGTTATTCTTATACAGTAATAGCATGGCTAAAATGGGTGGAGTTTACCTCAACAGCACAAAAGAACCCATTAAGTTTTGAGTAGAGGGGAAAAGAGCTGAAATATGTCTTTTTGGTTCTTTTTTTAATTAGGATAAAATTAACCAACTTGTATGATAAATGTATGTGATAGTTTCTTCAACTCCTGTGGGGAGAAATAGATATTGTATATGTTTCAGTTATATAGGAATATGCCATTCTCTGTGGAATAAAGTTATAATTCTGGATATGTTTGAATTCCATTCTTGTAGCATGTCAGTGGGGTTTCCTTGTATGAAGAAGAATAAAATACTATCTAAAGTGGGATTGGAAGAAGCAAATTGTCTATTGCTAGCCATCCTAGGAGTCCTTTAAGTGGGGGAGATTGACAAATTTCCCCCACCTGTCACAAGACATTGTTTTTTTTAGTAACTTTTAAAGATTTAGAAAGGAGTGATCCTAACAATATTAGGAGTGATATTCTTAGCCTATACGAGAACTGGGGAATTATTTTTTCAGTCAACTTATTTTGTACTTATTTTTCTTTTAAGAAATATTGAAATTTGCTTGGTCTTTGTTACTTTTGGGAGAGATGCAAGAAACTTTTCTGGGTCTCTGATTGCGGAAAGCTAAAAACTGGCTTGGAAGGAAAATAGGTGCTTAGATTGTTCCCCTCTCCTATCCCATGAAGACTCTCAATTAATCCATGCTTTCTGATGTCTGAGGAGAAATGTGATACATTCATATTTCATTTTGCTGTAATGGGTGGATCTATAGAGTTTATGCACAGATACAGATTAGACTGCTGCCATATGCTCAAGCAAATTTAGAAACTATATATGTGTGTCTGTATTTAAATAGAGAGCACATTTTATTTAGCCTAAATAAGATCCCACAGACTTTTCTAAAAATGGAGGCAGTCAATATCCTAAATGAAGATGCTGAGTACAATACTGCATGTATTAGGCTTATAATTATTCACCTGAGTTGAAATTTTTTTGGTCTATCTCGGATCAAATATTTTCCTTGTTAATGTAAAAAAACAATTTACTTTGGGTCAGGAGGAGGGCAGACACCAAACCAGGATTCAGAGAAACTTTTAGATACACTTAGATTATTCAGCCAAGATAGAACATTAATAGGTCATGATTTATTTAACTATCTGCAGCAGTCAAAGTTAAATGCAATGATGCTCTGGATAAGGCAGGTGTATTTTGTAAGTGTAATATTTTAATATAAGTCATGGTTTAATATGTCAGTTGCCTGTTACCCAAGTAGCAAGCCATGATACATGATTTATAATATACAGTAGCTTTTCTCACATGACACAAAGCCTATTATGACATTACACTATGTGAATCCATTCTCTTAGTGACTGAGCAATCCAGCCTTTTCTCCCCCAACATTAATTCTTGTTAAAATGGGAATTGTTTCTGTGAATATGAAAGAAGAAACAATACCGCTTCACTGAGTGATGATATAGATTCAATTGTTTAATTACAGATCCTGGGAAATGATTGGGGAGCAAGATGTTTTAATGGCCTTTGTTTGTAACAGATTAGTTTAATTGTTGCTCATTTGGAAAATAGGCTTAAATTGACATATATTTTTTTTTTAAAAAAAGCCTTTTGCCCTAAATGTTCAAATGAAATGTACATTGTGTGCAGTGGTAGATTATGACTATTGTGGTTGTCTTTGGATGTACCTCCTTGTTGCTTCCCCCAAATTAAAAATCTGATTTTCTTGTGTTCTGTAACAACAATGAGAGTATTTAGAGGCCACTCTTATTTGCTCAATGAATTTTTATGCCACTGTTCAGTGTGAAAGTACAGTCAATTGGAACAAGACATTCCCTATTCATAGGTTTACTATAAAAAAAAACAGAACACAAAAGGGGAAAAAGATGGGAAAGATGAAAAATATCAGTTCTAGGTACAAAATTTTCAAAGTTAAATAAACTTTGTATTGTGCAACTAAAAACATTGAGGGGAGAGGAAGAGTTCAATAGAATAGGACTTTTAACTGAGCAGAGGGAACAGCTGGTTTGTCCAATGCCTGTCTTCATTATACATGATATATAATGACAATAAAGGTTATACTACTATACCATACTACTTCTGAATTCCGCTAGAAGGAATTGGAGGCTGGCCTTTCTGAGAGGTAAAAATCTATGCTCCTAAAGTTGGGTTGCAGAATGCCAGAATTTTTAACTTGCCTAATGATCAACATAATTGGGGTTGTTTTAGGGCATTTTAGGGCAGGGCTGTTAAACTTGCGGCCCACGGGCCTGATGTGTCACACACTGGCCACGCCCACACCTGGTTTAATGAAGCGGGAAAGTCATACGTCACATGACACCGTCTTGATGACGCGAGTTTGACACCCCTGATTTAGGGTTATGTTTCTCCCTCATTTCTAAGTGACATAAAAATTACCTCTCTGAGCCTAATTTTAACAGGCAGGATTTTGTACACTATGTATGTGGTACAGAAGTGTAGAAAGCATTTATACTTCATTTATAGGAAGAATTAGTAAAATATGTCTTTCCTTTGTAGTTTAAAAATAAATTGGTCAGCATTTCTTGGCCTAAATGTATTTTCCAGATTTCATATTTCTTGCTCATCTTGAAGAGAAAGGCACATTTTTAGCATCCAGAGTTACATTTAGCCCTTGGAAACCTTAGATGAAGCTATCTGTGGTCTCCAAAGTGTTTACCAAATTGCCACTTTTAATACAATAGAAAGTGAATATTATGAACATTAGTAACTATATTGCTAGAACATAATCATGTGGGCTATATTTAATTGTAATTCAGTTAAAAATAAATGAAATCAAATGTATCATTTGTTCTGGTCCCACATCTGTTTTTGAAATGCGGTGGCTGTTGGTTGATCCAACACTGCTTGTTGATCTGAAATCCAATCAGAATTTCATCAAAAATATTTTACATACTTAACTCTCCTCCAGAGCCCCCCTTTTCTGGGACTGAGTTTTGGCTGAAACTTACCAAACTGTTCAGTTTTTGTAGGAACATGTGTAATTGGTGATTTTATGTGTTTGTAGGGTGTTCAGTATGTTAGCATGTTAAGTGAATGAGCATCTTGTTTTTACAAAATACTTATTATTCATATTTTATCCCATCTTTATTACTTTATAAGTAATTCAAGATGATTGAAGGAACATACTATATAATGTTCCTTCCGTCTCCTATTTTCCCCACAACCACCACCACCTTATGAATTGGTTGGGCTAATATAAGTGTGATTGGCCGAAAGTTACCCAGCTGTTTTTCATGCCTTAAGGCGGGACTAGCATTCAGAGTCTCCTGATGATTGACCCAAAGTCACCCAGTTGGCTTTCTTGCCTAAGGCAGGACTAGAATTCACAGCTTCCTGGTGATTGGCACAGAGTCACCCAGCCAGCTTTCATCCTTAAAGTGGGACTTAGAGTCTCCTGTAATAACCACTATATACCAAACTGACTCTGTTATTGTTTTGTTGTATTTTACACACAAAGAGACTGGCATGCAAAAAAGATGGTCAAGAATTCTTGTGTACCATCTCCTGATGAAGATAACAAAACAGAGAACGAGGTCGGCAGGAGTAGAGAGCAGCACAGCTTAAGAAATTATGCAAGGTTCTCTGAAATTCTGGCTTGTAGTTTCATCTGAATGCAATTAGTTTGCCCCACCATTTGTAATATATATATCTGTGGAGGCTCAGTGGTACTTATGGCTTGCAGGCAAACAGGCCCCGGGTTTAATCTCTGGCATTTTCATGCTTTTTTTCCTGAAGCCTTGATTAAGAAGAAAGACATTTGTCAGAACTTTTAAAGGCTGGTTAGAGCAGGTCACCTAGTTCAGATGGACAAAGGTATGTCTTGGTATAAAGAACATGCTAGCTAATTTACAAAAAATGGCAGTTTACTATAAGTAGTCCTTGAATTACAACTATTCGTTTAGCAGCCATTCAAAAAGGCACAATGTCACTGAAAAAAGTGACTTCCAACCAGTTCTCACATTTATGACTGTTGCAGCGTCCCTACAGTCATTTGATCAAAATTTGGCAACTGGCATGTATTTATGATGATTGAAGCATTGTGGAGTTGCGTGATTGCCATTTGTGCCATTCACAGCTGGCTTCCAACAAGTAAAGTCAATGAGGGAAGCTGGATGCACTTCACAACTGTGGCAAGAAAGTTGTAAAATTGAATGTGACTCTTTTAACAACCATCTTGCAATGGAAATTCTGGTCTTGACTGTGATTGTAAGTTGAGGACTACCTGTAGGTAGCTGGATTGGCATGGTTGTGGTTTAATAAAATAGTATGTGGGTGATTTGGAGAAAAACTGAAATTTCCTAGTAGAATTTATAGGTGGTAGAAGAAAACAATTTCTCCTGGCCCATATAAATATTCAAATCGGTGAAACCAGAGTGTTAGCTGAGTTAATTGTTGACTGTCTAACTAAAATTAAGCCACAATACAGGTAGTCCTCGATTTATGACTAAAATTGAATCCAAAAATTATGTTGCTAAGCAAGACATTTGTTAAGTGAGTTTTGCCCCATTTTACAATCTTTCTCACCACAGTTGTTAAGTGAACCACTGCACTTTTTGAATTAGTAACATGGTTGTTAAGTGAGTCAGCCTTCCCCGCTGACTTTGCTTGTTAGAAGATTGCAAAAGGGGATCACTTAACCCTGGCACACTGCAGTTGTCATAACTGTGAGTCAATTGCCAAGCATTTGATTTTGTTCATGTGACCATGAGGATGCTGCAATGACTCTAAGGGTGAAAAATGGTCATGTCACTTTTTCTCAGTGGCGTAACTTTGAACAGGCACTAAATCAGAGGTCCCCAAACTTGGCAACTTTAAGGCTTGTGGACTTAAGCTCCCAGAATTCTCCAGCCAGCTCTGCGTGCTGGAGAATTCTGGGAGTTGAAGTCCACAAGTCTTAAAGTTGCCAGGTCTGAAGACCTGCACTAAATGAAATGTTGTAAGTCGAGGACTGCCTGTGCTTCTGAGACTTAACAGTTGGACATAATTGCTTTGTTCAATGGCACAGAGTTCCTGTGTGTAGACTCGAGTATTCAGAATTTTTGTTAAGGAGTGAGAGGAAAGTAATGCCACAAGGTTCCTGCCATTAAAAAGCATCCATTTTTCCTGTCAAATAGTGTATGTGTATGTGTGTGTGTTTTAAGTAAAGCTGTATGGGTCATATATTGCTCAGATCCAAAGCTGTTGACTTTAATCCAAAAATCCAACTTCCTCAAAGTGGACTTTTCAAAAGAATTTTATTACAGAGCTGATGGTTACTTATAACCAACTGACTGGTACATGACGCATAAGGGAAATGATTGGTCTGTGACCTTTTTAAGTATGTGTGGATGTATCTTGGAACAAAGTGATTAGTGTTCATGGAAGAGGATTAGTGTCTCGAGTCTGTGGAATCATTACACATCTTATCTCCACTACCACGGACTCCTCAAAACTTTGAATTTTAACACATGAGGTTCATAGAGAATTCTTTCGTGAATCACAGTATTGGAATTTTTAAAAAACTGAACAAATCTACAATCTCTTACATGAAAGATAGACGATGAATATAGCTTGAGCTAAATTTCAGACGTTCCAGTATGGAAGATTCTAAGATGCCACAGAGAGTAGTCTGATTTTATGGTAACGAAGTTTGTTTTATTTTAGTAGCATGTGTTTGTGCAAACACAACCAAATGTAGTTGATTCACTAAACCAGGCCTGAGTAATCTGTACATCCCATGTAGCACTCGGTCCACGTTTTGCACTTTCTAAAATTGTGCTCCTGAAACTTGGTGCCAAATTGCTCATTTTTGCAACTGTTTTTCTTTTATTTAACTGATGCAATACTCCAAACCGATGTCCTAAGTCTCTGGCGAGTTAAAAGCAGTTATTTTGGGTGAATTGCCTCCTAACATCCCAAAAATAATTTCCAAAAAGGTTGCAGATTTGTTCCTGCCCATTTGGGCTCTGAGAGCCATTCTGTTCCCCAAGAAAACAGGGGGGAAAATGTACCGAAAAAAATATCACTATCTTTCTATTAAACCAATGCTAAAAATGTAAAAGAATCTGGAATTGAAATTTGGCTATGTGTACTCTCTGGAGCTCTGGAAGTCTCAAGGTTGCTGCAGATTGACTGTTTATGTCATTAAGGTCACAATTTTTTGCTTTCTTGCACTAAATTGTAGTTTTGGTTTAAGCCTCCATTTAATTTTCAAACTGTGGTTTTGAGGGAGGTTATAGCAAACAAACTGTAATTTGAAATTTGCTTACCTAAGTTTCAGTTAAGCAAAAACTGAAGTTAAAACCTTGCAAAGTCTCTTCATGGTTATGATCCCAGGGAAGACAGGAGTGCTTCCATAAAAGCTTAATGTCTTCTTACTGGGCTCATTTCTTATGCAGCTACTCCTTGACTTACAACAGACACTTTGTGTAGTGACCAAAGTTACAATGGCACTGAAAAATGTGACTTCTGACCGTTTTTCAAAGTTACATGCAGCATTCCCATGATCCTCTGATCAAAATTCAGATGCTTGGTTTCATACTTATGATGGTTGCAGTGTCCTGGGTCACGTGATCCCCTTTTGCGACCTTCAGACAAGCAAAGTCAATAGGGAAGCCAGATTCACTTAACAACCGAGTTACTAACTTATCAACTGCACTAATTTGCTTAACAACTGTAGCAAGAAAGGTCGTAAAATGAGGCAAAACTCATTTAACACATATCTCATTTAGCAACAGAAATTTTCGGATCCATTGTGGTCGTAAGTCGAGGACTACCTGTACTGAATTGGGCCACAAAGCTTCAGGGTTTGGTGGGCCACCTGCAATTCAGTGGCATCCCTTCATCATCCTTGAGGTTGGGTAATTTTACATTGAAATTCCCTTTTTTTCTCTGCATCTTGAATTTTGCAGCAGATTCACCTTGTAGGCACAGGATTCGAGATGTAGAACAAGGATGCATTGGCCTGGGGATAACAGCCATATGCCGTTGCTGCATCTTTTAAAACTAGCAGAACTTGAGAAAAACAGATTGTGTCAATAAGTAGTTTTCCATGAACATGTTAAATGCACCATGCTCATCCTGCATGGAATTGATGAACATTTTCTCCTTAAAAACAGTCAAGGGTACTACCACTCACCTGGAGATCTTTTAGAGAATATGTACTGTCATTCGTACTCCTAGTACACAGTTATGGAGGTACATGACTATTCCCAATACAAAATCAGGAGAGGGATGTAGGAGTTGTATGTTTTCCATTCCTTTCTGCATATAAGATGGTGGATATACCACTAGGGCAGTGATGGCGAACCTTTTAGGGACCGAGTGCCCAAACTGTAACCCAAAACCCACTTATTTATCACTCGGTGCCAACACTTGATGGATCGGTGGAAGGGGACGAACCTAGCTTGGCTGCCCATTGCAGCTAGGAATCTCAAAGCCGAGAATGAATATTTTGTGTTGTAGCCAGCTGGGGTGCTAGTTTGGCCCCCTGAAAACTCCATCTCTAGGGGAGCCTAGCCGAACCTTTGCACACCACTCGTAGATATGGTGGGTGGGGTGGAGCTAATAGGTTCCAAGCCAGTGGTGGGTCTCCCCCATAGTGAAGCGCACAAGTGAAAAAGCTCACTCAATGAATTCCAACTTTGCCAGATCTTTTTCTTTTGTGAGAAGTTGGAATTGATTGAGTGAAACGTGATGGAGAAACGCGATTGGAGCTGGGCTGGGGCGACTGCATGCGTGCCCACAGAGAGGGCTCTGCGTGCCATGTCTGGCATGAGTGCCATAGGTTCGCCATCACAGCACTAGGGGATATGGGGTAAGGAAAATGAACATTCAGTTTCAGTGTAGCCCTTGACTTCCAACAGTCCATTTAGTGACTGGTTGCAATGGTACTGAAAAAAGTATTTTATGACCATTTTTCACACTTTAAGACTGTTGCAGCATTCCCTTGGTCATGCGATCAAAATCCAGGCACTTGGCAACTGTCTCATATTTATGACAATTGCAGTGTCTTGGGGGGGGGCATATGATTCCCTTTTGCGACCTTCTGACGAGCAAAAGTCAATGGGGAAGCCAGACTCACTTAACAACTGTGTTACTAACTTAACAGCTTCAGTGATTCACTTAACAAACGTGGTAAGGAAGGTCAAAATGGGGAAACTCATTTTACAAATGTCTCATTTAGCAACAGAAATTTTTGGCTCAATTGTGGTTGCAAGTTGAGGACTACTACCTGTATTGTTTTTCGCTCAAGAGACAGGAGGTTGAAAGCCAAGGCCTCCTGCAATCTTGCTGCAGGTGAATAAGAATTTCATATCCAGTAAGTCCAGTGCAAAAATTTTCAAAACATTAATGATTGGTTGCTCCCACAGCAGACCAGAGATCAGATTTTCTTCAACTTGGTGTTTCCAGGTGTGTTAGACTACAGCTGCCAAGTCCCCCTTGGCTAGCATGTTGACATGCTACATCTTAGAAGCTTTTATTTTTAGGATATTTACATGACAGCTCATCTACCGAAGGCAACAAAGAAGAGAAAACAAAATCAATTTCCTAATCCATTTAATTAGGTTGAAACCCATAAAGAATCACATTAACAACACACCAAGGACAGCCGCATCTGTCAGAATTCCATTTACACTCTTGCCCCTCCCTGGGAATAGCAAAGTCTTCTCAGGAAGGCAAGCATGGGAGGGGGTGGGTGGGAGAGGGCAGGATGGTAACAAGACAGGTAGCACAATACAGGTAAGTCATCAACTTATGACTGAAATTGAGCCCAAAATTTATGTTGCTAAGTGGGAATATTGTTGAGCCCAAAATTTATGTTGCTAAGTGGGAATATTGTTAAGTGAGTTTTGTCTCTTTTTTTCTCACCACATTTGTTAAGTGAATCACTGCAGTTGCTCAGTTAGTAGCATGGCTATTAAGTGAATCTGGCTTCCCCATTGACTTCGCTTTTCAGAAAGTTGCAAAAAGTGATCACATGACCTTGGAACACAGCAGTGGTCATAATTATGAACCAGTTGCCATCATAAATGTGAGTCAGTTGTCAAGCATCCAAATGTAAGTCAAATGACCATGGGGATGCTGCAATGGTCATAAGTGTGGAAAATGGTCATATATCATTTTTTTCAGTGCCATTGTAACTTCAAACAGTTACTAAGCAAACTGTTGTAAGTTGAGGACTACCTATAGAGAATGATGTTTCTTGGAACCCACTGTGTGACATTCTTCACTGATAGGATCCAAAGCTCGCTCATTCATCTGGGATAGGCAGTAATTATCATTGTGACTCTAGGACACAGGTCGGCAACCTTAAACACTCAAAGAGCCATTTGGACCCATTTCCCACAGAAAAGAAAACACCAGGAGCCACAAAACCCTTCCCATGCCTGACTATTTCCTGAGCGCCCACAAAGTTAGCATATGTGGTTGAATTAAACATTCTGTTTTCTTCTGAAACTGTTCTTTTCTTGGATTTATCCATGGTTGGCCTACCGGGGTCGAAAAGCTCAATAAATTGCATGCCGGTGGGTGTCACACATTGGTGGTTGTGACACATATTTTGAACAACAGGGAGCTGCAGCAGAAGGATGAAAGAGCCACATGCGGCTCCAGAGCTGCAGGTTGCTGGCCCCTCCTCTCGGAGGACACTATATTGGATACCAGCTCTGTCTGAGAGAGTATTACTCCATCCAGAGTCAGTGATGGAAAAATTCTAGTTATAAATTCCACAGCTATTTAGTCTTGTCAAGGTGGAGCTGAAGTCAATTTTTCCCCATCCAGAACTCAAATATTTGGGCATTGGGAATGCATTTAGATGGGATCATTTAGTGACCTGGGGCAGAGACAGTAATGATACCTAACCTGATGTTAATGGGTTATGTCACCCAATAGCTTCATGTACATCAGTGGCCCTCAATCTTTTGGGCACCAGGGACTGGTTCCGTGGAGAGAGGTTTTCTGTGGATCAAAGGGGGCGTGGTTTCACCTGCATCCTGCAGATGGGGCTTTGCCTGTTTGCGCAAATTGGCTGCTGGCTTGCCCCTGGTGCTGGGCCATGGCCTGGTGGTTGGGAACTCCTGATGTAGATGATAACTAGAGGTGGGATAGAGTAGAATCCTGTGAAATGGATAAGGTTCTTGGAACTTGTTGGTTGTCCACTTCTACTGTATATATTTGTTTAAAAAATCCTATTGAGTCCAATAAGCTTATTTTTGGGTGGAAGTTAAATATTGGATTTATTTAAATCAAGGTTCTTCATTTTTTTTAAAAAAAGTCATTGGTTACTAAAGTAAAATGTGGAGTGGCTGTGGCCTCCTGCCCCTATGTTAGATAATAATTTAACTGTCATCTGGCTGTAACAAAGGGGTCAAATATTCATTAGAATCGCCTTTACTCTTAAGATAAATCAGTATACCGTATTTTCACGACCATAAGCCGCACTAAAAATCCTAAATTTTGATCCAAAATCGGCAGTGCGGCTTATAACCCGGTGCGCTTTATATGTGGAAAAAGATCTCCCAGCTGCTTTGCTCCTCGCGACTGCAATAGATGTCCAGAAGCGGCCCCTGGGGCCAATGGGGACCGGACCCCCAGCTCGACAGCCCCTGTCGCCTCTGGACGTCCACCGCAGCTGTGAGGAGCCGAGGAGAGCGCGGAGAAGAGCGCGCGACGGCCCCCGGCGCTCCGGGAAGCGGGAGAGGCGCGCGGCCCGGCCTCTCCTCCCTGGACGCCGCAGCAGCAGCCCCAAGCGCACCGATCCCCGTGCCCTTCGCATCGGGGCATGCTCTTGCAGCACGCCCCGATGCGAAAAACACAGAGATCGGGCGACGTCCAGGGAGGAGAAATCAAACCGCGCGCCTCTCCCGCCTCCCGGAGCGCCAAGAACCGTCGCGCGCTCCCCTCCACACTCTCCTCGGCTCCCCACAACCACAACAGACGTCCAGAAGCGACAGGGGCCACCGAGCCGGAAATCCAATCCCCACCAGCCCCAAAAGCCGCTTCTGGACATCTGTGGCTCCCGGCGCTCCAGGAAGCACCGAAAGCAGCTGGGAGGGGCGCGCGGCTTGGTTTCTCCTCCCTGGACGTCGCAGCGGCGGCCCCGGGCTCACCGATCCCAGTGCGGAAAAAGTTAAAAAAATTAACGTTAATTGATACTGCGGCTTTTAATCCGGTGCGGCTTTTGGTCGTGAAAATACGGTACAGTCCTTGGTGTAACTCCAAAGATGGAGGGGAGACCTAGAACTTGCTGCTCAGAACTATGATAATTTAAATAAAAATTAAACCATGTTAATATTTTTTAAAAACATCCTTGAAGTTGAGATTGATTTCTGGTACAATGTGGACATGTCTGTTTTGTTTCTGGCAAGTCTGGAAGTGATTACTGCTGCCTTCTTCTGAGATGCTTTGATTTTTTCCCCAAAATTTTAAGAAAATGAAAATGGTAGTGACAATCAGAAAATGCTGATTCTTGATCTATTATGCATTTATTTTATTGATTGATTTGATTTGATTTTTTATCCTGCCCTTATTACTTTCTAAGTAACTCAGGGCAGTGCACTTACATAATACTCCTTCCTTTTCCTATTTTTCCCCACGAAAAACCCTGTGAAATGGGTTGGCCCAAAGTTACCCATCCAGCTTTCATGCCTAAGGCCGGACTAGAACTCTGTCTCCTGGTTTCTAGGACAGTACTTTAACCATTAGGCCAAACTGGCTCTCTAATCTTTGCATAATAAACTGTACAATACTGTAAATTTTCTTCTGTATAACAGCTTTCCAAACTTCCTTTTATTGCAGCTTCCAATCAAAACCAGCCAGCAGAATACTCACACCAAAGTCAGCACGGAACATAACAAGGAATGTCTCATCAACATTTCCAAGTATAAGTTCTCTCTGGTTATCAGTGGCCTCACAAATATCTTAAAAAATGTTAACAACATGGTAAGTGATGTTTTCTCATTGACTTAGTCTTATTTTGATGTGGAGCTAGAGAATGATTTTTTAAAAGTCTACGTAGGTAGATAAATACCTATTGGGTTCTATCTTTAACGAGAATTGGATGCCTATTATAATTTGCAGCTCTGAGAAAATGCAATACATTCATTTCCTATCTGTAAAGTTATATGACAAAAAAACACCCTCCCCATCAAGACAGGTTAAATATAGATCAGTTATATCCTTGGTATAACAAGGATAAATCACATTGTTCGTTTCTATATAATGGAACTTTACATAAAGAAAAAAGCAGAAAAAAACCCATAATGTTTAATTTTATATAAAACATTGGCGACCTGAAGTGTATGTGATTATCGAATAAGATACGAAAATACAAAAGCAAATGGGAAAACAGGAAAAATAAGGGGCGGGGGAGGGAAAAAAAGCAAAACTGTGTTCTGTTGCAGTAAAATGAAACATTAACATCAAGCCTCAACTTTTTACTTTTCCATAATAATATAAACTAGCCATTTCTATAAAAACAAATCAGTCTAATCAGTAAATTCAAAATCAAAGTTTCATTCCCCCCTCCTTCACCTCAAGCACAAAGTCCAGAAGCTGTCTCCTTGTAGTAGCAAAACTAGTTATATTCTTTTCTTTGATCAAAACAGTCAATTTAGGCATTTCTGCCAACTTCCATCAGCTTCTGTAGCCATGGTGGAAAAATGGTTAAATATTTGATTCTGTAACTAGTGCTTCTTTTGGGAAAAGAACTGCTTGTGTATTGGCATATGTCTTATTTTGTCGTCCTGTCTCTGTCCATTCCTGAGGGAAAATGCTTGATTTTAACTGAAATTAGGGGTCTTCTTGCTGGGAACAGTAGGTCTCTCTAGATCAGGGGTCCTCAAACTACGGCCTGTGGGCCGGATATGACCGGCTGAAGCCATTAATCCAGTCCATGAGGGACCATGATTCTGCCCCCCCCCACATTGCCACACCTACCCACCAGCCCCCCCCCAATGGAGGTGACCAAAAACAGGATGAATGGAGGCCTCAGGCGGCCAAAATGGGCCTGTTTTTGGCCTCCCCAGCCTCAAGGGAGGGAGAGAAGGAGAGGGGAGGGAGACAGACACACACACACACACACACACACACACACACACACACACACACAAGTCCCTCAAATCCCCACCCCCCACCCCAAGGCAGCCGCATCTCTTCACTAATCTGATTTCCACCCCCAGGAGCATAACAAATTAAAGTTTAATTTGTGTGTATTGTTTAATGGACTGCTAAATTGGCCACGCCCACCCAGTCACATGACCACCTAGCCACACCCACCCAGCCTGTCTGGCCTCCCAACAGTCTGAGGGATCGTGAATTGGCCCCTTGTTTAAAAAGTTTGAGGACCCTGGCTCTAGACATTGGCATTTAATGCTAGGGGGATAATAGCACTATGTTTTGAAAGTGATATGAAGATTTAGTGTGTGTTAGTTTGTCAGGATTGGAATGGGATGGCGCATAATAAGTTCTTGCAAAGAATTAACATTTAAAAGCTACAGTCCCGTCTGTATTGTAACTTCTGTAATCTCGCATCTCATAATAAGTTTCTAACACCCCCTCATTAGGTGACTTCCTGGATAACCAGAAGAATTTTATGTAAAACTCTGGCAGACAAAGATGCTAAAACAACACAAAGTTGTCATTAAATGTACTTTTGCAGTCTGCAGAAATTATACTTAGGGGTTGATTACTGATTACTGTGTAGAGGATAGATTGTTCTTACTTTATTTTCCTCTATATTTTATCTTATCGTTTGTTATGTTTGGAGAATTTGTGAAGTGTAATAGCAGTAGTAGACTTATATACCGCTTCATAGGCCTTTCAGGCCTCTCTAAGCGGTTTACAGAGAGTCAGCATATTGCCCCCAACAATCTGGGTCCTCATTTTACCCACCTCGGAAGGATGGAAGGCTGAGTCAACCCTGAGCCGGTGAGATTTGAACCGCTGACCTGCTGATCTAGCAGTAGCCTGCAGTGCTGCATTTAACCACTGCGCCACCTTGGCTGCTCATTCAAAATCTATAGAGCAGGGGTGTCAAACTATTTGAATCTATAGATTCAAAATCTATAGAGCAGGGGTGTCAAACTCTTATTACATTGAGGGCTGCATCAGGGTTGTTTGACGGGAGGGGGGGGGGCTGAGGGAGGCGTGGCCAGGGTGTGTGTGGCCAGCTCGACATCACTCGTGTTGGAGGCGCCTGTGATGGTCCAAGCACTTTGCCAACAAAAATGGGCTCAATATAAGTCAGCTTTTTTTTTAACCAAAAACTAAATTGATCTTGTGATGGTTTTTTTTTTCTTACAGAGAATATTTAGTGAAGCTGCTGAAAAGAACTTATATCTTTCTCAGTTGATTATTTTGGATACACTGGAAAAGTGTCTTGCTGGGGTGAGTAGCCTGTTTAATTTTCTTAACAAAATATTGACATAGACACCAGTTAGCTTATGCAAGTAATGTTTTTTTTATTGTTTTAGTACAGCATTGGTCAACTAGGTGCCCTCCAGATATGTTTGGCTGTGACTTCTAAAGTGCTTTTTGTGAATGCTGAGAATTGTAATTGAATTGTGGGAATTCTGAGAATTGTAGCTGAACAAATCTGGAAGTTGGCTTTAGTAACTTGCAATCTTGTGTTGTTGCTTTCCTGAAATACAAAGTTGCTTGTAAAAAGTGAGGATTTTAAAATATGGAACAAAAATCTGTTAAATAAATAAACAAATCTGCTATATACCTCAGCTTAGTTGTGAAGCATTGTGGGTTTATTTTCAGTGTCTGTATGGCTCAGCTTTGCATGGGTTTTCTTAGTTCAATGGAATAGATTTTTCCCTTTTTTTCTTTTTGTAAATTGGAAATTGACACTTCAAGCCTCTGAAATGCCCCAAGTGGATACAAAAAATTACAATTTGACTAGTATAAGAGAAACTTTGAACTGACAGTGCTCCCAGATGGTATTTGTTGTTAGTTGCAAAGTCCAATCCATCACCACCCTATGGACAATGTTCCTCCAGACCTTCCTGTCCTCTACCATCCTCTGGAGTCTATTTAAGCTCACACCAGCTGCTTCGGTAACTCCCTCCAGCCACCTCATTCTCTATCGTCCCCTTCTTCTTTCGCCCTCCATCTTTCCCAACATTAGGCTCTTCTCCAGGGAGACCTTCCTTCTCATTAGGTGGCCAAAGTACTTGAGTTTCCTCTTCAGGATCTGGCCTTCTAAAGAGCAGTCAGGGTTGATCTCCTCCAGGACTGACCGGTTGGATGGCCTTGCAGTCCAAGGGACTCGCAGGAGTCTTCTCCAGCACCAGAGTTCAAAGGCCTCCATTCTCTGGCAGTCAGCCTTCCTTATGGTCCAACCTTCACAGCCATACATTGCAATTGGGAAAACCAGAGCCTTGACTATACACACTTTTGTTGGCAGGGTGATGTCTCTGCTTTTTAGTATGCTGCCTAGATTTGCCATAGTAAATAGCAGATAGTATTACGAAAGTTTATTTGGATTGTAATTGCCTGTGCTGGCAGAGCGTGATAGGCAGAGTGTGATGGGGTAGTCCTTGAATTGCAACCATTGGTTTAGCAACCGTTCTAAGTTACAATGGCACTGAAAAAAAGTGACTTACAATTGTCCTCAGACATATAACTGTTGCAACATGTCCATACTCACATGATCACAATTCAGAGTGCATGGCAACAGTCATGTATTTATGATGATTGCAGGATTATGTGATTACAATTTTTGACCATCTCGGCCAATTTCCAACAAAGTCAGTGGGGGAAGCTGCATTTGCTTAATGACCTCGTGATTCACTTCATTGTGGCAAAAAGGTCATAAAATTGGGCATGACTTCTTAACAACTACTTTACTAAGCAATGGAAATTCCAGACCCAATACTGATCGTAAATCGAGGTCCATGTATACTGTAGTAACATATTAGGAGCACTCCAGTTTAGTGACTACAAAATAAGTTTAGTGTTCCCCTTTGACTTTCTGCTTTTATTTTGGGTTGATTCAGTTCTGCATTATAATCATGAAACATCTGTCCCATTGCTAAAGATGACTTTTGCAGGTGCTTCTTAGTTTATATTTCTTTGGTTTGTTAAGCTTTCAGAGGGAATGTTTTGTCATTTTGTACTTTTGTGGGGGGGGGGGGATTCAATTTTGGTTCTGTTCTCGGAGGAGACAGTCAGCTCTCACTCCCCTCACTCCCACCCTTGTTGCTTTGGGAATGTCACTCATCAGTTAGTGTCTTGTGTGAAGCAGAACTGTAAAGCTAAACCTGGACTTCGTGAAATTGAAGAATATATGTTTATTCCTGAAGGTTTCCTCAATGCAGTTCCAAGTTTAATATAATAAGATCTTCCATAAGCTGCCTGTGATTCTCCACAAATGGTTTTGAAAGATTGATTTCCAGACCATGGCAGCCAAAAGACTTGGGTTATTTGACACTTATATAAACAACATTCTATATTACCTCTTTCTGATCTCATTGTATATGCTGGACACAACTTCCCATCGTTCCCTTGTGAAGTGAATTCTAGCCTAACACATCTGGAGCATTCATATTTGGGAAAATGTCTTCCCAGTGGTTTGTGAATATTTCAGATAAGGGAGGAAAAACAAGATGAGGCACTGAAGAGAACAGATGTAGAGAGGCTGAGCCTATCACTAATGATCCTTATTGCTTTGCTGCCAAAAATCCAGAATCTGAACTCAAGCCTCATCTACCCACCTTACAGGAACTTTACCATCTTCATAAACAACTAGTAGGGAAGGATAGGTGGGTTGGCATGGCTGCATGTCAAATCATCTGGAGTAGGTTGGTCCAGTTGAGAATATTTGCACATTGACTAAATTGGCAATAAGAATCAGGTAACCTATATTGGTTCTGTTCTGATAGTCTAGAGCTTGCGGTCTCCAAACCTGGCAACTTTAAGACTTGTGGACTTCAACTCCCAGAATTCCTCAGCCAGAATACTGGGAATTGAAGTTTACAAGTTTTAAAGTTACCAAGGTTGGATATCCCTGGTCTAGGGTCTCTTCCTGGGGGTAGGCTCTTACCATCAGGTGGCTGCTAAGCTGCACTTTATCCTGATGGTTGCTTCCAGCCTTAAGAAGCCAACTATTTTGACACTAAGGAGACCCTGGAAGAATTCATTGTTTCCCACAGATACAGAAAACAAATCCTTCAGTTGGTTTATTTGAAAGCCCATTAGCTGAACATCTAGGTATAGAATTTTATATTGAATCCTAGATAGATTTCATTGGCCAGGAAGAACCAAGGAGGTCAGCCAATATTGTTGGACTTGTTGTGAATGACAACTACTTAGAAGAACAAAACCCACAGCTGTGTTAATTACAGAAAAGAAAAAGAAAAGAAAAGAAAAAGGAAACCAAAACTGTGGATGCAATATTATTTAAACTGAAAGGATGACTATAGCATATATAGAGAGAGTCCTCAAATTCCAACCATTTGTTTAGTGACCGGAGTTACAATGGAAAAAAGTGACTTATGACCGCTGCAACATCCCCATGGTCATGTGGGCATGGCCAGGGTGGGCATGGCTAGCTTGACATCACTCCTGTTGGGGGTGCCTGTGGAGGTCCGAATGTTGTGCCAGCAAAAAATGGGCTCCTGAGCTCCGATTTGAACTGCGACGACCTCCTGCAACCCTGTGCTAGTGAAAACGGAGCTCCATTTTTGCTGGCAGAGGAACTGAGGGCTGGTTCTTCACTGTTTGCAGAGTAGCCCCGTGGGCCAGGTCTAAGCACCCTGCAGGCCGGATTCAGCCCATGGGCTTTGAGTTTGACATCCCTGATTTATGGAATACCTCTTAACCTTCACCGGAAGGAGCAAGAGAATAATGGACAAAGTTAGAGGATTTAGGAAGAATGTGGTTAAAATCAGAAACGCACGTCAGGGGGAAGTGGAGAGTGTTTGATAAAGGTGTATTAGCAGTCTTGGCAGGTATGAAAGACCACCAGATGAGAGACAGTTGTGCTGCCTCAGAGGCTTTTATTATAGGAAAAGCTTAACAAATTTATTCAAATTAACTTATTACCTCTCCCTGCTATACTTACATTAATGTCTATACTTACACCTATGAACAATCCTGTTCTCCTTTGTTGCCCAACCTCATGACCAAGTCTTCAGCCATTGTTTAGTCAAGTTAGTTGGCCTCTCTTGCTATAGGATGATGTTTTGAGCTGCTGCTGAAGCTTTGGCTTTGTATGGTCCCTTCAGTCTGTTACTTCTTTTGGGAGGTGGTGATTGAAGGAAGGTGCTTTACCAGCAGTTGGGCATAGCTGTCAGCGTCTCTGCAGGAGTGTGGAAGTTGATGGGCTCTGCTTCACTTTTCAACTCATTTGCTGCAGACATCCTGAAGACCAGACATTTGCTCTTCCCTTACTGTCGGTTGGTTATTGAGTTGCACTTTATCCTATAGACCAGTGTTTTTCAACCACTGTGCCGCGGCACACTAGTGTGCCGTGACATAGTGTAAGGTGTGCCGTGGGAAAAAGACTTTATATATAGTCAATATAGGCACAGAGTTAAAAATTTTTAACATTTTCTAATGGTGGTGTGCCTCGTGATTTTTTTCATGAAAAAAGTGTGCCTTTGCACAAAAAAGGTTGAAAAACACTGCTATAGACTACAGAGTCCTCACTTTCCGTTCCTCTCTTCCCTTCCCCTCCTTTTGCTTTCCCGTTCCCCAGGGATGAAATCCACTTATCTTTGCTACCGGTTTGGTACCAATGTGAGCTCGTGCGCACATTCGCTCGCATGCGCCACCTCTGTGCATGTGCAGGACATTTTGCGCATGTGCAGAGCATTAAAAAAAAGGACATGATGTCCAGGTGGGGTGGTTGGAGCCTGCTACCAAGCGCACCTGAAAAGTTAAGCGAACAGCGAGAGAGGTTAATCCGCTGTGCGACGAGACTTAGCTAGAAAGCAGTAGCTAATATAAATACCGTGTCACAGCTGATCGTCGGAAAAACGGGTTTGCCCAAACCAGCGTTTGGGTGAACAGGTAGCATTTTTATTACCAGTTGGGGCAAACCAGTCCAAACAGGCAGCATTTCACTCCTGCCTTTCTCCTTTCTTTTCCCTTCCCCTTTCTTCCCTTTCCATTTTCTTCCTTTTCCCTTTCCTCTTCTCCTCTTTCTCACTCTCTCCCACACACAGCATTTTCCTTTTATAATTGGAAAGCAGGTATGTATGGTTCATTGCTCTTTGACTGTCCTTGAACCCCCAGGGGAAAAAAGAAACGGAAGGAAACACTCCTGCCGGCCACTGCCAGCTTTTCCTTCCACACCACTTAATGACTCACTCAAGTACAGTATGATGTTGCAAAAGCCCAAATTTGAATACTTGTTTTTGTGTTTGGATGCGTCAGTGGAGCTAACTAACCGCACCACACACTGCTTTGACAGAAACGGCAACTCTGGTAAAAGCAAAGGTGGAGGACTTTGTATTTACAAACATAATAACTGGTGTACTAATGGTAGAGTTGCTTATGCTCACTGTTCTGCGGTGGAATTCTTAACTGTCATTTGTCGGCCATTTTATTTATCTAGAGAGATTTCTGTTATAGTTATCACTGCTGTCTATATTCCACCTGATGCAAATGTTAGCGCAGCACTCTCTAAGTTACATGACGCCATCGAGAGGCAGCAGCAAACTTACCCTGAGGGCACTTTTATCGTGGCTGGGTGTTGAGGATTCAGAAAATCCTCCACTTACGACCGGGAGGCCAGCAACAGTCTAGGCTGCGCCCTGATTGGCTGAGGCGCAGCATAGCCTGTTGCTAGCCAGCTGAGCCATCCTGATTGGCCAGGGTACTGCGTCAGCAGTTGCTAGACGCTACCAGGCCTCCCATTGGTTCCCCTGTTTAAACTACCGAATATAAATACCTTGGCGTGGAAATGTTACTTTTGAATCGCTGTCACTGCCGCTTTTGAATAAACCTTGTTTGAAGTCCTGGCTCTCGCGTCTTCCCTTCGACCCTCGATCCTCTAAACTGGCGACGAAGGTGGGATACAGCGATTCCTGAAGCAGAGCCTAGGACAGAGCGAGAAGAGATTCAGCCATAGCTGCTCAAGCCGTGACGAACCGCTGAATTTTTTTTTCTCTACGCTCCCCGTCCACTCTCTCTCTCTCTCGTCTACCGAACTGAGATATCTTCTGCGGTGAACATGGCATCCGCTGTACCGCCCTTTGCTCCTTTCGGAGCCGCTGGTGAAACCTGGGAAGGTTTCATGGAGCGATTTGAATGCTATTTAATAGCATCTAAGAACCACAACCAACCGGAGGCAGAAAAATGCAGCTTCTTTTTGAGTTGTTGCGGGCCTGCGATGTTCGCGTCCGCCAGGGCTTTAGCCTCCCCGCGGCCAGTATACCAACTCAGCTGGGACACGTTAATGACCAAGCTGAAGAATCACTACCCCCCCCGGCACCCTCCCGCATCGCTCGCCATTACACATTCCGCCGGTGTGTCCAGAAGCCGGCGGAGAGCATCAGCCAATTTCTGGAGTCGCTCCGCGTAACGGCGGTCCAGTGTGACTTCCAAGATTTGGATGAAAACCTCGTCGAGCAATTTGTATGCGGGGTGAAGGACGTTCATTTGCGAAGCCGCCTCCTGCGGCACCCGACATCACAATGCAGCAGGCCGTGGAAGCTGCCAGAGCAGCCGAGGTCTCTGAGCAGTCCATGGCCAATATGCAACGCCTGCAACCTTTTCTGCCGTCTCCTCTGGTGCTTCCCGTGTGCCCTCAGCCTGCCGCTCAAGCCTGCCTCGTTGACGAGCTGGTGCCACCCGAAGATCCCAGCTCTGAACTAGTTGGCCAGCTCCGGGCACAGCCCAGGCACCTCCGCCAGCTGCCCCTGCCGCGTCTGGATGTGTGGGTTGCGGCGGCTGCCACGCCCGCATGGCTTGCCCCTTCAAAGGCACAGTCTGCCGCCGTTGCAACAAGAAGGGCCACATTGCCCAGGTCTGCCGCGCCTCCCTGCCTGCACCATCTTTCCTGCAGCAGTCTGCCACATCTCAACCGCAGCCGCCAGCCGGGGCTGAAGACTGCCACACCATCTACCAGCCTGAGGCCGTCGTGGAGACGGTCAGCGAGGCATCTGCCGGGGCCCGGAAGGTTTCTACCACACTTCAGCTGGAAGGTCAGCCCTGCCGAATGGCAGTGGACTCTGGCTCCTCCCGCTCCCTGCTCTCCTGGGACACCTTCTCCCGCCTGTGCCCCCACGTCTCCTGCGCCCAGCTGCAACCCGTGGACACCTCCCTCAGGGACTACCAGGGGACTCTTATTCCCACCCTGGGTTCTTTCCCCATTTGGGTGGACTATGGGGATTTTCACGGCCGTTTACCTATTCTTATTGTTAAAAACTCGCTGCCTGCCTTATTGGGGCTTGATTGGTTTCCTGCCTTGGGGTTGTCTATCGGGGGGGTACATAGGGTGGTTCCCTCCTCCCTGGAAGATGTCCTTACAAAATTCTCTGACATCTTCGATGGCCAGCTGGGTTCTTACAAGGGCACCCCCATCTCCCTTAACCTTGACCCCCAGGTTGCTCCAATTCGGCTGAAGGCTCGCAGGGTGCCTTTTGCCTTGAGGGCCAAGGTTGATGCCGAACTTGATAAGCTTCTGGCGCAGGGCGTACTCGAACCCGTCGACCACTCACGATGGGAGACCCCGATCGTGGTCCCTGTCAAGCCAGACGGGTCGGTGCGGATCTGCGCCGACTACAAGTCGACTATCAACCTTGCCCTCCATGCAAACCCCTATCCAGTCCCTGTGGTGCATCACCTGCTCCATTCCCTGGGGCGAGGCTGCACATTTGCAAAACTGGATATGGTGCAGGCCTACCAATAGCTCCCGGTGGATGACGATGCAGCGGCGCCCAAACCATCGTCACCCATCGTGCGGCTTTTCGTTGCCGCCGCCTCCAATTCGGCATTTCCGTGGCCCCGGGGATTTTCCAGAGCCTCATGGAGCGGCTGCTCCATGGGCTCCCTGGCATGGTTCCGTATTTCGATGACGTTCTGATCGCAGCTTCCAGCCGCTCAGAACTCATCGAAATGCTGAGGAAGGTCCTCCTTCGTTTTAAGGGCACGGGCTTAAAACTCAAGCGCAGCAAATGCTCGTTTGCTGTCCCTAGGGTGGAGTTCTTGGGCTTCTTGATTGACGTCCAAGGAATCCACCCTACACCTGCTAAGGTGGCAGCCATCAGGAACGCCCCCACTCCCTCCTCCAAGGCGGAGTTACAGGCATTCCTGGGGCTTTTGAATTTCTACGCGCCATTCGTACCGCACAAGGCGTCACTAGTCGAGCCGCTGCATTGGTTGCTCAACCGATCCGCGGCCTGGCACTGGGGCAACAGCGAAGCGCATGCGTTCGCGGCTGTCAAAGACACGCTTACGTCAGCGGCTGTCTTAGTACAGTACAGTGACAAGCTGCCGCTGACGTTAGCCTGTGACGCCTCCCCCTACGGTCTGGGGGCGGTCCTGAGCCGTGTCCTCCCAAATGGCTCAGAGGCCCCCGTGGCTTTTTACTCCCGGACACTCTCCTCAGCGGAGCGCAATTACAGCCAGATAGACAAGGAGGCTCTAGCTGCAGTGTCTGGGGTTAAAAAGTTTCACGACTATTTGTATGGTCGGCACTTTACCCTTGTCACTGACCATAAGCCGCTCCTTGGGCTTTTGGCTGGCGACAAGCCGACCCCCTCCATCCTCTCTCCCAGGATGACAAGTTGGACGGAGTTCCTCGCAGCGTATTCTTATACGCTGCTCTACCGTCCGGGCAAGCAGCTGGGGCATACTGATGCCCTTAGCTGCTGCCCTGTGCCAGATTCAGACCCGGCCCCGGTGCCTTCCCTGTCAGTCTTATTGATTGCTTCCTCCAGCCTGCCCCTCTCGGTCGCGGACGTCACGGCCCACACTAAGGCTGATCCTGTCTTGGCCCAGGTTTGCTCTTGGGTCCTAAGGGGATGGCCTTTGGGGAAGGTAGCCGATTGGTTCCGGCCTTTTAAGGCCCGGCAAGCCGAACTATCCCTTCATGGTGGCTGCCTCATTTGGGGGGATCGGGTGGTGATCCCTGCCAGGTCCTGCCTCTGTTCCACAAAGACCACCCCGGCATAGCGCGGATGAAGGCGTTAGCCGCAGCTATGTCTGGTGGACTTTGCTGGACTCAGAGATAGCGGCCTACGTAGGCCGCTGCACCACTTGCCAACTTTCCTGGCCTAACCCCAGCCGGGCCTTCTCAAGAGTGAGAGGCTCCGAGAGGCCCGTGGTCCCGCCTCCATGTAGATTTTGCCGGCCCCTTCCATGGCCAGACATTCCTGATTGTGGTAGACGCCTACTCTCGCTGGGTGGAACTGGTCCTTATGACCTCCACCTCAGCTGAGAGTATGGTCAGGGCCCTTCACTGTTTGTTCGCAATCCACGGGTTGCCGTACGTAATCGTTTCTGACAACGGGCCCCAATTTACTTCTACCACATTTCAGGAATTCCTGGCCTGTCAGGGAATCAGGCACGCGCCCACAGCTCCGTACCACCCGGCCTTGTTCTTGTTTGAAGTCCTGGCTCTCGCGTATTCCCTTCGACCCTCGATCCTCTAAACTGGGGATTTTAATCAAGCCAGTCTAAAGTCTGTTCTCCCTAAGTTTGTGCAGTATGTGCAGTGTACCACCAGAGGTAAGAATACTCTAGACCATATGTACTCATTAAGATAGGCATATAGAGCAATCCCCCATCTCCCATCTGGGTACGTCTGACCACATCTCTCTGCTACTGTGCCCAAAGTATATCCCCCTTAGGAAAAGGATACCACCAGTCCAGTGGTGGGTTTCAAAAAAATTTGGAACCTCTTCTGTAGGTTTGGCCTGCTTTCCGGGTCCACTGGTGGAACCTCTTCTAACCGGTTCGATAGATTTGACGAACCGGTTCTACCGAACTGGTGCAAACCTGTAGGACCCCACCTCTGCACCAGTCTTGAAAACTGTCCAAATCTGGCCAGAGGGAGCACTCTGTCAGTTGCAGGACTGCTTTGAGACTACCGAGTGGAGTATATTTGAACATTTGGAGCTGCAAGAATTCACTGACCCTGTACTCTCATACATTAAAACATGCACAGACAATGTAACAGTGAATAGGCTCATCAGAGTTTACAGTAATCGTAAACCCTGGATGTCAGCAGAGGTACAATCGCTTCTGAGAGCCCGAAACTCCACCTTCAAGGCAGGAAACGAAGACAGATACAATGAAGCCAGGGCAAACTGGAGAAGAGGCATTAAGCTGGCTAAACAGGAATACAAGGGGTAGAGAAATATCTGGAAGATAATAACTCAAGACAGGTGTGGCAGGGGGCTACACCACCTAACCAACTATAAGTGCAATAGAAAAAAATAGCCACTGTTAATGCCCTGCTAAATAGCTTCTTCACCTGCTTTGAGGTCAAAAGATCAGTCTCTGTGGCTCTAGCCCAAAGGCCCTCCGACCTCCAGCCACTCACCCTGGATGAACATCAAGTGAGAGCTGAGCTGAAGGCTGTAAATCCCAACAAAGCTGCAGGTCCAGATGGGGTGTTGGGGAAAGTGGTAAAAATCTGTGCTGACCAATTAACTTATACTTATATACTTATACTTACAAATCTTTTCAGAAATCTCAACTCTTGTCTCAAAACCATGATGCTAACTGCATTGCCAACAATTTTGTCTCATTTCAGCTTGGACTGGAATAAGACTCTCTCCCTCTCCCCCCTCCCCCCTTTCTGGTGAGTTTTACTTCTTGCTGATGATTCTCTTGACTTGGTCGGTTCGGTTGCTATTTAATTTGGAAGGGGCAGGAGGCCAGGACAGAAAGGGGGTTACCTCTAATGGTAAATAGGGCTGTGAAACTAAATTGCACCTTTCTGTGAAGAACAGAGCAACCTAGGATGCCGTATCTAGTCCTTTAATTGCATTACACTTTTCCGCCAGGCTTCAGCCTGGCTCCACCCGGCATGCTGCAAAGGGCTTGAATTAATTATTTACACTAGAATTTCCAAAGGGGGAGGGGGGATAAAACCACAGTAAAAGAACCAAGTGCAAGTAGAATTGATGTGAAGCATTAAATTTCCATAAAAAGGAAGCACTTTGAAAATCTGGGCACGCAGAACTGTAGTCTTCTGCCCAGACTTGGCATTAACCGAGCGTCCCTGGGAAGGGTGTTCTACTGGGAAGGGGTTGCCACTGAAAAGCCTTTTGTTTGCTTTAGCTCTCTGGTAGCACCCCAAGGAGCCTTCTGACCCTTTTTTCAGTGGCGTTGCAAGTGTCGAAAGACATGTCCATCTGGGTTCAGTTCCAAGCGGGGAAAAGGACACTCGAAACATGGAGGCTGTTTGGAAAGATGGTTTAATGGTGGACAGGATCACTTGGCTTGAGCTCCTGAGCAGAAAAGGGCAGAGATGCTGAGAGTGCCCTGGTTTTATGCCCTCTCTGGACCCCACTACAGAGCTTCCCGTTCCTGTGCAAAAATGCATTCCGATTGGTGGTCAGACTCCCAGGGGGCAGGGATCTTAGCTAACTTTGTAGGCTGTGCTGAGAACCAAGCTTGTTTGAGCCGCTGGCTGATATAATCTTCCCTGTTGCCCTGTGGTGAGTTTCTTTTTGCTAGATGCCTTCTCCTGATGGAGGTAGATCTTTGTCATGTAGAGTAGACTGGCTCAGGCCTTAATGACCCATTGACAAAAGTGGGGGAGATGAGTTCCTGCCTCCTTTTTCAGGAGAAATATTCTGCCCTTTTAATATTTCCTACAATATTTCATTTTCTAGTAGAGGGGTGGGATTTAACTTCCTACACAACTTTGAACTGTCACTAAATGAATGGTTGTAAATCAAGGACTACCTAACATTCAGCATGGCTTTATTTTATCCTGTCGTGCAGTCTAAAATGCAGTCATGTGAGGCAGAAGTTGGCAGTTAGGCAGATGTTGTAACTTTGGAACCGCGTTGTAAATACCGTTTTTGTGGGGCCGGTTGTGACTTCAGGCAGTTGCTAAGTAATTGGTTATAATACAATACAATACAATAGCAGAGTTGGAAGGGACCTTGGAGGTCTTCTAGTCCAACCCCCTGCCTAGGCAGGAAACCCTACATCACTTCAGACAAATGGCTATCCAACATCTTCTTAAAGACTTCCAGTGTTGGGGTGTTCACAACTTCTGGAGGTAACTTCTGTTCCACTGATTAATTGTTCTCACTGTCTGGAAATTTCTCCTCAGTTCTAAGTTGCTTCTCCTTGATTAGTTTCCACCCATTGCTTCTTGTTCTACCCTCAGGTGCCTTGGAAAATAGTTTGAACTCCCTCTTCTTTGTGGCAACCTCTGAGATATTGGAACAGTGTTATCATGTCTCCCCTAGTCCTTCTTTCTATTAAACTAGACATACCCAGTTCCTGCAACCGTTCTTCATATGTTTTAGTCTCCAGACCCCTAATCACCTTTGTTGCTCTTCTCTGCACTCTTTCTAGAGTCTCCACATCTTTTCTATATCATGGTGACCAAAACTGAATGCCGTATTCCAAGTGTGGCCTTACCAAGGCATTATAAAGTGGTATTAACACTTCATGTGATCTTGATTCTATCCCTCTGTTTATGCAGCCTAGAACTGTGTTGGCTTTTTTGGCAGCTACTGCACACGGCTGGCTCCTATTTAAATGGTTGTCCACTAGGACTCCGAGATCCCTTTCACAGTTTACTGTTGAGCAAGGTACTACCTATACAGTACCTGTGCATTTCGTTTTTGTTGCCTAAAGGTAGAACCTTACTCTTTTCACCATTGAATTTTATTTTATTAGATAGTGCCCAATGTTCAAGTTTGTCAAGATCCTTCTGTATCTTTAGCCTATCTTCTGGAGTGTTGGTTATTCCTGCCAGCTTGGTGTCATTTGCAAATTTGATGAGTTCCCCATTTATTCCCTCATCCAAATCAATGATGAAGATGTTGAAGAGTACTGGGCCCAAAACAGAGCCTTGGAGTACTCTACTGTATACTTCCTTCCATGTAGATGCAGCTCCATTGAGGACTACATGTTGAGTGCGGTTGGTCAGCCAATTACGAATCCATCTGGTGGTGATGCTGTCTAACCCACATTCTTCTACTTTATCTAGTAGTAGGTTATGGTTTACCTTATCAAATGCCTTACTGAAGTCCAAATAAACTATATCGACAACACTCCTCTGGTCTACTAATTTTGTCACATTATCAAATAATGCAATAAGATTAGTATGATCTGTTTTTGACAAACCCATGTTGGCTTTTGGCTATTACTTTGTTTGCTTCTAGGTGTTCGCTAATTTGTTGCTTGATTATCTTTTCCAGAATCTTTCCTGGTATTGAGGTCAGGCTGATAGGTCTGTAGTTTCCTGGATCTGTTTTTTCCCCTTTGTTGAAGATGGGAACCACATTAGCTCTTTTCCAGTCCTCTAGTAGTTCCCCGGTATTCCAGGATCTCTGTAAGATATAGTTCAGTGGTTCTGCGATCTCGTCTGCCAGTTCCTTCAGAACCCTTGGGTGTAATCCATCCGGTCCTTGTGATTTGAACTCATAGACAGGTGCTCACTTACCATTTTCTTCCCTATTTCAACTTGTGTTCCTAATCTGATTTTTGTGGTGCTGTTTTTGATAGGCTGGACTGTTTAATCCCTTTGTGTAAAGACAAAGGCAAAATATGAGTTAAATAGTTCTGCTTTCTCCCTGTTGCTTGTCACCTTCTTGCCACTTTCTCCCAGCAATGGACCGATTGTTTCCTTAACTTTTTTCTTGTTTTTAACATGTTGGAAGAAGCTTCTTTTGTTATTTTTTACTTTTGTGGCAAGCCTTTCTTCATTGTGAGCCTTAGCTTTCTTCACTTCATCTTTACATGCTCGGGCTATTTACTGATATTTGCCTTAGTTATGTCCCCCCCTTCCACTTTTTATACTTATCTTTTTTGTCTTTCAATTTGTCAGAGAGTTCTTTATGCAGTCATGCTGGTTTCTTCTTCATTGGTATTGTGCTAGCCTGGGCTTTTAATCTCATTAGCTTAGCTCTCTCTAAGTTATTGAAATTAGCTCTCTTAAAGTCCAAGACTCTAGTTTCACTTAACTCTACTACTTATGTTTGCATAATGTTAAGTTCCAATATTGCATGGTCACTTGCCCCCAGGGTTCCTGTGGCTTCAACACCTTCTATCATTTCCTCTCTGTTAGTGAGAATTAAGTCCAATATGGCTGAGCCCCTTGTTTCCCTCTCTACTTTTTGGGACACAAAGTTGTCTGCTAGGTTTGTTAGGAACCTGTTGGATCTTCCACTTGGTGCAGAGTTTGTTTCTCAGTTGATGTCAGGGTAGTTAAAATCCCCCACTACTATAGTGGTGTGCTTCCTACATACCTTAGTTAGCTGACTAGCAAAAAGTTCATCTACTTCAAGATAGTTCTCATCATTGTTGTGCTCTATTTCTGTAGAGAGTTAATTATTTCTTATATATAGTGCAACTCCACCTCCTCTTTTATTTGGTCTATTTCTTTTAAACAATTTAAATCTTTCTAGCTGTATGTTCCATTTGTCGATTTCATCCCACCAAGTTTCTGTAATGGCAACAATATCGTATCTGCCCTCTTTTACTTGAATTTCTAATTCGCCCTGTTTATTCCTCATACTCTGTGCATTGGTGTATAGACATTTGAGTCCATTTTGATTGACCCTGTGTTCACTGTCTACATAACCTGTGTTATGCCTGACTGCCCCTATTTTCTTGCCACTTGTATGATTCATGCACATGGTATGGCACTCCCACAAGAAGCAGAAATGCCTCCTGGCAAACAGATGTTCTAAATCGGTTAGTCAACTATTTCAATTTTGGCTGGCTCAGGAATTCTGGGAGTTGAAGTCCAAATGTCACTAAACAGCCATAGTTGCCCAGTCCTACTCTAAATACTATGCTTCATTTTGCTGCTATCCTTTCTGATCAATCTTTTTTCTTTCAAAGATATTGCAAAGTATGCAGATACTGTTATTTTACCTATTTGGCTAGCTAGAAAGAAGGGGTGTAATTTAGGTAAACAAACAGCATCTAAAAGGAATTGAGACAACATCTATTTTTAAGATCATAGTCTTGAGGAGTCCTACAAACCTATACCACATTATTAATCCTAAATATGTACCGTACGGTGTCAACAAAAATCACTATTGCTTTCACATAAGATGTTATGCCTCTTAGCATAGCCATGTTTTGGCTTAGTCTGGTTCACATAGGATTAGCGGTGGGTTGCTGGGGGTTTGCACAAGTTTGGGTGATCCTCTAGCTAGGATTCTTCCCAGTTCGGTGAACCCCCAAATGCTACCCCTGGCTGACTACGCCCACCCGTCCCCTCCCAGGAGTCTCCACATGGTCCGTTCATCATGCCAGGTAAGTGCAGGACCCGCGCAGAGGCTCGGAGAAGGGGAAAACATGCCTATTGGCGGTTCCGGAAGTCTGGAAACGGGCCTCTTTCCAGGCTCCGGAGCCTTGAGGGGGAAGCAGTTTTCGCCCTCCAGGAGGCTTGAGGAAAGTTTCCAAAGTCTGGGGAGGGCAAAAAACAGGCCTACCGGAAGTTCCGGAAGTCCAGAAAGAAACCCGTTGCTGCAATTTTTGAAGCCCACCCCTGCATAGTATGCTAAGGAAATGATTAAGTGTCTTTTAATACATTGATAGCTGATTCCATCTTAGCCCAGTCTGCTGTAGAACAGGGGTGACAAACTCAAGTTGTCATGGGACATATCGCGACTTTTCCCCCCTTTGCTAAACTGGGCATGGGCGTGGCCAGCGCATGACTCATCTGGCTCTGGGGCTGCGAGTTTGACACCCCTGCTGTAGAATAGTCCTTATGAGGATAAATGTACAGTTTTCTCTACAGTGGAATGGCATGTTAAAAGGATTACACAGTGTCTTATTTTGCTTTCCTCAGCTGTCTGAATTATTTCTTTTTTAAGAGACAGCATCTATCCCTACAGCAAATTAGCCTGACTGTGAGGGGGGCCGATGTACTGTGTTTTTCCACAATTAACTAAGACATTTCCCAATATTTCAGACATAAGGTGGCCTTGTTCATAGATCATGCTTAATTGGTGCCTGCCGGATGTGGCCAGTGCACTCTGTGAATAAAGAAACAAGGTCAGTTGAGACAGTCAACTAATCTTAATTTAGATTTATCTTCAGATAGCTCCAGCTGTGTTTGCAATTAACTGAAAGGTGCTGTTGAAAAGGCAACTGGATTTTCTTGGGGATTTTTCCCCCCCTTGAAAATGTTTTGCTTCAAGTCCAAGAAGCTTTGTGGAATGCTTTCAAGGAAAAAAAAAACCTCAAGAAAGTAGAATAAAATAAGAGTTGGAAAGGATCTTGCAGGTCTTCTAGTCCAACCCCCTGCTTAGGCAGGAAACCCTACACCACTTCAGACAAATGGTTCTCCAACATCTTTTTAAAAACTTCCATTGTTGGAGGGTTTACAACTTCTGGAGGCAAGTTGTTCTACTGATTAATTGTTCTAACTGTCAGGAAATTTCTCTTTAGTCCTTCTCTCCTTGATAAGTTTCCACCCATTGCTTCTTGTCCTACCCTCAGGTGCTTCTTTTCATTAAACTAGACCTCCCCAGTTCCTGCAACCGTTCTTCATATGTTTTAGCCTCCAGTCTCCTAATCCTCTTTGTTGCTCTTCTCTGCACTATTTCTAGAGTTTCAACATCTTTTTTACCTCATGGCGACCAAAACTGAATATTCCAAGTATGGCCTTACCAAGGCCTTATAAAGTGGTATTAACATTTCACGTGATCCTGACTCTATCCCTCTGTTTAAGTCCAGTTGCCTTTTAAACAGCACCTTTGAGACAACCATGATCTGGATGGTTGAAAATCTCCATAGGCCTGTGTGATTAAAATATTTCTCCCAATCAATCCCCCTCGATTGAAACAGTGTACAAACTCTCTTTCCTGTAAGTAAGCAAATGAATTAATTAGCTGTGTCATTGAAACAGCTGACTGGAGACTTGAATGACCTATTCCTAGAATCCTCTCTAGAAACTGTCTCTGTATCACTTCCAGTTTTCACCCACTTACATCCTCCATGAGAAGTATTGAGGTTTTGTCCTCTTTTGTGGTGTGCGGAAAGGCAGTTAACATGGCTGCACCACATGATTAACAGACACATTCTCAATTGGGTCCTAGAAGTACACACAGTTGGGGTAAATAACTGGAAGAGTGAAGGTTTTAAGCAGCTGTGCTCTTGAACATTTCTGTAGTTTTCTTACAGAAAAATATTTCAGGGGTCTCCAACCTTGGCAACTTTAAGCCTAGTGGAGTTCAACTCCCAGAGTTGAAGTTCACCAGGCTTAAAGTTGCCACGGTTGGAGACCCTGGAATACTTGGGTGCCTAATGAGTCAAGGACACTTCCTTGGTCTCTGGAGTATCATAGCTGTGGAAACACCTCAAGGCAATTCCATCTCAACTTTTGTCTTCCAGCAACCCAAAGACACCATGCGGCTCGATGAGACAATGTTGGTCAAGCAACTGTTGCCAGAGATCTGCCATTTCATCCACACCTACCGTGAAGGGAATCAACATGCTACAGAGCTACGCAATTCCGCCTCTGGGGTTCTCTTTTCTCTCAGCTGCAACAATTTTAATGCGGTGTTCAGCCGTATATCTACCAGGTGAGTGCTTGATGGAGCTCTTTCCCGCCGGATCAGTCTTAAAAAGGTCACCAAAGTTGTGCTGCCACCCTCTGACTGTAGTTAAATCAGATAAAGACATTTGTTGAATGAAATATTGCTGCCCAAGATAGCCTGTCTCCTGTGCCCTTGTGCTCTATTTATAGTAGGCTGCTTGCTTGGATTTCAATTATCAGTGAAGGTTTACATTAAGTTTGTCATTTGAAAGAATGCACATGAAGATGGTAGAAAGACTTGAAAAGGTGCAGTAATGAAAACAAATTGATCTCACTAACATGATGTGATTTCTGTCACAGAGGCCATTGATACTTTGATCCAGTGGTGGGATTCAGCTGGTTCGCACCTATTCGGGAGAACTGGTTGGTAACTTTCCAGGCAGTTTGGAGAACCGGTTGTTGGAAGAAATTTGTTTCCCCCGACTTTACAGGGCTAATCCTGTAAGGAAGGCAGGAAGGAAACATTCTGACCTGCTTACAAAAACTGTCTCTCCGGTTAACCCTGATTACATTGTAAGAGCTAAGGCAAAGCACCCATCGACGGGAGTGATGTTGAGTTGGCCACACCCACCCAGTCACGTGACCACTGTGCCCCGCCTACCCAGCTGGCCATTAAAGCAGAGAACCGGTTGTTAAATTATTTGAATCCCACCACTGCTTTGATCCCAGTTCTGTTCCATGTTGTCTATCCTTGAAAAAGATTGACAGCTTTTGGACTTTGTATGGCCCATTCCAAGATCGCACCATTGAGATCTGATGGCCAACAGCCAGATTTTGATGTGATTTCTTTTCTCTTTCTAAAACAAAAGTGGAAATGCTGCCGAGAGGCAAACTTCTCTGTACTTAAAAGTCTCCTTCAACCTCGCCCATAGGAATACATTGATTCACCAGTGTGCTGGAAGGATAATCCAATTATGTGGGTGTAGACTCCTCTTCCGCTTCAATCAGATACTTGGCCACGCCTCCTCCTACTGAGCATGCCCAGTTTTTGACTCTGTCATCAAGCAAAGGAGTCGTGTGTGAGGGGTGCTGGTGCTAAGAAAATTAGCGTGTCCGTGAATTCTACAGAATGGCTCAGCGTAAAGCCATTCGCATGTCGCGAAAGTCTACCGTTTAACTGTCTTGTAGGAGCTGCTTTAGGGCGGCCCGTTAGGCTCTGGTCATATGGATGCTTTGATTAACAACTGTCATGGTTTATGATGGAAATCCCAGGCTCCATTATGATCAGAAGTCAAGAACTTCCTGTATTTGAGCGCCATCATTAAATTAGAAGTTCCTGACAGACAAGCTTCCTGATTTGAGGAAGACTTCTTTCTTGTATCTTTTTTTTACTAGCAATGGTGTTGAGTTGGAGAGTATTAATAAAATTGAATATCCATTCCCGGATTTCATTTAAACTATTATTAATACAGAAAACGGGCAAACAAGCCTATTTTCAACCTAAAAGTATGTGGCAAATTGTGAGCCTCTTAAAATTTATATTTAATACATTAAAGAAACTACTGCTGAGAATAGTTTTGTGCTTACTTTCTTCCTAAAGAAATCAAAATGCTTTGTGATCACAAGGCAATCCTTTATTTGAAAATATGCCTATCTGGGAAAGCAAAAAAGGAAATGTTGACTGGGCATCCTAGGTTCTAGATATGATGGTGAGAAGCCATCTCACTAGTATTTTCTCTAAAATATAAGCTTTCATGACCGGATGCATCCAAACCTGATGCCATTTGTGGGGCAAGCTTCTTCCACATAATCGGCTATATTGACTGAACATTCTGGGAAATGTAGCCTCCAGTGCACCCAAAAGGCATAGGATTAGGCAACGTTTTTGTGTGGAAATACATTCTGAGTAGGAACAGCTTCAGGCCGTAGTCATCACAGTGGCCGATCTATGATTAAAGGTTGTGTCAGCTAAACTTCGAAAACCTTTTGTAACATCTGTTCCAAAGAATTGTTTCACGCCTCTAGTTTTGAAGGAAGTGTCCTTTGTCTTTTGTACTAAATGTCTTAATGGCAACAGCTTGTGTCTAGGATAGATGATGTCTCATTCAGAATAACAGAATTGGAAGGGAGCTTGGAAGTCTTCTACTCCAATCCTCTGCTCAGGATTTTAGACAAATGGTTGTCCAATCTCTTCTTAAAAGAGTGTTGGAGCACCCACAACTTCTGGAGGCAAGTTGTTCCACTGATTACCGTACTTTTCGGAGTATAAGATGCATCAGAGTATAAGTCGCAACAAGATTTTGAAGAGGCAAATTAAAAGAAAAAGTTTTTGCACTCTGCAGACCTCCCAAAAACGACGTGTTTTTTGTTTTACAAAGGACATGCATAGCCTTTAGGAGGCTTATAGAGTGCTCCTGGGGACTGGGGGGTGGGAATGAGCAAAAAAAAGCCCATTTTCCGCTCATTTCTGCCCTCCCCAACCCCCAGGAGCACTCTAGGAGTCTCCTAAAGGCTATGCACAACCATTTTGGTGAAGGGGGAGGGGTTTGGGGAGGCCAAAATGCTTGTGTTCAGTGTATAAGACGCACCCAGATTTTCACCCTCTTTTTTGAGGGAAAAAGGTGCGTCTTATACTCCAAAAATACGGTAATTGTTCTGTCAGGAAATTTCTCCTCGGTTCTAAGTTGCTTCCTCCTTTATTAGTTTCCACCATTGCTTCTTGTCCTGCTTTCAGGTGCTTTGGAGACTATCTTGACCCATTCTTCTTTGTGGCAGCCCCATACACATTGGAAAACTGCTATCATGTCAGCCCATATTCATAGGAGGGGGCCATGAGACAGGATACATCAATATGCTTCTTGAGTTATGTCTTTAGGCATTCTCTTTCCTCATCTTAGCTGTATTGGTTGGGAAGATGGATAGGGGTTGATTTCAATTGATGTTTTCAATTTGTGATCTCAATTGCATAGACATTAAAGAGGTGGCCATTTGGCTCCCATCTGCAAGTGTAATATTGCTGCTGTTTCTCTGGAGAACCTTGTTTTTGATTTAAGATCTGCAGAGGGATTTCCATCACATTTCCATGTCAGATTGGAGTAATTAAATATTTTTGTGCCTGGGTGAAATGGAACAACTCCCTTAGCGTTTCTGTTTTCAGATATGCCTCTGTAGATTTGAAACTTAAGCAACCAAGTTTTTATTTTATTTTTCAACTTACATTGAATACTTGGTTCAGTTATTTGTAGCGCCCTGGCCAGAGCATGGGTCATTTAGAAAATGAGACAAGAAAATGCACATGTAAATTTAATTATACAATTAATTGAATTGGGGTCAAGGCTTGGACGGTTGGGAATTTCGGTTTTTTTGGCTGGCTTCATTCTGGAGCTGCGAATGATATCAAGGAACTGTACTCATGGAAAATTCATTAGTGACTTGGGTTTATTGCATATAAACTAATAGCACATATTTAACACTGTAGGGGATACCATCACTGAGGGGGATGCTCAGCGTTTAAAGATGCTGAGGCGTTTAAAGTCAACAGCCCAGCATGATGCTAACGTGCTCCAACGTTTGCCAACCTAGCAGTTTCAAAGCATGTAATGCTAGTAGATAAATAGGTACCAATTTCATTGTATTTAAGTACAAGGACAATAAAGATTATACTTACCTATACTTATACCACTTTGGCGGGAAGGAAATAGCGTTCTCTGCCCCTTGGTGTATAGTGATGCTGCCACAAGACCAGGGAAACTTCTTTGGAAATGTTGGCTCCCTCAGCTAAGAAGTGGAGATGAGCACCACCTCCTAGAGTCAGACAGAACTTGGCAGGATAAACCTTTGCCTTTATCTTAACACTGTATTGCTGTCGGCCTTACTGGATTAACCAGATAGGAATCATTACCAGATGAGCTAATTCTACTTTATTGTAAAGCTGCATTAACAGAATCTTGCTAGTCTGAAAGTACATCCTGAGAAGTTAGGGGGAATCTCTTTCTTATCCCACCCACTCTGCAGCTGTGGACTAAGCTCCCTTTTATCTGACCATTCCCTTGACATCATCCCTTCATCCTCTCTCCCAAGGTCTTTCCCACATGCCATTACAATTTATGTTAATTGATTATACTCTTCCTATTCATATTTATAGAACAAAGGTTTGATTCAGACACTTCACTGTATGGTGAAATAGTGGGTCTATGCCACAGGCCAAAGTGTTGGTCTAGTTGCCCTTGTATGTCAAAAAGTAGAAGTAATTTATATAGTATTTTCTATATAGCACATAGTTTGTGCAGGGGGAGAGCATGGCATACATTTTATTTATTTATTTTATTTATTTAAAACTTTTATATGCCGCCCAATCCCAAAGGAATCCAGGCGGCTTACAAACAAAATATAAAAAACATAAAAAACAATACAATTTAAAACAACAATCATCCATCAAATTCATTCTCATTCTCATACATACACACATATGTCCTATATAAGAGCAGTGGACACACTAAAATTTCTCACTACACTTTATAAAATTAGTGGCGTTAAAATAACTTTATAGAAACGTTATCAGTTTTTAATCAAGAAATGGTTTTATGCTAAGCGTGGCTTAGAGTCAAATCAATAGACAATTCCATTCAAGCAGAGGTGTGTGGTCAGCAGCTTTATAGAACAAGGAAATACAATCAACCTCCAAGTTAAGAAAGTCTGATTTAAGCTCAACCCCTAATTACAACTGAGCTGCCTATTACTAAAAATGGTGGGTGGCATTCTTGTTTCTCAAGGTGATGAACTTTCAGGAACTGCTCAAGCTGTGTGTTTTTAATATGCGGCCTATTTTCAATGGTTCCTGAAAACATTGGGGGGCTTCAGTGGTTTGCTGGCTTGCAAAAGGACAATCCCAGTTGACATTTTTAATAGCAGGCAGTTCATTTGTAAGTATGCGTTCTGATTTACATACAAATACAAGTTAAAGACAGAGTTAGCAAAACCGGGCCGGGGGAGGGGGAGGGGGGCTGCTGTATTGAATCGTTTCAAAGGTAACAAATCCTGAGACGCTAACTCTGTTGCATTGTCTGTACATTTCCAACATAACATAATTCTCAAAGTTGAAGAATTATCCTTAATTCCTTTGCATTTGTAGATTCAAAACCACTTTAACCTTTATAGAGCCGAGGTGGCGCAGTGGTTAAATGCAGCACTGCAGGCTACTTCAGCTGACTGCAGTTCTGCAGTTCGGCTGTTCAAATCTCACCGGCTCAAGGTTGACTCAGCCTTCCATCCTTCCGAGGTGGGTAAAATGAGGACCCGGATTGTTGGGGGCAATATGCTGACTCTGTAAACCGCTTAGAGAGGGCTGAAAAGCCCTATGAAGCGGTATATAAGTCTAACTGCTATTGCTATTGCTATTTATTGCGTCTTTATTGGTTAGCCCTTGGGCCATAACAAAGTGCAAAGTTCCAGAAACAAATTATTACTAAAATTTGATAAAAGCAATTTAAAATGGAATTTGATGAAATACAATTTAAAATGAAATTGAAATAAAATACAATTTGAAATGGAATAGAATACAATAATTTAAAATTATAAATTAATTTAATTTATAATAATTTAAAGATAAAATTTAAGATTATTTATATATCCCATCCCCATTTTACCAGCCAAACTTTATCCTCTATTTTAAGAAGGATGTTTATTTTTGCAGATTGCAGGAATTGACAGTGTGCTCTGAAGACAATGCTGATGTCCATGATATTGAGTTATTGCAATACATCAGTGTGGACTGCACTAAATTAAAGCGGATACTACAAGGTATGCGATGAAGCTCTTGATAGTTTAAAGTTTAAAGCTGGGGATCTGGTTATATGTTTTGAAAAGACTGTTGAAATTGGAAGTCCATGTGTATAAAAGCAAATGGCTTTTCATTTTTGTTTTGTTTATCATGGTCTAAGCAAGTGTTGGTGAACCTTTTTGGCACTGTGCCAAAATGGGGCGCATGTGCAGCCGCCCGGTATGCATGTGCGCACCAGGAAGATGATCTTCCGGTTTCTGGCACGTGCATGCACGCCGGCCACCTAGTCTTCTGGTTTCTGGCGTACATGCACACACAAAGACCAGGTGACCAGAAGAGAAGACGCTTGGTGTGCATGCGCGGGCCAGAAAGATGATCTTCTGGTTTCCGGCGTGCATGCACACACAAAGACCAGGTGACCAGAAAAGAAGACGCTTGGTGTGCATGCGCGGGCCAGAAAGATGATCTTCTGGTTTCCAGCGTGCATGCACACCGGCCACCTGGTCTTCTGGTTTCTTGCGCTCCTGCGTATGTGAAGACCAACTGGCCAGCGCACTGGAATCCGGAAGAGCAACGGGTGAGGGCTCATATGCCCAGAGAGATGGCTCTGCATGCCACTTCCGGCACATGTGTCATAGGTTCACCATCACGATTCTCAGCTTTCCTCAGTTAACACTTTACATATACGCTGGGCTGTAAAATATTTCATCCCCATCCAAATCTAACATTGATACCTGCAGTTGATGGGGACTATAGTCCAACACATTCAAAAATACCATATAAGTGAATACTGATTTACCATATGAATTCCCCATTTTCTGATTTTTACAGAGACGGTCTTTAAGTTCAAAACTCTCAAGAAAGCAGCACAACTGGCAGTTATCAATAGTCTTGAAAAGGTATGTTATTTCCCTTGCTTGTACCTTTTTCCAGATTGTCTTTGCAGAAGCTTGAGTAGAGAAGTAGACAATGGAGTTTGATATGGATGTGTTTACATGTTTCTGTCATCTTCAGTGCGTGCTCTGTTTTGTTTTATGCCTAGAAATAGAAGGGCCAAATTGAATGAATGTATAGTAAGAAAAAAAAAATCCCAAGAATTTAGGTATACTGGATTAAAGGAGTCTCTGAGTCAGGTATTCTGTCCTGCAGTGGCTACCTAGAGAAGGATGGAAAAATAATAGCATCCTTCTGCTTGACCAAATGGTATTAAAAGATAAACTGCTTTCATTATAATAATGTAGAACTCTCTTGACTAGTTGCTACTCACAGGAATAAAAATGTGAATGGTCGATAAAATTAAATTGAATTAAATTAAAACTACATATATTTATTTTGTTGGCACTTCCAACATTGGTGTTGAAACAGTAAAAACATGCTGTGCAGCAACAACTAATCAACATGATAAACATTTGAACAATACACGAGACTTGAAAAACACAATAATACTTAGTAAGCCATACAGTTGATGTATTTATCTGATACAAGGTGCATTGAAGGGTTAACATACACAGATGAGGAAGGGGCCTTTATGTTTGTGGCGCCCTTGGGCAAGTGCCCATCAGACCGATGTGTTAAGACCTGATATGAACCCTTTTAGTTTAAACTGTGAAAGACCAGATTATGAGGTCAGATGATGTTCTTTTCTGCCATAGCCATCATAATGGTAGCTTAGTAAGGGGCAATGTAGTACACTTAGTTACATTCTGAGTTGATTTATGCATTACAGAGTAAGAGCGGAACATTTTATGCACTTTTGCTTTTCTGTCTTTGCTTTCCCATATGAAATCAGAAAGGGCACAATTGCATCATTTATCATCTAGAAATGTAGCTCCTGTACAAAATGTATTCTTTGTATTAATTGTGCTTTCTGACAAATATCGTCTAGGCATTTTGGAACTGGGTGGAAAACTATCCGGATGAATTTACAAAGCTATACCAGACACCACAGACAGATCTATCAGGTAAGAGTTTATCCCACCAGGAAGAGGCCTTGCCAGATGAATTTTCTTCCTTACATCTCCCTGCATGGCTAAGCTCACGTAATTGCAAACCAACCATGCTAATCTTCTAAAATGAGTTGTTTTGAACATGGTCTCTGGATCGGAGTCCCACATTACTGAAAGGAACTCGGAAGATTCGCCTCTCACCAAAACCTCATCCCTCACCTCATTACCTTGACGAATTTGCGGCTCTGTAGCTGCCAGGGCTCCAATTCCTCTCAATCCCAGCCAGAATGTTAATAGTCGTTCGGTTTAACCATTTGGGATTACCCAGCATCTTTCTGGGGGAAAGAAAATTGACATTTAAGCTTGTGTCACTAAGGCAAAAATGGTCTTCTGTGTTAACATCTGGCCTGCAGATCTCAAACTGGTCCTACTCAAGTGGTTTTTTTTTTTTAAAGAGAAAATGTTTGTACTTCTCAAGATGTTTCTCAGCCCGGAACTTGAAAACAAAAAAGCCAGGCTAAATGTTTAGGCTGTGTTCTGTTTTCTTCTTGAAGGTCGTAATTAGATCTTTCCTTTCTTCCTTCCTTCTTTCCTTCCTCCCTCCCTCCATCCCACCCTCCCTCCTTTCTCCCTTTCTTTCTGCCTTTCCTCCCTCCCTCCCTCGTCCAGGAGTCATATCTTTGCAGTACTGTTAATTATTGATACTGTCATTAACATGGGAGGGATTTTACCATTTATCCTTCTTCTGTTAGTGGAACTCAGCGTGTTTTGTGTCGTCTCATTTCTTTGGTTCAGATTGTGCAGAGAAGCTGTTTGACCTGGTCGATGGATTTGCTGAAAGCACGAAACGCAAAGCAGCTGTTTGGCCCTTGCAAATAATCCTCCTCGTCCTTTGTCCGGAGATCATCCAAGACATTGCGAAGGATGTAGTAGAGGAAAACAAAATGAACAAGGTAAAGAAAGCTGAAATATCTTCCAATCAGGGGTCTTTATATGGAGAAGCTGATTTATAGTATTTTTCAGAGTATAAGACGCACCTTTCTCCCTCAAAAAAGAGGCTGAAAATCTGGGTGCGTCTTATACATTGAATACAGCATTTTTTGCCTCCCGAAACCTAATGGCTATCCATGCCCTTTTTTGGGGGGAGGGGGGGGACGGGCCGTTTTTGGGAGGTTTGCAGAGTGCAAAGACTCTCCCCCCCCCTCTTCAAAATCTTGGTGCGTCTTATACTCTGAAAAATACGGTATTTTAAAACAAATGCAAAAGCAAGAAATGTAAGTGCGGTCCTGTTGGAGCAAGCTTCCGTAATCTTCTGTATTGGTCTGTTTCAAGAGGTCCCTTTGGGAAGCTTATCTGTTTAATGAATAAGTCAGTCTCCCACTCTTCTCCAGTAGCTGGTATGTAAATGATGCTGCCTGCGTGGTAATGGTGGTGGTAAATAGCCATCAAGAACCAAACATGTAGATTGGTGACCGATGAAAGCTGTTGACCATTTGTAAAATGGATACTTTAGTATAATCCTAAATTAAGGGTTGAAATTAAGCTTTATCTTTTTTGCGAGAGATGTTAGAAGTCATTTTCTTTTTGTACTTCTGTTTCTTTCTACTATTTTGGTTTTCTGCACTACTATTTCTCTTTTTAGTCTTTCTATCTCTCAGACTATAAAAAAATACGGAACATTGGAAAGCATTCAATTGGACTGCTTGACCTTTGAATTCCCCCTTTTTCCTTCCTTCCTTCCTTCCTTCCTTCCTTCCTTCCTTCCTTCCTTCCTTCCTTCCTTCCTTCCTTCCTTCCTTCCTTCCTTCCTTCCTTCCTCCTAACAGCAAACCAACGCAATAGTTTAAAAACACAGAACAGATAACATAAAAAGACATAAGATAAAGGTCCCCCTCATACATATGAGCTAGTCATGCCCAACTCTAGGGGGCGGTGCTCATCTCCAAAGAGCCAGCGCTGTCCGAAGACCGTATCCTTGGCTGGCCTGACTAAATGCCGAAGGCGCACAGAACTCTGTTACCTTTCCATTAAAGGTGGTTCCTATTTTTTCTACTTGCATTTTTACATGCTTTCAAACTGCTAGGTTGGCAGAAGCTGAGATAAGCAACGGGAGGTCACTCTGTTACGTGGTGCTAGGAATTCAAACTGCCGACCTTTCTGATCGACAAGCTCAGTGTCTTAGTTACTGAGCCACCGCGTCCCTTCATTAAAAAAAAAACACATACGAAACTATAATAAAATACATAAAACACTCTAGTAATTACATCCACCAATAGTAGTACCGCCACTAATGTGGCTGAATCCCATTCTTTTGTCTCTATGCCCCTTGGCAAAAACCAAGTTTTCAGATCCTTGTGAAAAGGCCATCAAGGTTGGGGCAGTTTGATTCTTTAGCCCTGTTCCTTTCGTGGTTAGCTACTCCAATATTTGTTAAGATTTTTTAAAATAGTTTTCCCTATGAACTATTAAACTGTTTTTGTTTCCCCTATGTGTTATTTTATTTTATTTCGTATTTGTAAGCTGCCCGGAGTCCTCCGGGATTGGGCGGCATATAAGCTCATTAAATTGATAGATTGAATTGATTGATATGAATCCATTTTTGTGAGCTTTATTCCTTTACAAGGTATAGGTATGGTGTATATTTTTTTTCATTTGTACTCAATATATTGTTTCCATCCCATCTCTTTTTTCTTCCCTGTTTAACCTCAATAAACAAATAATGGTTGGGGAAAAAAAGAGAGAACTTTGGCAACATTAAAAAACAACAACCAGACACGTCTGATTTTTAATTAAAGCCATATCCAAAACATGCCATTCATGAATGCCTTTAGGTAGCCTTGGACTCTCAATTGTAACAGAATCAGGAATTTCTGTTTTTAAGTCATGATGATCGTAAGTTGAGGAACCTACATGACTGGATCCGATCTCACAACTTTTTTTGCAGTGCTCATTAAGCAAATGTCACGATCGTTGAGCAAACAATGTGATTGTTAAGTGAATCCATGTATTTCAATGGATATTTTTTTGCTGCCCCCCCCCCCAAAAAAAGAAAGAAAGTTGTGGTCATAACCAAGGAACACTGCAACTGGCCATGAAGAGCCGGTTGCCAAGTACCCAAAATGTGACTGTATGCAACTGTGGGAACTCCAAAACGAGGTCATAAGTAGCTTTTGGGGTGGAGGTGGGGGTCCATTGTAAGTTAGAATGGTTACTAAGTGAGAACTACCTGTACTACATGTTGGTGAGCAGTCCATCTTTTTAACATGCTAAGTTTTTTTATGCGCAGGATTTTGTTGTATTTATTTTGTACCATGAGAATAAAGAGTATACCATTTTCTATGAAGGATTTCCAGCCTGCTTTCTTTCAGAAATCTAATTGATACAGCAATAGCATTTAGACTTACATGCCACTTCACAGTACTGTACAGCCCCTCTCTAAGTTGGGGGCAATATGCTTACAGAGTCAGCATATTGCCCCCAACAATCTTGGTCCTCATTTTACCAACTTCAGAAGGTTGGAAAGCTGAATCAAGCTTGAGTCGGTCAGGATTGAACTCCTGGAGTGAGCAGTGAATTAGCCCTGCAGTACTTCTTTCTAACCACTGTGCCACCATGGCTTGTGAACAAACTAATCTAATTATCTAATATGATTAGATATTATTAGCATTTAACCTGCTGCCCCCAAATTTTACTTTTTCTACTGGAGTATAACACTGCAAAAATAGTTTTGCACTCCAGAAATGGTTTGGACTCAGAATATGTTAGAATCTTAACCTTTACATTTTTGTATCAGTAGTGTAGGAGATGACAAGGCAGAGCCTGAGGGAGGGGTCAAGTGTGTCATCAATCTTGAGTCCCTTGGCACCCACAAGGGGACTATGATTCAACCCACCTTGAATTCCATTTACGTTTATCAATTTATTTTAACTGTTAGTAGTTCAGATTCTTGTAGAGAGCTTACAATAAATCTTTATATTCATTTGAACTGCCTGGACTCCTGATCTTCAGGCAGAACAGTGTCTGCTATGAAATTTGAACTTAGAAACAATTTTAATTTATTTTCTTGTTCATATGTTTTGGACACTATAGAAACAATTCTTGGACAACCTCAGGAAGGCGCTGGCAGGCCACAGCGGAAGTAGGCAGCTAACTGAAAGTGCAGCCATCGCTTGTGTAAAATTGTGCAAAGCATCAACATACATCAGTTGGGAAGACAATTCAGTCATTTTTCTTCTAGTGCAGTCCATGGTAGTAGATCTCAAGGTAAATTATAGTCTGCTTTGTATGTGTGAGATTTTGAACACCGAACCTTTAATGATTGCTTGTGGGCAGCTTATCAGATCCTGGCTTGGTATTGTGTCTAAGTTGATTAATGGTAGTTAAGAGCCATTGCTTCACCTTGTGAAAGTCCTGCCTTTTCTATTGAAAAAAATCTCTCTCTTAACCAAGTGGTTCAAGAAAATGTTGGATGGAGAAGTAAATCTGAAAGAGTTTTAGAACCATTGTGTGGATTGTCCTATGGTTGCCTATATTTTCACCTGGAATGGTATGCTGGACTTGTGACTGTCCATGACATAAATTCTATGGAGATTCTCAGTCATCCAGGTCATGGTTGTCCCAAAGGTGCTTTTTCAAAAGGCATCTGGACTTTGTTTTTCCTGGAAGACAGTTCACTTCTGATCCAAAAAGCTTCAAACTGGAGAAGCTTCTTGGATTGGAAGCAAAATATCTTCAAGAAAAAAACAAAGTTTGAAAAAGCACCTTTAGGATGTCCAGGAGATAAATGGATATCTGGCTTAAACCAGTACGGTAGTTATATTATTTCCCCCCCTACTTTTGCCTACAAGGGAATTATCACAATCTTTGCTCAACCACCTTGTGTTGGTTCCCCACCTCTTCCAACATTGCCTAATTGTAATAACCACGACCTGTGTTTGTTGTCTTAAAGAACCTGCTCTTCAACCCTAGCAAGCCTTTCTCCAGAGGCAACCAGAATGCAGACATAGACCTCATGATCGACTGCTTAGTGTCCTGCTTCCGAATCAACCCCCACAATAATCAACACTTCAAGGTAAGGGTGTGGCTCTTTGGGTCTCTAGCTAAAGTTGATCCTGAGCATGGGATTGGACAAATGAGTCAACTGGCCAGGATTTGTGAAGAATCAAGAACTTTGTAGTCCAGCGTTCATTCTTCTGAAAATTTTGATGAAATATTGATGAAATCCCTGCCTCCTCCGAATCCCATCTGCCAGTCAATGTCGACTGGCGACCACGCGGAGGAGGGCCTTTTCTGTTGCTGCCCCGACCCTGTGGAACGAGCTCCCCATGGAGATCCGCACCCTCACCACTATCCAGACCTTCCGCGCAGCCCTCAAGATCTGGCTCTCCCAGCAGGCCTGGGGATAGGTTCCTAATTACCCGCCCGAGTGTTTGATTGTTGAATGAAAGTTGGGTTTTTTACTATTTTTTTGTTGTTCACATATTGTTTGTTTTGACCTTGCACTTCCCCTTCCTTGTGGTTGTAAGCCGCCCTGAGTCCCCTCAGGGAAAAGGGCGGCATATAAATCTCAATAAATACCTAAATACCTAAATACCTTGTAGGCGGGTCTGGGCTCATGCCTTACAGTGGTGCCCCCTTGTCATGGTTTTGCTCATTTGCTTGCAGCTGATGTTGGTGGGTTTGTACATTGGATTTCCAGATTTGTTTATGAAGGAAACTTAACCCCACCCCCCTTGTTTTTTCTAGACTTGCCTGGCACAGAATTCCCCATCCACGTTTCATTATGTGCTGGTAAATTCACTCCATCGTATAATTACAAACGTAAGTTTTTAAGTTACTATAATCCCTGGGTAATTTCCCAAGTTAGTGGCAATCTAACAAGAAAGAAAGATGGGAATGAGGGAGATAGGAGCTATACATAAAGTTTGTCTGGGCCAGCATGTTGATCTTTAAAGGCTCTAGTATGCCACAAATAGAATAATATATCCATTCTGAACCCTCTCCCTAAATTTATTCTTAGCTACATCCTTTTTGTCAGAAGAGGAAGGTGTTAGAGGACTGGTAAACTGTATCATCAGGCAGAGAAAGAGACAGGATATCGCCTATGATATCTGTTATTTATTTATTTAGTGTATGGTGATGTTACATTAACCGGATTACTGGATTAGTACAAAATAGTTGTTTGGCTGCCGACAATTGCTAATTCATTCAGTTCACACTATCTAGAGTGCACCATGGGGTGGACTATTGCCACATTCAGAAAAGTTCTGCAGCGTGATCTGGGCTTCTTCCTCTACCGATGTCACCTCATGCTTGGGTGTCGCATTGGGGAAAGTCCGGCACCAGCTGGATTCATGCTACTATACCAAACGCCATTATTTTCCCACTGAAGTGGTACCTATTTATCTACTTGAATATCACATGTTTTGAACTGCTAGGTGGGCAGAAGCTGAGGCACGTGACGGGAGCTCACTCTGCCACCCAGTGCTAGGACTTGAACTGCTGGATCAAAGACCCTCTCCAGTGTCTTTAAGCCACCGAGCAACCATCCCTCCTTATGATATCTGTGATGCAAGATGATGTCACCATCAAAACCATTGTGACCTGCTTTAGGAAAACTGCTGGAAGCAGTGGCACAGTCATAGACGAGCCACTTCACTGTGAATTCCTTACTAGACTGTGTGTCCTGTGGAATCCTCTTGTTGTCTAATCTCCACTGATATTTTGTCTTCTTCCTCATCTAGTCTGCATTAGATTGGTGGCCCAAGATCGATGCTGTCTATTGTCACTCTGTGGAACTCCGCAGCATGTTCAGTGAAACTCTCCATAAAGCTTTACAGGGCTCCGGTGTGCATACACCAATCCGTATGACCCCGGTGAGGCCTTGCTTTTTGTTAAATTAGTTGGTACAGAATCTTGGGGAAATGCACTTGTTCCATTTTTGATGTTCTAATGTTGCATCCAGTGGTACCCGTTTGGTGGCCATTAAAAAAAAAACATCCTCCCTTTTCCCGCCCCAGTGATCTTTCTTAATGTAAAACCCAAGGTGAAAGAACTTAGTATCTGATAGTTGTGTTCTCAGATCATAGGCAAGAAAACCCAAGAGAAGCCAAATACCCCTTGGCTGTCAGATTGGCATGAATATTGCTAGGCAATTTGGTAACGTACGAGGGATTAAACTATAAGGTAGGATTTTCTAACCATGGTAATTTTCAGGAGTGGACTTCAACTCTCAGAATTCTACAGCCAGCATGATCGTTGATGAGAAATCTGGAAGTTGGAAGTCCACATTCCTGGAAATTCTCAAGGTTGGAAAGCACTGATTTAATCTTAGAAAAAGTCTTAGCAAATAAAAACAACAGAACAGTGGAAGTCGGTTTCTAGACACGGGTGGGTTTTCCTTTCTCAATCTTTTTGAAACATTTTAATTTCTGCATTTAGCAGGTTGATATGGTGTACCCAATGGCCCTTTCCATTTGTGACTCTCTGCTAGTTTCCTCCTTGTTTCTCATACAATGATTTTTCATACTATGTGCCTTTGTTAGTATAGTTGTGGACTGACTTGTTATTTTCAGCCTGTTCAGGTGACCTCAGAATCCTTTTCGGTAATGAAAGGGATGAATTAAAGAGAGATTGTATCATAATAGCAATAGCACTTAGACATATACCGCTTTACAATGCTTTACAGCCCTCTCTAAATGGTTTACAGAGTCAGCAAATTGCCCCCAACAATTTGGGTCCTCATTTTACCTATCTCGGAAGGATGGAAGGCCGAGTCTTGCTTGAGCCTGGTGAGATTTGAACTGCCAAATTACAGGCAGCCGGCAGTCAGCAGAAGTAGCCTGCAGTACTGCCTTCTAACCACTGCACCACCGTGGCTCATGGAAGACTCCATGGAAATTCCAAGTCAATGAAAAAAAGACTGATTAAAAAAAAAATCAGCTGTACAACTCATATTTCAGCAATAGTTGTGTTAGAACAAATAATTGATATACTGCTGTTTGAAACGAGCTCCATGTATGGAATATTTATTACTTTGTTAACGGTTTTATTTTTCTTTAGAGTCTTACATTTAAAGAGAAAATGACAAGCCTGAAGTTTAAAGAAAAACCTACAGATGTTGAAACCAGAAGTTATAAAGTTTTGTTGTTATCTATTGTAAAACTGATCCACGCTGACCCAAAACTCTTACTCTATGTAAGTGAAAATCCATTTATATCTATATCTATCTATATCTATATCTATATCTATCTATATCTATATATCTATCTATATCTCTATATCTCTATATCTCTATATCTCTATATCTCTATCTCTATCTATCTATCTATCTATCTATCTATCTATCTATCTATCTATCTATCTATCTAATTGCTTTTTTTAAACAGTCCTTCTGCCAAAAATATACTTTTTTATAAACATAACCTAACATGCAGAAGTTAAAGCACCTTGATGACTATTTTAGATTGATATTTGTTGCTACCTGATCTGGAAAGTATGCAAAATCCAGAAAGTGCTGAATAAAAATAGTCTTGACCCTTGGAACAATTAGAAAAACAGTAACAATTGAAAATTTTTATACAAATTAATGAAAAAGTTCAAATTTCTTTGAACCCCGCCTAGAGAAGCATTGTATGTTGGTCAGTGAAAATTGTAATGGGCTGTGAGAGTCACCTCGAGGGACAGAAATTGAAGGGAAGGCATTGACATTCCGCCGTGGGTATGATAGTGAGATATGCTATGCTGCAGAGGAACTGCTGGGAGGAAGGCAAGAAGAGAGGGAGGGAAGAGAAGGTGCTGGACTGATTGAGAGACACGTAGGCTGCGCACAAGCTTTGCAGAATAAGAGAGAAAAAGAAAAGGTGCCATCGCCAACCTAGCCCTCCTCTCCTTGTAAAATCGCTCCAGGATCTCTCCAGATTTTGTTTCAGTTGAAACCTAGATCCCAAAAGTTCTGGGTTTTAGCTTCCGCAGCTAATCTGAAATTAATCATGTTATCAATCACCATCTCATGGAAAGTGACTCTGGGGAAAGAATCTGGAACAGGATGGTTTGTTTTAGTACTGGACGAAATGTCTTTTTGTTTTGTGTTTGTCCCAACGGATCTACAGTTGCAGGAAAGAGTTATTGTAGCTGAAAATGGTAGAATCATCTATTGAACCTAAGTTACTTCACACATGTTGGAAGACTTTGTTTTTCCAAATGAAACAAGCATCAATTTTATTTCTACCTATTTATTCCAGCTCCTATTATAGATCCACACAAAGTTCTTAAAACAGTCTGTGGCAAAGACTCAAAATAATAATCCAGATTCAAAACAATTCAAAAGGAACAAATATGTATTCTCAGAAATAGAGGTTAAAAAACATGTAATACTTGTCTTTTGATTTGTAACACTTCTTTTTTATTTGTGGCACATATTATTGATGTAGCATCCCATCCGAGGCAAATTGCAGCAATTCCATATAGATCCTGATATCTATTCCTAGTCTTTACATTCAAGCCATCTAATTTTTCTGATTTCCAGATCAGATTTATTCTGATCAAGTTTCAGCAATAGGTTATATTGAATTACAACTTTTAAGTCACAGTATCTGAAGAGATTCCTACTAATCACAAACCTCATGCAAAAACCAATTCAACCAATTTGGCTGTATTTTGTGTAGCTCTTTTCATGTTTGTGGAATCCTCACTGATGAAGAAATTCTTCAGCGTCTCTGTCTTTTCATACAGAATCCAAAGAAACAGGGGCCTGACACACAAGGCAGCACAGCTGAACTCATAACAGGCCTCGTCCAGCTTGTTCCACAGGCCAGCATGCCAGAAATAGCACAAGAGGCCATGGAGGTAAGGAAACGGAATTGATACTTACAGTTTAAGACCACATTTGGAATACTGCATCCAGATTTGATGTACCATGATGTGAAGAAGATGTTGAGATTCTAGAACCGTGATGGCAAATCTATGGCACGTGTGCCACAGGTGGTACAGGGAGCCATTTCTTAGAGCATGTGAGGTGTTGCCCTGTCAGCTCCAGTGCGCATGTGCGCGCTGGCCAGCTGATTTCAGCCTTCATTTTCAGCCACTTTTTGCCCTCCAGAGGGAGAAAAAGGGTCCTACGGGCAACCCGGAACTTCGTTCCCAAACTTCCGGTTTGTGTGTTGGGCTGTTTTTCACCCTTTGGAGTCTTCAGGGAAGCTTCCAGAAGGCTCCGGAGGGCAAAAAACGGCCCAACACGCAAACTGGAAGTTGGAAAATGGGCCATTTTCAGACTCCGGAGGGCCCGCGGTAGGGTAGGGCAGGCTGTTTTCGGCCTCCCCCAGGGTCCTAGAAAGCCTCTGGAGCCTGGGGAGGGCCAAAAACGGGTCCACTGTGCCATCACACGCCAAAAACAGGGAGGGGGGGTCACGTGCGCATGCTCGTGCCCTTGCCCCCCAGCGTTCCCCCCGGTTTTGGCACATGATGGCAAAAAGGTTAGCCAACACTACTCTAGAAAGAGTGCAGAGAAGAGCAACAAAGATGATTAGGGGACTGGAGGCTAAAACATATGAGGAACGGTTGCAGGAACTGGGGATGTCTAGTTTAATAGAAAGAAGGACTAGGGGGTGACGTGATAGCAGTCTTCCAATATCTCAGGGGCTGCCACAAAGAAGAGGGAGTCAAGCTATTCTCTAAAGCGCCTGAGGGCAGGACAAGAAGGATGGCCTAATCTTTTTATTCCCATGATGCAGAAATTTTCCATCCAGGGTTATTTCATGCAAATTCTTTTTTGTATGTTTATGCTTCCAGGCCTTGCTTGTGCTTCATCAATTAGACAGCATTGACTTGTGGAACCCTGATGCGCCCATTGAAACATTCTGGGAAATCAGGTCAGTTCAGACTCACCACTGACTCCTTTTCCTGGACTTTGTATCACAGCTGGAATTCTTAAGCGTAGAAAAACAGCAGTTGAGTCATTAGTCATCCCATTGAAGTGATTAAGATTGATTGCAGGTAAATGGTGTTTCCATAGACTAGCAGGACAATAAAGCAGTATTGATTCAGCAGACGAAACAGGATGGCAGGTAAAAGATTAGCAGAGGAGAATATTTGTAGCTCAAGGATGGACTGTGGGATCCTTGGTCCTCTTTGAGCTTGTTTCTTTTCTTGCAGACATTTCGTTAGCCAACTAGGTAACATCATCAGTACTTAGAAGAGAGTGGGTTTTGCTGCAAACTAGCAAACTACATATGGTGATGTTACGATGTTACCTAGTTGGGTAACAAGAGCACCAAAGACCCCATAGAGAAAAGCTTGTGTGCCGAAACAAAGGACTGCCTAACTTTTTTTTTTTTTAAGCTATATGTTGCAAAGTACCACGGATCCATTTCAAATTTTTTGTTGCAAAACAAGCAACAAATGGGTGCCAGTTGAGCTTTTTGAAGCAACCCATTCCACAATTTGGGGACAACTATGGAGAAGGCAATTTCATTTCCCCCCCTCAGCTACTTCCTTTCTAAGGCCTCTTCTGAGGTCTGCACCCAAAGAATTTTGGGCTTTTGAATGTTGCCACCCATTTGTGCTTTCAGATAGCTGTGTTACAAGGCTAACCTGTGTCTATTAATGCCAATCCTGCTATTCTTTGATCAGATTGGAGTTTCTGAGAATCCCTCAGAGAGATCAATAAGTACAATGCCCAGGAAGCATCCTAATCTATAAGTTATATAGTTGAAATAGTGGACAAGTGTGATGATGTTGGGGAATTGATTCAGTTGCTGTGTTGGTTAGAGAAGGGTAGTCTGAAGATCTGCTGTTACGCTGAATCTAGGAACTTCTAGATCAGTGTTTCTCAACCTTGGCAACTTGAAGATGTCCGGACTTCAACTCTCAGAATTCCCCAGCCAGCATTCGCTGGCTGGGGAATTCTGGGAGTTGAAGTCCGGACATCTTCAAGTTGCCAAGGTTGAGAAACACTGATCTAGATCATGAATCTGGTTGCTATTGGGGTGAGTCTCAGATGGGGATAAACACATTCCTGTTACATAGATTATCTCCCAAACAAAACTAAATTAGATAATTTGTTAAAAGAAGCTGTTTTTTGAACAGCCCCCTGAAGATCCTGATAGACATCTGTCCCATCTCCCTAAAGACAAAAAACTAAAAACACATCTTAGGATCCTGGAATTTTGCACGGGATAAGACCTCCATCAAAATATTTGGGATCCACACCAAGCTTATGTTTCATGGACAATGGCGAAATTCTGCTTGCTAACCAATGCAGTGTTTTAGAACAAGTGTACTCAACTTACGATCACGATTGAGCCCAAGGTTTCTGTGGCTAAGCAAGACAGTTGTTAAGTGGATTTTGCCCCATTTTAAGATCTTTCTTACCACAGCTGTTAAGTGAATCAACTGCAGTTGTTTAGTTAACATGGTTGCTAAGTGAATCTGGCTTCCCCATTGACTTTGCTTGTCAGAAAGATGACCACATGCCCCTGGGACACTGCAACCATGATAAATACATGCCAGTTGCCAAGCATCCAAGTTTTGATCACATGACCACAGGGATGCTGCAACAGACATAAGTATGAAAAATTGTCATAATTCACTTTTCCACTGCCCTTGTAACTTTGACCAGTCACTAAACAAATGGTTGCAAAGTCAAGGACTACCTGTAATATGTTTTTCTCTGTCTAAAACCATCCAACTTGTGTACCAGTTGTAGTGTTCTTCATTATACTTTTCTCCCCGAATGCTCATCTTAGATCTGGGGGATGTGAGTTGCAATACCACACAGCTATATTATGAGGACAGCTATGTATGGCTTTGCTGGTTACCTATTTCTGAAAAGCCTTTACGTTCTAAAAATGAGAAGATGTCAAAGTACGTTGCTATAGATTTAACGTCAAGCTTAGCAACGGAATTAATTTCATGTAGGTATTTATATATTACATGGAATGCTTTAATGCTAATTGAGGATCGAGTTTGTGTTTATTTTCTTTTAACCAAAATAACATATTTTGTAGACTTTCCTTTTGTGTTTCATTTCTATTAAGAGGTGAAATTAATTTTTAAAAGGGTTACAAATGTGGATTCACAGGAACTCCAAACTTGTAGAAGAAAAATAGGGAGTACCTCTGTTACCTTTTTTTTCTCCTCCTTTTTCCTTTTCTTGTCACATTCTTAAGGTACTGACAAGGAAGTTTCTGAGATTAAAAATATGCAAAATTATATGCACCCAATATTTATTTAATGGCTACTCCTGCCAATTTTTCATAAGAACAAATAATGCAGGATATCTTTTAGGCACTCAAAACTTGTAGGGAATATGTTTTGTGCTTTCACCTCTTAAACTTATCAGAAACAATTCTCAATCCCTTGACATATTGGTGTGAATTATGGATGAAACTGCTTCCTTCTAGTGTTTTGTATAAACATTTATACATTTGCAAAGACTCTGAGCTTGTCGATCAGAAAGGTTGGCAGTTTGGCGGTTCAAATCCCTAATGTCGTGTAACGGAGTTAGCTCCCGTTACTTGCCCCAGCTTCTGCCAACCTAGCAGTTCGAAAGCACACAAAAAATGCAAGTAGAAAAATAGGGACCACTTTTGGTGGGAAGGTAACAGTATTCCATGCGCCTTTGGCCTTGAGTCATGCCGGCCACATGACCATGGAGACATTTTTGGACAGCACTAGCTCTTCAGCTTTGAAACGGAGATGAGCACCGCTCCCTAGAGTCACGACTAGCATATATGTGTGAGGGGAACCTTTACCTTTATTATTATTTTCTACTCAGAACTTTGAGCCCCGGCTTTGGGTCTGCAAAATTTGCAATTGAGCACATTAAGTTTTTTCCTGGGGTAGTTGTTGCAGTTTGTAGGATTTGGAGGGGAGGCAGACAAGAGTGTCCAGAATTGGGGAAATAGTACATTGTCGTCATGACCAATGTTCCCTATTTTTTTTTCAGTGTGTGCGGAAATGTATAGTGTTTGAGCAGCACATTTTCATGCGTGACACTTGCATTTTTTTACCCATAATTGCCATCAGAGCAGATGTTGGGGAGGGAGGCAAGGAGGAAAACTCTCCCTCAGACCCCCAGGAAGGAAGGAAGGGAAGGGAGGGAAAGGAAATGGGAAAGAAGAAAAGTAAAGGATGAAGAAGGGAGGGAAAGGGAAGGGAAAAGAAAAAAAAGGGAAAAGGAAATAAGGAAAGGAAAGGAAAAGAGAAAGGAAAGGAGAAAGGAAAGGAAAAGAGAAAGGAAAGGAAATGGAAATGGAAAAGAAGAAAAGGAAAGGAAATGGGAAAGAAGAAAGGAAAGGATGAAGAAGGGAGGGAAAGCGAAGGGAAGGGAAAAGAAAGGAAAAAGGAAATAAGGAAAGGAAAGGAAAAGAGGAAGGGAAAAAGGAAAGGGAGATAGAAGAAGGACAGAAAGGGAAAGGAAAGAATGGAATGGATTGGTACTGCTCAAAAATCAAGTCTCAAGATCCCGTGGACCCCTTTGGCTCAGGCAGTCCAACTCCACGCTGCTTCACTCTCTCTGCAAAGCGAAGGGATCGCAGAAAGGTTGCTGAGCCCAGAATGGGCCTTCAGACGACACAATGCCTGAGAAACACGGGATGTGCAGAGAAATGCAGGCAACAAACCAACGAATCGCATTTTCCCGGGAACCGACAAAGCCCCAGAGGACCAACGGGAATTCTCCCTTCTGCAGTGGCATCGGTCTCCGGGCCGAGTCTTCCTTGACTTCACCCTCTGGAGGAGAGAGTTCAGTGTAGAGAGAGGAGGGAGGGGGAATATTTTAAATCATATTTTAAGAAATTAAAAAACACTGCGCGGCAGTTGGAAACTGCTGCTTGGCGGTTTCTTGTTACGTGCGCGTCCGCGCAGCTGCGCAGCTTAGAGGGAACATTAGTCATGACTATTGCAGTGAACAAGTTCCTTAAAATGTTGCCTTGGACAGTACAGAATGCGCTGATTGATAAACTGATTGTGTCTGTTTTCTTTTATTTCCATGTTCCTGAAGTTCACAAATGCTATTTTGTATATGCAAGAGGCTAACGAGCAACCAGATTGTCAGCAGCACGGAAATCCTCAAGTGGTTGCGAGAGATTTTGATCTGCAGGAACAAATTTCTTCTGAAAAACAAAGTAAGTGGAAAGCCTAAATCTTGAAGTTAAGGCTTGTTGTTGCTACGCTTGCTCTACTTACTGGAAGCTTGGAAATTGCGTGGAAAGAACATTTGACTAGCTCCAGTTATTTGTAGCATTCTTGCTCAGTAAAGGAAGTGAAAATGTACCATAACATTTTTCTTAACGTGAACTAGATTTTATATCCTTGGCAAGAAAATGTAAACTTTTCCTAAAAACCTTTTATTTCCTTTGTTGCTCAAGATAGTGCTACTGTTTATTTGTTCCACATCTGCTTGGGGGAGTTTGTATTTTGAGTAATCCCACGTACTAAATAAAGCACACTGTCTATTAGTGTTTCTTGGTGTTTGATCCTGTTGGGCATTTAATTCACCATTTCTATAAGGCTTTTACAGTTTCAGAGATGTGGTGGCTCAGTGGCTAAGATGCTGAACTTGTTGATCAGAAAAGTTGGCAGTTCAGCGGTTCAAATCCCTAGCGCCACTTAACGGAGTGAGCTCCCATTACTTGTCCCAGCTTCTGCCAACCTAGCAGTTCGAAAGCATGTAGAAAAGAGCTCTCAGAAGACCTACGATCAAGAATTGTTGACTTGCATGAAGCTGGAAAGGGTTACAAAAGTATCTCCAAAAGCCTTGATGTTCCTGTGACCACAGTAAGACAGACTGTCTACAAATGGAGAAAGTTTAGCACTGTTGCTACTCTCCCTAGGCGTGGTTGTCCTGTAAAAATGACTGCAAGAGCACAGCGCAGAATGCTTCATGAGGTAAAGAAGAATCCTAGAGTGTCAGCTAAAGACCTACAGAAATCTCTGGCACATGTTGACACATCTACAATAAGGAAAACATTAAACAAGAATGGAGGACATGGGAGGACACCACAGAGGAAGCCATTGCTGTCCAAAAAAAATATTGCAGCACGTTTGAAGTTTGCAAAAGAGCACCTGGATGTTCCACAGCACTACTGGCAAAATATACTGTGGACAGATGAACCCAAAATTGAGTTGTTTGGGAAAAACACACAACACTATGTGTGGAGAAAAAAAGGCACAGCACACCAACATCAAAACCTCATCCCCACTGTAAAACATGGCGGAGGGAGCATCATGGTTTGGGGCTGCTTTGCTGCCTCAGGGCCTGGACGGATTGTTGCCATTGATGGGAAAATGAATTCCAGGGTTTATCAAGACATTTTGCAGGAAAACGTACGACCATCTGTCCGCTAACTGAAGCTCCGCAGAGGATGGGTGATGCAACAGGACAAGGACCCAAAGCATACAAGTAATTCAACCAAAAAATGGCTTCAACAGCACAGAATATGCCTTCTGGAGTGGCCCAGTCAGAATCCTGACCTCAACCCGATTGAAATGCTGTGGCATGAGCTTAAGAGAGCGATTCACACCAGACATCCCAAGAATATTACTAGACTGAAACAGTTTTGTGAAGAGGAGTGGTCCAAAATCACTCCAGATCGTTGTGCAGGTCTGATCTGCAACTACAGGAAACGTTTGGTTGAGATTATTACTGCCAAAGGGGGGTCAACCAGTTATTAAGTCCAACGGTTCACATACTTTTTCCTTCCTGCACTGTGAATGTTTACATGTTATGTTCAATTAAATCATGGCAACATCTAGTGTTTGTGTAGTAGTATGTTCAGCAGACTGTGTTTTTCTATTGTTGTGACTTAGATGAAATTCAGAGCGCATTTTATGACCAATTCATGCAAAACTCCACGTAATCCCAAGGGGTTCACATAATTTTTCTTGCAACTGTAATTCTTCAGGTAGACAGCTCTAGGGTTAGTTGTCTATGGAAATTGTTGATCTAGACCATGGTTGTCCCAAAGGTGCTTTTCAAAAGGCAACTGGACTTTCTTGCTTTTTTTCCTTGAAAACGTGTCGCTTCTTATCCAAGAAGCTTCTTCAGTTCAGAAAAAACAGAATTAACATCTTGAAAAAGAATATTTTCCAGGAGAAAAACCATGAAGGAAGTCCTGTGGCCTTTTGAAAAGCACCTTATGGACAGCTCTTGGTTTAGGAATTAGTGGTCACCCAAGGAGAAAGCATTTTGTTGATTGTATCAGGGACCAGTTTGATTTTGTGGGGAGGAATTTGAATAACCAGCACAACTTATGACCATCATTCTGGGCTCCAGTACAGCTGTAACTTGAGGACTACATGTATTGCATGCAAGCACAGAGGATTGGCAGCAGATTTGCTTCAGATGATATGAAATGACTACCACAGAATTACAGCAAGTATGGGCTTTTCTCAAAATATTCGTGAACCAGTTCCTTGAAAAAGAGTCCCTCATGTGGGTGTTAAATTTCCAATCCTCTCATTTGAGGGCTCCTCTTTTGTGAAGTAGGGGGGAAAAAATCAATCCGTCAAGTGTCATTCCTATTGCTTTTACTCAACGTTGCAAGTGTTTCACCTTTCTTTCCCTTCCATTTTTCTTCGATATTGTTCGCTCCTTTCAAAAGTTGGATGACTCTTAAATTCTTCTTCCTTCTCTTTGTAGCAATCAGATAGAAGTTCCTGCCCTTTTCTCTTCCTTTATGGGGTAGGATGTGATGTCTCTGGGGGTGGAGCTAATCAAATTTCTCTTGACCATGAAGAGATGATGCGCTGCATTCCGGGAGCTCCACTCAGGAAGGGCAAAGGGAGTTTCTGCATGGTGAGTAAAGGGCCCCATGGAATGCTATTTAAGCCTAACATTTCTTGCTTGGGCTATAAGCACTCCTTGACTTATAACCTACAATAGAGCCCAAACATTTCTGTTGCTAAGTGAGACAGTTGTCAAGTGAATTTTCCCTTAAAATTGTGGCCAGAAAGAGCTTTACAATCTTTCTCGCCATAGTTTTGTGAATCAGTGTGGTTGTTAAGTTAGTTAACAGGGTTGTTACATGAAAATCCGGCTTCCCCATTGACTTGGCTTCTCAAAAATTAGTGAAAGGTGATCATATGACCGTCCAGGATATGGCCAATGTCATAAATATGATTCATTGTCTCAATTTTGATCACACGACCATGGGGATGCTCAGTGGTCATAAATGTGAAACATGGTCAGAAGTCACTTTTCCCCATGCTGATGTAGCCTTGAACGGCCACTAAGCAAACAGGTTGTAAGTTGAGGACTAACCTGTACGTGATGTTACAAGCCTAATAGTCACTTAGCTTCTTGTGCCTGAGCTTTCTTTTTCTGCCCGCATGTCCATGTGCTCAGATTATGTCCATTTAGGAACTGGCAACCTTTCTTATAGCAATAGCAGTTAGACTTATATATCGCTTCATAGGGCTCTCAGCCCTCTCTAAGTGGTTTACAGAGTCAGCATATCGCCCCCACAGTCTGGGTCCTCATTTCACCCACCTCGGAAGGATGGAAGGCTGTGTCAACCTTGAGTCGGTGAGATTAGAACCGCTGAACTGCAGATAACAGTCAGCTGAAGTGGCCTGCAGTACTGCACCCTAACCACTGCGCCACCTCGGCTCTTCTTGACTTGATTCCTTCTTCCACTACCCAAGAGATTGCTTCTTAGCAGCCTCGTGAAATCTTAGGTGGAAAAAAACACGTCTTCTGAAAGTCTGTAGAGATTCTCAGTTATCCAAGTCATGGTTGCCCCCATAGGTGCTTTTTAAGGAGGCAACTGGACTTCCTCGTTTTTTCTTTTGAAGATGTACCACCAATGTAATTTGATTTAATTTAAATTCTAAAGGGGGGGTGACTTTTAGGGTTACAGGGAATGGTCTGTTATCCATAAGTGCAGTGTTGTTACTCTGTGCCCTAATTCTATTTTCTGAGCTTTGGCCTTTTCCTGCAGAAGTTCTCCCTGTCCTTTCAGAGGTTGCCGAGTAGGGACATGGCTGTCTTTAGTGTCACCAGTAGCTGGCTGGGTGGCGTGTGAAAAAAACATCACCTTGAAAAATATGCCTGACTAGAAAGCTCTGGATTTATCTCTCATGCACCCTGGGATTTTTAAGATTATGGTTAGAATATAAAAATCTTCCTGTTCGGTCTGCACTTTTTTTTGGCATGATGCTTTTTGGACTGAATCCAGTCTTGGTAGCTTGTTCAATAAATTATACAGGGAGGGGGAACCAGGTTCATTTAAGAATCTTGTTACTAACTTAACAGTGATTCACTTAAGAACTAGGGCACAAATGGTTGTCAGTGGGGCAAAACTCACTTAACAACTGTCTTGCTTGGTAACAGAAATTTTGGCTTCAGTTGTAAGTCGAGGACTACTTGTATAGACAACTACTTTAAAATTCTCAAGAAGTGGCCTCCTCCAAATTCTAATGTTTAACTAATCCTGCTATGCAATCCCAACCTCTGCAGACTCCCAGGCAGGTGAATTGGGGAATTATCCAAAGAAAAAAAACTAGTTTGCTTTTTGGTAGCATAATAGTCTCTTCCATTAAAGAAACTTCCTTTTGGTCTAGTGGATTTGTGATAAAAACCTATTTTGGATGGGAATTCCATGACTACTGAGTATCTAATGTTCTAGAAACTGATAGTCCTTGACTTATGGCCCCAATCGTAACTAGAATTTCTGTTGCTAAGCAAGAAGGTTGTTAAGTCAATCAGATCCATTTAATGACCTTTTCTGCCATGGTCATTAAGCAAATCACTGCATTTGTTAAGTAAATCATATGGTGGTTAAGTGAATCAGGTGTCGTCCCCCCCCACCATGACCTTGAGATGCTGCAGCCTTTATAAATATCTATTGGTTGACAAGTGTCCAATTGTTGATCATGTGACCATGAGGATGCTGCGATGGTCATAAGTGGGAGGACCAGTTTTAAGTTACTTTTTTCATTGTAACTTGCCATTATAACACTGGATGGTAATGGTTGCATATTGAGGACTAACTGAATGTTTATTAGGCATTGAAATACTGTATTTTTCGGAGTATAAGATGAACTCTTTTCCTCAAAAAAGAGGGTGAAAATCTGGCTGTGTCTTATACACTGAATACAGCATTTTTGGTCTCCTAAAACCCCATCCCCTTTGCAAAAATGGCCATGCACAGCCTTTAGGAAGCTCCAGAGTGCTACTGGGGGCTGGGGAGGACAAAAATGAGTGACAAACAGGCCGGTTTTTTGCTTGTTTTTGCCCCCAGCCCCTGGGAGCACTCTATAAACCTCCTAAAGGCTGTATGGCCTTTTTTTGACCAAAAAACAGGCTGTTTTTGGGAGGTCTGCAGAGTGCAAAAACTTTTTTTTAAATTTGTCTCTTCAAAATCTTGGTGCGTCTTATACTCCAGTGCATCTTATACTCCGAAAAATATGGTACTGTATGTGAAAAACTACCACAAGGACAACTAGCAGCTAATTTTTCCAATGTTTTGTCTCCAAAGGAAAGCACCGTCGGTTGCAGTGGGACACCAATATGTCGCCAAGCCCAAACCAAGTTGGAGGTTGCCTTGTATATGTCTCTCTGGAGCCCTGACACCGAGGCAGTGCTTGTGGCAATGTCCTGTTTCCGACATCTCTGTGAGGAAGCAGATATCAGGTGTGGAGTCGATGAGGTGTCCGTTCACAACTTCTTGCCCAACTATAACACCTTTATGGAGTTTGCTTCTGTGAGCAATATGATGTCTACAGGTAAGAGGAGGTCTCGTTGCAATACGCATAAACCTAGAATATTAAACATAAGAGATTTCAGTATATTTACCATATTTTCAGGAGGTAAACATTGGGCGCTTCTTTCAATTCTTAATCCTTTGCAACTGGAGTCACAGGTGAGTTGCAGTTTCATGTGCCTTGATGCCTGTTGCTTCGATTTCCATGTAACATTGAAAGCACACTTTCAAAATGTGCACTTGGTCTGAGTCACCACAGTTATGATAATACAGGAGCTTATTTCATATAAGTACTTACGAGCAGTCGCTCAGCAACCATTTGAAGTTATGGGGTTATTTAAGATTCAGATCTGAAATTCTGATGGTCCCCCGCCTCCCCGCAGTTACATGACTGCACTTTGGGCATTCAACAACTGGGTGCATTTACGGCTGTTTGCTATATGCTCACGTCACTGAGTTTCACAAAAGTTTTGCTAAAAAACAGCATTTACTTCCAGTGTTTGGCAAAACTCTGCCCATAGTGAACGGTTGGTTTGCTTTACAACCGCAATATTTGCTTAAAGACCATAAATGTGATAAATAACTGGGATGATTTATTTACTGACTGGTGATTTGCTTAATAACCACCTCAGAAAAGGTCGTAAAATCAGGTTGAGTTTGTGGATGACCGAAATTACCGCTGCCATGAATGATGACCATGAGAGGCAGAGACTCCCTTGTGGTAACTCAAGGTTATTAGCAAATAGTTGATTAGTTGATGGAACATTCATAAATGAGGTTTCTGAGAAATATAGTTGCACATCTTTAAAAGTCTGTATGAATTATACCCTTGAAACTGAAATTTTTTATAATTAGCTTATTTTTTTAACCACTGTATTAAAATGTACAATACAGTATACATGAATGTTCAATCTGTTTTGCCTTTTTAAAAAAAGCAAAGGATCAGATAGAATAGAATATAGCAGAGCACAGTAGAACAACAATAGAATAGATAGAATAAAAAAATAGAAATAATAGAAATAGTAGAAATAGAATAGAAATAATAGCATAGCATAGCATAGAATAGAATAGAATAAAAAATAGAAATAATAGAAATAGTAGGAAAGAATAGAAATAATAGCATAACATAGCATAGAATAGAATGGAATAAAAATAGAAATAATAGAAATAGAGTAGAAATAGAATAGAAAGAATAGAATAGGGAATAGAATAGAATAAAATAAAAGAATAAAGAATAGCAAAAATGGGCTAGTAATAGAATAGATTAGGAATAGGAATAGAATATTCTTTATTAAACAAATGTGATTGGACATAGAAGGAATTTGTTTCCAGTGCAGAAGCTATCAGTATGCATACAGACAACAAAGGGATAAATCATAAATCAGAGATTCAATCATATACAACCAACAAAGTGATAGTTATAGGATACCAATAGGTGTAGGTAATAAGAAAGATGAGAAGGATAATAGCAACACAGCCTTACTACATGGGTAGATATCCTTAGGCATATCAGTGCTGTGGGAATTAATGTTCAGCAGAATGATGGTATGAGAGAGGAAAACTGTCTTTTGTGTCTAGTTGTTTTGACATGCAATGCCCCATAGGGGCATCCTGAGGGGAGAAGTTGAAACAGCTTATGTCCAGGATATGAGGGGTATGTAGATATTTTCTCAACCCTCTTCTGGTTCGTACAGTCCTCCATGGAAGGCAGGCTTGTTGCAGTTTCCCCCCCCCCCTGCGGTCCTAATCGTCTGTTGAAGTCTGTACCTATTTCATAGAAGACACTTCTGCTGTTAATGAAAAGATCTTGAGAAAATGTTCTCAGTTTCTGACTGGATCACTTTGTAGGAAGAACAGCTCTTCAGAAGAGAGTGATGGCCCTGCTCAGGCGTATCGAGCATCCAACAGCAGGTAACACCGAGGTAGGCTTTCTCTTTTCCTTAGAAAAAAAGAGTTCGTTTTGGCAGTCAGCCATTGTTGCCTCAGGCTTTGTTCATGCCGTGTGATCAACCAGTATCTTTCCTGGTTTGTTGCAGGCCTGGGAAGACACACATTTTAAATGGGAGGCGGCTACAAAATTGATCCTCAACTATCCAAAGACTAAGATGGAAGACGGCCAGGTAAGACCAAGGTCATTAAGAGAAACGTTCCCTTTAGAAATGTTGGGCTACAACTCAGTGATGAAATTCAAAAATTTTCCCTACCAGTTCTGTAGGCGTGGCTTGGTGTAGGGAGTCATGTGACTGAGGTGGGCATGGTCAACTTTAAAAAAAAACTTTTTAAAGCATTTTAAGCTGATCGTCGGAACTTTTAAAAAACTTTTTAAAGCATTTTTTTAACTACCGGCTTGGGCGAACCAGTAGCATTTTTACTACTGGTTTGGGCAAACTGGCCCAAACTGGTAGCACTTCACTCCTGCTACAACTTCCATTATCTTTTGTCTTCTGTGTTGCTACTCCAGAAAACCCCATTTCATTTTGCGTTTGAAAAAATGAAAGGAAGTTCCATTTCTCTTTGAGTGCAACTTCTTCTAATACTCTTTTTTTCAAATGACGGCAAATAGATGTGTCCCAGGGTGGTGGATCTTGAGGTGACTTATGCCTGGATTTTAAAAAAACGAAGCAAAAGAATGGTGAGCAATGAATAAGCATTCCTTGAGCCAGCTGCTTGTTCTCTAGGGAGTCCTTAATAGGCATATATACTCATCCCAGGATGTTTCAGAATCCGATCTGGACCAGAGTTTTAGTCTTGCCAGGAAAGTTGTTTCAGGTTTTTTTCTGTTTTGGGCATGAAACCAGAAGCAATTTCCAAAATGAAAATAAAACTGGCTAAGTTCTTTTTAATTAAAACATAGCTTTGCCAACTCTACCAACTCCATCACTTTTCTCATCCATTGTTCCATTGTGAGAACTCACATAGAATAGAATAGAAGCTGGAAGGGACCTTGGAGGTCTTCTAGTCCAGCCCCCTGCTCAAGCAGGAGAACCGATACCATTTCAGAAAAGTGACTTAGCCTCTTCTTAAAAAGCTCCAGTGATGGAGCGCCCACGATTTCTGGAGGCCAGGTGTACCATTGGTTAATTGTCCTCCTTAATTCCAGGTTGTTTAATTAAATTTCTCCTTAATTCCGCATCTTTCCATTTCTGCTCTTATAAAATTCTGGCTGCTGTCCTCAACCCACCTTCCTGTATGTCACTCTCTGCAGGTTGCTGAAAGTCTGCACAAGACCATAGTCAAGAGGCGGATGTCCCATGTCAGCGGTGGAGGTTCCATTGATCTGTCGGACACAGACTCTTTGCAGGAGTGGATCAACATGACCGGTTTTCTGTGCGCCCTGGGTGGAGTTTGCTTGCAGTATCGCGGCAACACACCCTTCCCATCCTATAGTCCCCCCATGGGCCCCGTGAGTGAGAGGAAAGGCTCCATGATCTCCATGCTGTCGACTGACGGCAACACCGAGACTCCTGTGAGCAAGTTCATGGATCGCTTGTTGTCCCTGATGGTCTGCACCCACGAGAAAGTGGGTCTGCAGATACGGACTAACATTAAGGACCTCATAGGCCTGGAGCTGAGCCCCACCCTTTATCCCACGCTTTTCAACAAATTAAAGAACATCATCAGCAAGTTCTTCGACTCGCAAGGACAGGTAAAAGTTTCACTTAAATTGTCTTTGCAAAGCAGCTCCCATACAGGAAGTCCTTGACTTCTAATCATTTGTTTAGCGACGTTCAAAGTTACAGTGGCACTAAAAAAAAAGTGACTTACGGATGATTTTCACTCTCAGGGCCATTGCAACATCCCCACGGTTCCCATGTGATCAAAATTCCGATGCTTGGCGACTGGCATATATTTATGGCAGTTGCGCTGTCCTGGGGGCTCATTTGATTTCCATTTGTAACCTTCCCAGCTGGCTTCTGACAAGCAGAGTGAATGTGGGGTAGCTTGATTTGCTTCGTGGCTGCATGATTCATTTAACAATTGCAGTAATTCACTTAGCAGCCATGGCAAGGGAGGTTGTAAAATGGGCCAAAACTCAAATTAGCAACTGCTTTGCTTAGGAATGGGATTTTGGGATCAAATTGTGGTTGTAAATTGAGATTACTCCTTTCTACCAGACTCCTGTATTTAGAAGACAGACTATTGGCATAAGGACAGTGCTTAAAAATAAAATAACTGTTCTGATCTAGGCTTCCTTGAAAAGCATGAAGCAGAGTCTTGATCCTGGCAAAACCTCTTTTATTCACACGACTCTGAATTCCTTTCATTCACAGTCAGCAAGGCTTGACAAACAGTCTTTCAGAGGAATATTTATCACCACGAACCTTATCTCACTTGGAGAGCAGCCAGATAACTAGTTTCCAAATGCAGGGCAAGGCAACACTTGGCACAGAGTCTCTTATAGTCACAAACAGAACTTTTCACTCTTGAAACGACCGAAGGAATAAATTGTTTCCTGCAAAAGCCCCACTCCCCGTTCACTCCTCTTTTGTTTCCTATGGGAGGGGCCAATCACCTCCAAAGTGTGGCTTTACTCCCAAGTTGACCCTGCTTTCTTAGTTGTTCTTGTCTTCTGGTAGCTCTGCGCATGCGCACACTGGGAACAGGCTCTAGCTATTCCTCTGCCTCACTGCTGTCTAGTTCCCTCTCTGCCTCTGACATAAAACCCTGATCTGAGCTTTCCCCAGCCCCCAGGATTGACCCATGTTACTCCCCAATCTCCTCACTGGCGGGCCACATCAATAACTCGGAGTCATGATAACTTCAGTCATGATAACTGACTGGGTGTTCATATAAGCCACCTTTTGCTCTTGGAATCAGTTTGTTTATCTGACGGACAACCTGATTCATTCATTGGTTGATTGGTTCATTGACTGATTCTGGAGCTTTCTACATAGGAAATTAATTTTGGGGAATAGTTTGTCCTCAACAGAACTTGGCCTGAAGTACTAGCTGGTTTTCCATCCTTAATATCTAGATAAACCTTCTTCATTTAGATGCTATGAATCATTTTGTCCCAACAGTGCTTTTTCCAAAGGCATCTGGACTTTGCTTTTCCTAAAAGACATTTTGTTTCTAATCCAAGAAGCTTCACTTTTCCTCAAGGAAAAACAAAATTCAGTTGCCTTTGGAAAAAGCACCTTTGCGACACCCGTGACCTGGATGATCGAGAATTTCCATAGACATCAATCACTTTGTCTTTTTTTCCATCCAAAGAAATGTAAACACGATGCCTTTATCATGTTTAGATGATGTCATTGCTCATTGAAATACTATTTTTAAAAAAAAGTTATAGCTGAAGTTAAAGTACATATTATAGTTAGCATATGTTAGCCATTGAGATTTTATGGGATGCCCAAATCGTACAAAATATCTGTGTTCTCAAATGGGTTTTGACAGCATAGGTGGGCTAATCAGAAATTTATCAAGGTCCGAAAACGTTGCTAACCCACAAAGCAGAAAATTAAAAGAATTTCAAAGGAAACATGGTGGAAGTGTATAACCAACAGCATGTTTCGCTCCTGTGCAGGTCTTGTTAAATGATACCAATACGCAGTTTGTGGAGCAGACTATTGCGATCATGAAGAACCTGCTTGATAACCACACTGAAGGCAGCTCGGAACACCTTGGGCAAGCCAGGATTGAGACCATGATGCTGAATCTAGTTAGGCAAGTCAGTTCACTCCTCTGGTTCTCCCTGTAGCCTGTGTGTTTGTAGCAGAGCGAGGGTGTCCGGTTGTAGACCCAACAATCACACAGAAGCAAGCTTAATTTGGTTGAATGATGGGACTGTTATTTAGATAACAAAAGGGCAAGTAGAGTGCTTGGCTGAGCAGTTGCACCCAAGTTCCAGGAAAAATACCAGGAAGGCAAAATAGCAATAGGAGACTTATATGCCGCTACATATAGTGTTTTACAGCACTCTCTGTGCTGTAAAGGACTTGCCTCTCCTTTCAGCTTAAGAAAGTAGAACTCTTGAAGCACTTAGCATTTTAAAAGGAAACCTTTATTGGAAGGAAAGTGATAGCAAGACAAAGAAAGCAGGATCTGAGGATTCCCGACCAATCCCATTAGATTAAAACATTTAGAGACCCTCTCCCCTCAGTCCGACATTGAATAAGCCAATCCCCAGGTGCGAAGAATGGTTTGAGAATCGCAGGCTGAGAAGGTGATAAGAGGTTGTTCTTAGACATCGCTTGCTGGAGGCTCAGGAGCTGACAAAACAGATGGCCCTCCCCCCTTATATTCCCAGGAAGGTAAATCAAAGCACAGGATAGACAGGTACCAGGAAGAAGGTCATAAACTGAGGAATGCGTCCAGGCCCTTTCCCCACCAGAAAGGCAGCATCCCGATAGGGATATATGGGACCTGACACTCTGAGTGGTTTACAAAGTCATTGCACTGTCCCCAACATTTTGAGTCCTCATTTTACTGACCTTGGAAGAACAGAAGGCTGAGTCAACCCTGAACCGGTCAGGATCTAACTCCTGTCTGTGGACAGAGTTAGCCTGCAATACTGCATTTTTAACCACTGTACCACCATGGCTCCTGATACCATAGATCTTGCCTTGTGCCCTAGGCACAATGCTGGTAGTGCCAATGGAGATTGAAGCTGAGAGTTCAGGCATTCAGAGCCTGAAGAGTCCATCCAAAGTCATAGCCAAAAGAGACACCTTGGAAGAACTAGAAGGTAAGTAGCTGACATCATGTGAATCTCGGAAGGTGAATGAGGAAGCAGTAGAGAAATAAGACTAGTCTGTCAGTGTAGGATTCAAACAACGGAGTTCCACCAATTGGTCCTCTAGAACAAGGGTCCCCAATCCCTGCTCTGTGGACCAGCACTGGCCCATGGCATGGCAGAAACCAGGCCGCGCGAATAAGCGAAGCCCCATCGATAGGATGCAGGCAGCAGACGAAACCATAGTCCCTCTGGTCCACAGAAAAAACTGTCTCCACGGCTCCAGTCTCTGGTGCCCAAAAGGTTGGGGGCCACTGCCCTAGAGCACCGGTCTAACAGAGAGTAACATGCTGGTAGCTGCTCCTAAAAAGGCCCGGCTGTGGGCATGAGTCAGAGGCATTCTCATTGCTTCCTGAATAAAGGATCCTTCATTCTGTCCTTCAAAGTTGCCCTGTATCTTGGAGCTAGCATCCCGTCCAGAATCTGATCTCATAGCAACAGCACTTAGACTTAGATCCCACTTCACAGTGCTTTACAGCCCCCTCTAAGCAGTTTACAGAGTCCGCCTATTGCCCCCAACAATCTGGGTCCCCATTTTACCCACCTCGGAAGGATGGAAGGATGAGTCAACCTTGAGCCGGTGAGATTTGAACTGCCGAACTAGCAGTCAGCTGAAGTAGCCTGCAGTACTGCACTCTAACCACTGAGCCACCGTGGTTCTTGTTCTCCTGGTCCTTATCTCCTTGGTCTGCTTGAGTGGGTTGATCTCCTACCAGTTTGTAAGATTCACGGCTGGTTGACTTATGCTCTTCAGCCGCTGATTCAGATTCAGGAGATCCTAGAGAAAGGACAGGCAACCTATCTAAGAGAAAGGATAGGTAACTTACAACCAAGAGACTACAGGTATTTTCCCTAAATCAGTTTTGTGGAGCCCCTCCAGATTGAGAAACAAAACAAAGATCTTTTCTGTGCTTAATTTACGTGTTTGAAAAATCATAACCATAACCAAAAAAAAAAGCCCTGAAATGATTTTTTATAAGGTTTTAATTTATGTTTTATTTTTTATCATCTTACTTCCCTTTTTGTATCTTTATTCGCGTGTGATTTCTATTTGTAAAAATCTCTCAAAGGCTTTGCAGTAAAAAAAAAAGAACAAGTGAGAGGAAAGGAGACTCCTAAAAATTAAAATCCTAAAAACATCTGGAAATTTTGGCAGCAATCCTTTCAAATATGCAACCATTTCTTTTTTTAAAAAGTTAACACGCAGGCTATCATAACTGAACTATAGCATTGTTACTTCTTGGATAAGAGGAACCATTGAAAGTGGTTTCTTTTTTTTTTAGGTGCTGTACTATTCATATATTTTCAGTCATGGTTATGATGGCTTACTTCAACAGATAAAATCTATCCATGCATTGAAACTGGATCTCCTGTGGATAGGTTGAATTTCATAATCTCCAGGGACATGGTGGCTCAGTGGCTAAGATGCTGAGCTTGTTGATCAGAAAGGTCGGCAGTTAGAATCCCTAGCACCGTGTAACGGAGTGAGCTCCCATTACTTGTCCCAGCTTCTGCCAACCTATCTGTTCGAAAGAATGTAAAAAATGCAAGTAGAAAAATAGGCACTACTTTGGTGAGAAGATAACAGCGTTCCATGAGCCTTCGGCATTTAGTCATGCCGGCCACGTGACCATGCAGATGGCTTTGTACAACGCTGGCTCTTTGGCTTTGAAAAGGAGATGAGCACTGCCCCCTAGAGTCGGGAACAACTAGCACATATGTGCGAGGGGAACCTTTACCTTTACCTTAATCTCCAGATAGCTATCAGGCACAAGGAACCAAGAATGACACCGTGAATTGCTCAGAGTGTTTCTTTATTGCTGTCCGCCCATAGACAGGAAGCTTGCCAGATTAAAGCACAATCTGCATAATTTATCAGATAAAGCCTATGAAAGGTTTAGGGAGGATCCCTTCTCAACTTCTTTCTGCATATCAGGAAGTCAAAGCTGACTTGTCTTTTACGTTTTTTGGGGGGGAAAGGCCCCCACCTTCCTGTAACCCAGCCTCAGATTCCACTGCAATAGCATAGCCCAATCCAGGTACCAGCATGGGAATACTGATTTATTAGGAAAAATCCAATCCTCATTCTTGGCCTGTGATGGCTTTGGAGAAGATGCTCAGAGTGATGTTGGCAGTTTTTGGAAGCTTCATAATTGACAGGCCTTATATCCGTGATGGCGAACCTATGTCACGTGTGCCAAAGGTGGCATGTGGAGCCCTCTCTGTGGGCATGTGAGCTGTTGCCCAGCTCAGTTCCTCCGCGCATGTGCGCATGCCTCCCGCTGGCCAGCTGATTTTCGGGTCTCTGCCATGCACGCGGGAGGCACATGCACATGCATGGGGGCGGGGGGGGGGCTGGGATCGCACACTCTCCCTGCACCCCATTTTTGGTCCAAGGAGGCTGCCGGGAGGCCTGCTAGCCCCAAAACAGGGCGCAGGGTGGGTGTGTCGCACGCACATTGCATTATGGGTATGGGCACGTTTTTGGCACGCAAGGACAAAAAGATTAGCCATCACTGCCTTCTATCATCTCACAGGTACGTGCGTGTCCTCGGGAATCTGGTGCATGCAATTCAGATCAAAACCAAACTCTGCCAACTTGTGAAGGTAATGATGGAGAGACGAGATGATCTGTCCTTCTGCCAAGAAATGAAATTCAGGTGAGAGGTTTGATGGAAGCTTTTGGAGCCTTTATTAAGAACTATAGTTGCATCTCCAGAATGGCAGCCTGTTAGCATTGAAGTGGAGCCTACAAGGTTTGATTTTGGAATAGTGACGGTTGAGGGCATGCCAACTAGTGGACCGACAATAAATAAATTTAGTAGAGAGAAGAAAGTGAAAACTACAAGCATTCTTGGAAGTTAAGACAAAGAGGACCATAAGTCCCAGAAGTAACAGTTAAAAAACACATTTTAATAAATAAAAATAAAGTCTCCTTCAGATTAAACTCAACTTCTAATATTTTCACAGACTTTTTACTTCAGTTTCCCATACTCACCTACAAGATCTGCAAGGTTTTTGAGTGGCTCCCGTCTATGTACTAGCGAGTCGCAAACCACCTCAGCTTTTCCATGTTAGCCAAAGAATAGAATAGAATAGAATAGAATTTTATTATTTGTATGCCGCCCTTCTCCGGGAGGACTCAGGGCAGCGAACAATTCAAGGGGGAAAAAGGGGAACATAAAAAACAAAATACAAATAATAAAAGTAAACAACAGTCGCACAACCATACATGTCAAGAGGGGAGGGAACTCATCACCCCAGTTGGTTGCTAATGCCGCGTGGCCGTTTTATGATGGGATAGCTACTAATAACGCATTTAGCTAGTGGTAGAAAACCGGCATGGTTGCTATAAGAGAAAATGATGCAATTGTATTGATTCTGTGGTGAGGGAGGGATCAATGTAAGATTTCCAAGGGAGCATTTTATTTAGCATTTGGAAAATGTTCCATGTAGCCTCTTTAATTTGGATTTTGTCAGATGTTGTTTCCATACGTTTTGCTCTGTAATTCTGAACTCCAGGAACAAGATGGTGGAATATTTGACCGACTGGGTTATGGGAACATCCAACCAGGCTACAGATGAGGATGTGAAATGCCTGACAAGGTAAAATTAGCTGTGTCACCTACGTTATCTATGCAGCAGGTTGTTAAAAATAATGTATAGGATGGTTGATTAATAACAGATGGAGTTCAGTCTTGAGGTAGAATGGATGGATGAATGGATGGATGAATGGATGGATGAATGGATGGATGAACGCTTGTGGACAGAATAGAAAAGAAATTATAGCAAGTGCACATTGAGTTTAGGTTTAGGTTTATTGGATTTATATGCCGCCCTTCTCCCAAGGACTCAAATTGTGTTAATTGTGTTTATGTTGACAAGAGCCAGTTTGGTGCATTTGGACGAAAAGTGAAGGACTCTGATTCTAGTCCACTGTCAGGGTTCCAGGTAGCATCCTCAATCAAAAAAGAATCCGAAGCTGTAGATTCCTCAAAGTTCCAATTTATTAAAAGAACCATGTTGGCACATCTGGGAAAACCCGAACCTGAAAGCTTCTAGGTTTTCCTGACCCAGTTGAAAGTTCAAGACTCTGCCACAAACACCCCCAAGTTCATCACATGGTCCAATCAATCATTGTCCCAAAAGAAGATTCCTCCCATCCATGTCAGTCCAGGTGCAGGGACAAGACTGATTCTCTGAGAAGGAATGTTATTTTGGCTACCTATTTCCTGTGCTCTATACAATCCCCCCTCCCAGTTCCCCACAGTAGAACATGCTTGAATATGTGGCAGGCTTGAGGCCCAAAGGCGAAGATGGCTTCCAAGCCTGGCATACACCTTCAGCCCCAGAAGTTCCATGAGTCATTTTGGGGGCAGCCATTCTCAGACCGAGAGACAGTCTGATATACTGCTAAAAGTGTAGGAGTAGAAATGGGGAAGTCCTGGTTCTAGTCCTCCTCATCAACAAGATCTTCCTGGTGAGATGTGTGGTGGTGCTTCCGGCCATCCTTCTCTCTCAAGAATCAGTATGACGTAAGGTTCATGTATTGGGCCTGGGAAGATCCAGGTTCAAGTCCTCTCTTAGACGTGGTAACTTTAGGTCAGTTCCTTCCTCTCATTCCAAAAGTTGGGTAGAAACTCAAGTTCAAGTTTAGCCTCAGCTATGGAAGGTCTGCATGTGACTTTAACCAGGCCCCTCCCTCTCAGCTTGAGACAAGCAATCTTAAGACTTTTGGTTGCTTTGGAGTCCAAAGCAACCAAGAGTCTTAAGATTGCTTGTCTCAAACTGAGAGGATCCCATGCTTCCCATGTGAAAATGACCGTATTTTTCGGAGTATAAGATGCACCGGAGTATAAGACGCACCAAAATTTTGAAGAGGTACATTTTTTAAAAAAGTTTTTGCACTCTGCAGTCCTCCTAAACCCTCTGCACGCCTCATTTTTTTTGTGAAAAACGTAGCATGGGGAGAGTTTGAGAGGCCTGCAAAGTGCTCCTACGGGCTGGGGGAGGGGGCAAACATGAGGAAAAAACCCGTTTTTTGCCCCCCCCCCAAAAGGGGGCATGCATAGCCTTTAGGAGGCTTGTAGAGTGCTCCGGGGGGCTTGGGGGAGGGGGAGACAAAAGCAAGCAAAAAAACTGCCCATTTTTTGCTCGTTTTGATCCTCTCCAGCCCCCAGGAGCACTTTGCAGGCCTCCCAAACCCTCTGCACGCCCATTTTTGTGAAGTGGGCGGGGTTTTGGGAGGCCAAAAATGCTGCGTTCAGTGTATAAGACGCACTCAGATTTTCACCCTCTTTTTGGGGGGAAAAGTGCGTCATAATCCAAAAAATATGGTATGTGAAAAATGCACTTTTCATCGATTTCATTTCATTCATTGTTTTATTGTCTAGAGACTTGGACCAGGCAAGCATGGAAGCTGTTGTCTCTCTTCTGGCCGGGCTTCCACTTCAGCCAGAAGAAGGAGATGGAGTTGAATTGATGGAAGCTAAATCCCAGTTATTTCTCAAGTAAAGGCCTATTTTCAGCACTTCACAGATTGAAATAGCTAAACTTCTGTTCTACTTGGTCAATAACCATTGCCGAGGCATGAACTCATACACGCCTCTGTTAAAATGCCAGGTTTTTGAAATGTAAAAAGATTAGACCAAGATACATCACTCCAGAATTTTTTCCACCTCCGCAATTCAGTTGAAAAACAAACTGAAATGACTGTGGAGCTTCTCAATCAGGTCATGGTTATCCCAAAGGTCCCTTTTCCAAAAGGCACCTGGACTTTCTTGGTGTTTTCTTTGAAAACATTTCACTTCTCATCCAAGAAGAACCGAAGAAGAAGAAAAATAAGAATAAAAAGCTAGGCTTTTTATATCCACTGTAAGAGTAGATTTACACCATGTAAATTATCACCGTGGGGACACGGTGGCTCAGTGGCTAAGATGCTGAGCTTGTCAATCAGAAAGGTCAGCAGTTTGAGTCCCTAGCGCCGCGTAACGGAGTGAGCTCCCGTTACTTGTTGCAGCTTCTGCCAACCTTGGAGTTTGAAAGCACGTAAAAAATGCAAGTAGAAAAACAGGGACCACTTTGATGGGAAGGTAACAGCATTCTGTGCACCTTCGGCATTGAGTCATGCCGACCACCTGACCACAGAGATGTCTTTGGACAGCGCTGGCTCTTCGGCTTTGAAATGGAGATGAGCACTGCCCCCTAGAGTTGGGAACGACTAGCACGCATATGCGAGGGGAACCTTTATCTTAAAGAGTAGATATCCTGCAAATGAACTTGGGGGTGCATGTCTGAACACTGAATATGTCATGCAGAAAGGCATCTATTTTGCAGATCAAATGTTTTGAGGTGACCACTTTTATTGATTATAAGATGATCTTCCTGGAGCGATGCAAACCTTTTTTTTTTAAATATACATTTAGGTACTTCACCCTCTTTATGAACCTCCTTAATGACTGCAGTGAAGTGGAAGATGAGAGTGCACAAACAGGCGGGCGGAAACGTGGGATGTCTCGAAGGCTGGCTTCCTTGCGGCACTGCACCGTTCTGGCTATGTCAAACTTGCTCAACGCAAACGTGGATAGCGGCCTTATGCACTCTATAGGTAAAAATGGATCTGTTTCTCCTTTACTTTGTGGACTTTGGAAATGCCCAAACTGCACCCAAACTCTTTATCTTCTGTTGTTGGTTGGTAGGGTTAGGATATCACAAGGATCTCCAGACGAGAGCTACATTCATGGAGGTCCTCACCAAAATTCTGCAACAGGGCACTGAGTTCGACACCCTGGCGGAAACTGTGCTGGCGGATCGGTTTGAGAGATTGGTGGAGTTGGTCACCATGATGGGTGACCAAGGAGAATTGCCCATTGCTATGGCCTTGGCAAACGTGGTGCCTTGTTCCCAGTGGGTAAGATGAATTGCACCATCGGTTGCTGCTTCTTTTTTTTAAAAAAAGGGGTTTTTTTAATTTTCAAAACAAACACAGGGATGATCTCCTCTAGGACTGACCGGTTGGATGGCCTTGCAGTCCAGGGGACTCGCAGGAGTCTTCTCCAGCACCAGAGTTCAAAAGCCTCCATTCTTTGGTGCTCAGCCTTTCATATGGTCCAACTTTCACAGCCATCCATTGCAACTGGGAAAACCAGAGCCTTGACTAGACGCCCTTTTGTTGGAAGGGTGATGTCTCTGCTTTTTAGTATTCTCTCTAGATTTGCCATAGCTTTCCTCCCCAGGAGCAAGCGGCTTTTAATTTCTTGGCTGCAGTCCCCATCTGCGGTGACCTTGGAGCCCAGGAAAATAAAATTGGTCATTACCACCATTTCTTCCCCATCTATTTGCTAGGAATTGAGAGGGCCTGATGCCATGATCTTAGTTTTCTTAATGTTGAGTTCCTTCTTCACCTGCATCAAGAGGCGCTTTAGTTCCTCTTCACTTTCTGTCATTAGAGTGGTATCATCTGCATATCTGAGGTGGTTGATATTTCTCCGGGCAATTTTAATTCCAAATTTTGATTCGTCTACACCACCCCCCCTTTCCCGGACAGTACCAAAAGGCAAACAAGGACTACCTGTATATTGTAATTTTAAGTCCAATCTTGTTAACTGTATTGGCTTGTAGTTTTGAATGCTGCACCAACCCAACCAACTGTGGCTTATTCAATGAATCAAGAACAAAAACTAATTTAATACTTTCTGTTTTTCCCCCCCCTGAAGGATGAACTAGCCCGTGTTCTCGTCACCCTTTTTGACTCGAGGCACTTGCTTTACCAGCTGCTCTGGAACATGTTTTCTAAAGAAGTGGAGCTGGCCGATTCCATGCAGACCCTCTTCAGGGGAAACAGCCTGGCTAGCAAAATAATGACTTTCTGCTTTAAGGTACATTTGACTTTTGAATCTGGTGGTCGTTTAGAGAGATTTGGGGGCCAAAAGGTTACGAACCACCAAACCTGATGGGCTTGGAAAAACTTGGCCTTCGCTCTTAAGATGCAGGTTTGAAGTTTGTAACTGTTGTCTGAATAAAATCACAGTAAAATGATTCAATACGCTGATTTTACACTAATACGCAGAACTCCCAACATGGCAGTTATTAAGGATGCAGGCAGGCTTTTTAAGAATCTAATTTAGGGGGGCCTGCTGTCTTTTTTAATGTCTAAATGGCAGCTGTCAATATTTTGTGCTGCAGCAGTTTCAGATTTTGGATTGCCCGTAGACGTTGTGTTTCGGGGATATAGCAATAGCAATAGCAGTTAGACTTATATACCGCTTCATAGGGCTTTCAGCCCTCTCTAAGCGGTTTACAGAGTCAGCATATTGCCCCCATCAACAATCCGGGTCCTCATTTTACCCACCTCGGAAGGATGGAAGGCTGAGTCAACCCTGAGCCGGTGAGATTTGAACAGCTGAACTGCAGAACTGCAGTCAGCTGAAGTAGCCTGCAGTGCTGCATTTAACCACTGCGCCACCTCGGCTCTATCCCCTTCCTCTTTGTTTTCGGCTCTGCTTGCTAGATCTCCCAATCAGCTTCTTTTCCTTCTGTGCCAGTAGGGAAACGTTACTGAAAACTTGCATAGGGAAAAGAGGTCTATGACCCCCAGAGTAGGCGTTGCAGATGTTACCTACAAAAGCATAAGAAGAAACAAAATGGTCATAAAGTAAGAAGCTAAAGGTGTGAGCAAGCATATATACTGTATTTTTCGGAGTAAAAGATGTTCCCTCCTAAAAGAGGCTGAAAATTTGGGTGCGTCTTATACTTTGAATGTAGCTCCGCCCACCCACCAGCCCCTACCCTTTGGCCTCTGCACGTCCTCTTCCTGACTGCAGAGATTGCCACTGAGGCTCCGCGCGTTGCGTTTTCAGCCTCCAAATGCTCGACGCAAGGTTCCCAAAATGGCTACCCAGAACAGCTGCTGCCTTCTCTTACCCCTTCCCCACTTTGCCTGCTTTAGTCACTGGAGCTCCCTCCGAGGATCAGCTGCGCTTTAGATGCACAGCCCCCACCATCCCCAGCCTCAAAACCAGCAAGCGAACTAATGTGCTGAAGCTGACCAGGCTAAGGACTAGCCAGATGAATACCTGGTAGGCAGAATTCCCCCCCACCTTTTTTTTTCTCGGCTGAAACCATTTTGAACTCTCTCATGCAGGTGTATGGTGCAACCTATCTACAGAAGCTTTTGGAGCCTTTATTAAGAACTGTAATCACATCTCCAGAATGGCAGCCTGTGAGCTTCGAAGTCGACCCTACAAGGTTTGATTTTGGAATAGTGATGGGGGAGAAGAGGGCGGGTGGGCGAGAGGAGAAAGAGGGCGGAGTTTGTATTCTTTCTTATTTTTCCTCCTCTTTTTGTTTTTCTCCCTCGTTTTGAAGTTTGAATAATAAGGGTCTCATCTCTGGATCTTTGTCGAAAAGAGGCATGACAGAAGCTGTCTTTCAAGACTATTTTTTCTCACAATTTCTTTTAAACCATGCCCAGCAAAACAGCCAGGTGTTAAGTGTTTTCTAAAAGGCCAACGTGGATTGAATGGGAGGATTTTTGTGGGGAAAAATAAGAGGTAGGAGAAGAGCATTCTGTGTATCACAGCGTTTCTCAACCTTAACAACTTTTAAGATGTGTGGACTTCCAACTCCCAGAATACCAGACCCAGCGTGGCTAGCTGGAGTATTCTAGGAGTTAAAGTCCATAACATTTTAAAGTCATCCAAGATTGAGAAGCACTGGTTTGGATCAGTGTTTTTCAACCTTGGCAACTTTGAGATGTGTGGACTTCTGCTGTCAGAACTCTAGCTGGGGAATTCTGGGAGTTGAAGTCCACACATCTTAAAGGTGCCAAATTTGAGAAAGGCTGATCTAGATTACATTCTCTAATCAATACCTGGAGCCTGCCTCTCCTGTATATGAGGAATTAGGTAGAAACAGAGAAAAAAACAGGGTCTTTCTTGGAGCAGTGGGAAATGCTCTCATTCCTTTAGGGCCATGTTGAATTTTTCGCTACCTATTTTAGCTACGAATGTTTTGGAGTGTGGCAGGCTATGAGAGATTGAAATGAAATTACTCTTGCTAAAAGAAAACTCCTTTTTTTTTTCTTATACCGTATATACTCGAGTATAAGCCGACCCGAATATAAGCCGAGGCACCTAATTTTACCCCAAAAAGCTGGAAAAGTTATTGACTCGAGTATAAGCCTAGGGTGGGAAATGCAGCAGCTACCGGTAAATTTCAAAAATAAAAATAGATACCAATAATGTTTTTGAATAAATAAATATTATTTATTTATAAATAAATAACTAGCTCTGTAAGTGGAAAAGAGGGTCAATAAAAACAATATGGTATCAACAATAACTTTAAATGTACAAAAACCTTAGCTCATTCAGCAACCAAGCTAAAACATAAGAGTTAAAATCCTTCAAAACTGGATTCCTCCTCATCATCTGTATGTCCAAACAGAGCTTTTGAGGCCTAATGCAGGCTGATATTATAGAAAGTGATGACATGACTGTTTGCATAGAGCAGCCTGATTGGAACCCCCAAGGAATTTGTCTTAGGTGTACATAAATAAGGAAATCTCCCACCCTCATACACTCCTTCTTTCTTTCTCTCTTCCCTCCTCTGGATTCAATGGGATTTTTAGAAAATCCCCACTCCTGTGCACACACTTCTTCTTTCTTTCTTTCTTCCCTCCTCTGGATTCAATGGGGTTTAGGAAATCTCCCACCCTCATACACTCCTTCTTTCTTTCTCTCTTCCCTCCTCTGGATTCAATGGGATTTTTAGAAAATCCCCACTCCTGTGCACACACTCCTTCTTTCTTTCTCTCTTCCCTCCTCTGGATTCAATGGGATTTTTAGAAAATCCCCACTCCTGTGCACACACTTCTTCTTTCTTTCTTTCTTCCCTCCTCTGGATTCAATGGGGTTTAGGAAATCTCCCACCCTCATACACTCCTTCTTTCTTTCTCTCTTCCCTCCTCTGGATTCAATGGGATTTTTAGAAAATCCCCACTCCTGTGCACACACTTCTTCTTTCTTTCTTTCTTCCCTCCTCTGGATTCAATGGGATTTTTAGAAAATCCCCACTCCTGTGCACACACTCCCTCTTTCTTTCTCTCTTCTTTATAGCTAAATTTGATACCATTAAAAATTAAATAGGATTAAAATCTGTGGTTTATAATTTACCAGTTGTGTCCACCCCACTCCTTTCACCAGCGTTAGCCCGCTGCACCAAGGAGGGCACGTAAGAGGAAGGGGAAAATACAAGAGTGCAAGCAGCAACCTCGACGTCTAAGTGGGCAAGTTCACAGCATGCGCGCCTGCACGTCTGAGACAGGGCATAAAAAGGGGGAAAAAGGCTGATTGGACCCAGCTCTGTTTGGGGCGCAGGCGTGGCGCGGCAGCAGTTTTTCAGGCTGCTCCCAGATGGGAAGGGAGGGGGATTGTAAACCCCTTCTACACCCTGGCTCCTCCTCTTCCAGAGTTCAGGCTCTCTTTCTTTCTTTCTTTCTTTCTTTCTTTCTTTCTTTGAAAGAGAAGCCCAAATTAGCCAAAGGGGGGAAAGCGAGCGAGCAAGGGACCCCAGGAAACTAGACTCGCTTGGCTGGACTACGTACGCTCCTTGGCTTAGTTGCTTTCCACGCGCCTGTTAATATATTCAAGGAAACAAACCGCGGCAGTTTTCCCCAAGGGCAATGCCGAAGAGCAGAGCCCGGAGAAAAACCAAGGAAGTCACGGAGGGCATTTGCCACTTTCTCTAGAAGGTGATACGAGCTTCCCTTTCGAATGGGAAGGGACGGGGGGTTGGCTGGGCTCTTCCCAGCAGGAAAGGGGGTTGTTTGAAACATTGGGACCGGGGGAGGGGTTGGTTTTGTTTTGTTTTGAAAGGAAATCTCAACCTGTTACAATCGTCCTTCCCAAATGAGCTGAGGAGGACAGCGGTGAAAAGTTTTCTCCAACATTTAGGGGAAAGTCGCGAGCAGCATTGCCCTCACAACTGAGGGGAAAAAACCCGCCCTCTTCCCCTTCCAGGTTTTCTTTAAAAGCAGGCAGCGCTCCTTGGCCGCAGGGCTTCACAGGGACCTTTCCCCCTCCCACTGCTTCGCTCGCTCGCTCGCTTTCCCCCCTTTGGCTAATTTGGGCTTCTCTTTCAAAGAAAGAAAGAAAGAGAGCCCGAACTCTGGAGGAAAGAAAAGGAGCCAGAGTGTGGAAGGGGTTTACAATCCCCCTCCCTTCCCATCTGGGAGCAGCCTGAAAAAACTGCTGGTATGCGGTTCCTAGGTCAGCGGCCCCAAGGAAAGGAGAGGCTGAGCCACGGGAACGAAAAGAAAAAGGGAGGGGGAAAAAACCCGCCCTCTTCCCCTTCCAGGTTTTCTTTAAAAGCAGGCAGCGCTCCTTGGCCGCAGGGCTTCACAGGGATCCTTTCCCCCTCCCACTGCTTCGCTCGCTCGCTCGCTTTCCCCCCTTTGGCTAATACAATCCCCCTCCCGTCCCATCTGGGAGCAGCCTGAAAAAACTGCTGGGAGGTATGCGGTTCCTAGGTCAGCGGCGCGTGGGATCAAACTAGGAAGAAACTGGAGGTGGGGGGGAGCAGTTCGAGAGACTATGGAGAATATGGACTTCAGAGGCGGACCAGAAAGAGGTCCGGACAAAGATCCGAGGCTGAATTCGGCAGTGTTTATGGATCAGGGTCAGCCCCACCAGCTGGCGACAGGAGAGCAGAGAGGAGCGGACGGAGCAGAAACAGCCCCAGGGCTCCGCTGCCGCTCCCCGCATTTTCTGGACAGGGATCCCTTGGAGAGGGGATTCCTTCCTGCGAGACCCCGTCCACAAAATGCAGGGAGCGGCAGTGGCCCCGGGGCTGCTTCTGCTGCGTCCGCTGGACTGTGGGGCTTGGAAGGGGGCGGGAAGAGCGGCGGGGTGGCGGTGGCCGGCGGTGGCAGGCTGGTTCGCCTCCTCCTCCTCCAACAGGCAACAGCACTGCCGGATCCAGTTGTAGACTCGAGTATAAGCCGAGGCGGCTTTTTTCAGCCCAAAAAGTGGGCTGAAAAACTCGGCTTATACTCGAGTATATACGGTATGCATATTCTGTTTTTCATCCAAGTGGTTTTCAGAGCAGTTTTATAGCTGAGAATGAGATGGGCGGTACCCAAATTTGATAAGTAAAAAAATAAAAATGCAGACATATCATTACATATATACAATATGATTAGGAGTCAGTTTTAATATTTGCAACCCAGTGCTTTTTCCCCTCCTGGACATAGGCAGATAGTAATAAAGTTCAACAGCCAACCTTTTCCATTCACTGGGGGAAATAGTTGCAGGAGCAGCTAATGGGGAAGACTCAATCGTCTGATAACCGATGATCCAGTTGGAATCTTGAATGTAGTCTGGTGATGGTGACCTTTTGACACCTCTGGACCCGCTGGAAATCCTGCAAAGGCACCTTGTCCTTAGGGGTCCCCTAGAGCCTCCAAAAGTCATGTGAGCATTTTTACATGATTTTTGGAGACTCCAGGGATCTTCTGAGAGGAGACCTTTCAGAGGGTCTGACGAGGTCTTGTTTGCCCAGGGTGTGTATATCTGTGTCTGTCTGACAAACCAGCAGAGTCAAGGGAGGCATTTTCTGGACTTTTGACATGTTGTGGCCTGCCAGCAGAGCTGGCAGAAGATTCAGACAATGAGGAGGTTGGGGAGGAACATAGGCCAGTCCTGGAGTCTGGGAAAGGCTCTGATGAGGGCTCTGTGTCGAAGGCAGAGAGGGGACCAGAGCCATATATCAGATATCAGCTGCCTTCACAGCCAGGCATCAATGAGGCAGACGAACAGCTGGAGTCTGTTTCCAGTGTAGGCATGCAGAGTTGCCAGACAAAGGGAACAGCTAAAGAACAGGGGTCGACTTGGGAATAATAAGGTCACAGGTGGATGATGAATGGCCCCTCCCAGAGGAAATAAAAGAGGAGCGAAAGGGGAGTGGAGTTTGCAGGAGACAATTAGTTCCCTTAATTGGTTCGTGACTCTCCGAGACTCCTTGCCAAGTTTTGCAGATATCTGCCTGGCAGCTCTCCCAGCCAGATAAGGTCTGTGAGTGTAAATCCTCCCATGAAAGACTTTTCTGGCTGTGAATGAGCAAAATTCACAGCAAATTAATAAAAGGGTTTTTTGCTGGGACAAGGAGTTTGCGTACTGCTCTTGGGAAGCCTAGGTCAGAACACACGTCAAGCTTAAAACGTTCACCCTCACTGATGGAGAGACTTACTATACACTGTGTTGGAACAGCAACTCCCAGACAATTCAGCAGCCTGGCAATTCTGTTGTTAATTTCTACTCTAATTCACTTTTGAAATTTCCGAGCTGGGGAAGTCTGCCTCCCTTCTCTGTTGGTAGCACTAAGCAGGAGAGAACCATAGTTGCAGTGTGGATCTTGCAGAAGCCCCACACCTAACCCATTTTTTAAAACGGAAGCCAGAGAGCTTAGGAGAGGCTTGTCTTACAGGTTGGAATCCAGTGAAAGCCTCGAGAGTAACCAGCGGATCCTCCTTCAGATGACCGAGAAGTTCTTCCATGCCATCATCAACTCTTCCACCGAGTTCCCACCGCAGCTGCGGAGCGTTTGCCACTGTCTCTATCAGGTATGAAACAGTCCGCCAACTGTTGTTAGGTTGGAAAATGGGGAAAGACCAAGCACTTTGCTGTTACCGTTGGAATAAACAGGAGACAATTGAATTTAGGAAGTCTATTGAGGACTGCAGGATCTGGCCGGTCACTGGGATCAGAGATTTTATCTTCTGAACTTTTGGACTCATGCTGGAGCTCATCCAGTGGTGGGTTCTGGATCCCATTGCAACTAGTACCTTGCAACGGGGCCAAGCATCCACCACATGAACACGCACAGTGCGCACATGCGTACTTACCGCCCGCCATCCTCCGTGACGCCTCTGCGACGCTCCAGCTGCTCGGCGGAGTGTTGCGCAGGCACCGTACACTCTGTCCATGTGCGTGGAAGCCCCGAACAGCTCAAATACAGGTAAGGAGCGTGGACAGGCAGGCGGGCCCTCTGGAGCACTCTACCGGAACGGTACCTGGTGCTCCTGGCAGGCACCGGTACGCTCGTACTGGGGCATACTGGTTGTAACCCACCACTGAGTTTATCCTTAGGGAACTTCTCAGTGTGCTCTGAGATTGTTCTCTGTGGGGTGAATTTTCCCTGAGGATGGGCTCCAGCATGAGTCCAAAAGCTCAGAAGACACAACCTCTGATCACAGTGACCGACACCCAGATTGGATCCTGTAACATTATCCTGGGACACTTATATCCAGGACTCTCTCTGAGAACAAGCAGCTGGCTCAAGGAAATGCTTATTCATTGTTCGTCATTCTTCTGCTTTGTTTTTTTTTTTTAATCCAGGCTTAAGTCACCTGAGGCTGTCCAACTTATTCCTGAACTTCCCCAGATATCATTACATGTAAATTCCTACAATATTGCCCCAAGCATTAATGGAAATTGTAGTTGAGCCCTGTGGAGTGTCGCAGATCATCTGCCTCTGGTCTGATCTATACTATAATGTTAGGGAGGTTGTGCCCCATCTTCTCCATACTGGCAGTCATGTCTGAGCCCTAATGAGTCAAATTCATGGCTTCCTGGGGAAGAGATGTCAGAGCCTAATTCGATGATGGAGAACATTTAGTTCTCGCTGTTTCCAAACCTCAAGGAGTGAGGATTTCCCATCATGCTGCTCTGATTTTGGATGTATTCAAAAAAATGGCTGGACCTTTGCCCATTTCCTAAATGTTTCTATAAGAGCAGACTTTCCTGTTCTTCTCTTTGGAAGGCAGAGGGATGAGGCTTTTCCTAAGCTGTGCTGATCTTCCAGGATGCTTAGAAAGCAAGAAGAACTTGTGTAGATTTTGGGATGTGCCATGTATCAGCAGTGGTTTCCTTTCTCCAACTCAGTGTTTCTTCCAGGCATTGCACAATCCTCCCATATATTCAAAAACAAACTTTTCTCACCGTCTTTCTGAATATTTGGGTGAAGACATGCACTCCTTGAAGCCAAGTCTAGGATGAATCACCTAGAACCCAGCCTTTTGCATTGAGAGGGATATGGCTGGCATATAAATAGCAGGATGTAAACTTGGGGGGGGGGGGCTAGTAACCTTTCCAATACTGTACCTGGAGGCTGTTTGGGATGAGAGATTCAGTCGACATTTCCTCACAGGTTTGAAGTCAAACTAAAGGTAAAGGTTGCCCTCTCCAGTCATGTTTGACTCTAGGGAACAATACTTATCTTGGCTTCTTAGCCGAGGGAGCCAACATTGTCCAAAGACACTTCTGTCGTCATGTGGCCCACATGCCTGTTGTGGCCCAGCAGGATCCGGTTGAGCTGCTGATGGACTCAGATAGCGAGGAACCTCAGAGCAGGGACCAGAGAGGCTGGTTGGCCACCAGGAGGCGCCTGAGGCATGGATCAGTGGGGAGGATCAAAGGCAGTTTGTCCCTGATGCTAGATTGAGAAGGGCTGAGAAACGGAAGCAGCAACTCCGTAGGCAGACTCACAGAAGATGATTAAGCACAGATGGTTGTTGATTGGCCCCTCCCAACAGAGATTATAGGTGAGGCGTTTGCGACCGTCCCTCTGTGTCCGCTGGACCCACCAATGCTGGTCGAGACCATTGACGGCTGGATGCTTCTGTCTGGGCCTGTCAAGGCCGCCATGCAGCCCTTGCGCCTGGTCATTGGGATCACGAGGAGGCCATCCAGTTTTACATTGCCTCAGGCCTGAATTTCCCCGTGGTCCTGGGCTTGGCCTGGCTGCGGGCGCACGACCCCAAGATTTATTGGTCCCAGAAACTGGTCACGTTCCCGTCCCTGCAATGTGTCAACCACGCTCGTCATGTCTGTGCAGGCCAGGTGCTGAGTTTGCCCAGGGTGTCCTTGCCGCCAGACTTAGCGGAGTTCATGGACGTCTTCAGCGAGCAGGAGGCAGACCGGTTGCCGCTGCACCGGCCTTATGACTGCCCCATTGACTTGGTGCCGGACGCGCAGCTCCCTGTGGGTCGCCTGTACTCCATGTCCGAGCCGGAGTTGGCCGCATTGCGGGACTTTCTGGACAAGAACCTCACCCAGGTTTTTATCCAGCCCTCGTCTTCGCCACTGTCTTCCTTGGTCTTGTTCATCAAGAAGACTGGGGATCTGAGACTCTGTTGTGATTATCGTTGCTTGAATGCGATCACAGTGCGCAACCGTTATCCTCTGCCCCTGATTCCTACATCCCGAGTGCGTGCAACCAAAAGATGGATGCCCTGTCCAGAAAACCTGAGTACACTTGCACCGCAGACTCGCTTGCACCCTGCACAGTTTTGCCTGTTGAATCCTTCGCTGCAGTTCACGAGCCCGTGGACTTATGGCCTTGGATATGGGACATGCAGCGGGACGAAGAGTGGGTGGAGCAACAGAGAGCAGAGGTAGGGCCGGCCTCCCCGTGGACCTTCAACAATGATCTCTTGAAGTACTGGGACAGGCTTTATGTGCCCGCGATTCTCTCCTAGTGCCATGACAATCCGGCGGAACATTTTGGCCTTTTCAAGGCTTTGAACCTGGTCTCCCATACCTTCTGGTGGCCCTGCTTATGACACGACGTACAGACGTATGTCACCTCTTGTGTACAGTGCCGGCAGGCCAAGTCAGCAATGGGAGCTCCTCCAGGGCTGCTTCAGCCATTGCCGACCCCGGACAGACCCTGGGGAGCCGTGTCCATGGACTTTCTGATGGAATTGCCTCTGTCTTCGGGGTTTACCATGGTCCTCGGGGTGGTGGACATGCTCACGAAGATGGCGCATTTCATTCTGTGTCGGAGATTGCCGACAGCCTGCGCCACCGCCCATATGTTTATCCAGCATATCTTCCGGCTGCCCGGCCTACCCGATTGGGTCGTGTCAGACCGTAGAGCGCAGTTCACGGCCCAGTTCTGGAAAGGGCTGATGGAGGCTCTGGATGTCCACATTTGTTTGTCCTCGGTGCACCATCCTGAAACCGATGGGGGGGATGGAGAAGGTGATCGGGATCTTGGAGCAGTACCTGTGCTGCTTCGTAAATCAGCAGCAGAACAACTGGGTAGATTACCTGGCCGTGGCGGAGTTTGCATTTAACAACTCACAGCACACCTCCACGCGGACAATGCCCTTCCTGGCTAACGGCGGGTATCACCCTTGCTTCTTTCCTCTTACCCCAGTCGACTCCCCGGTCCCTGCAGCGCAGGACTTCCTATCGGAACTCCAGGTGGTCCACCAAGTGGTGTGCCGCTATCTGACTCAAGCCAAAGAGGACTACAAGAGGGTGGCGGACAGGTCTCGGCATGTGGTGCTGGAGTTGGCTGTGGGAGTAAGCATGTGGCTGTCCACGCGACACCTTCTGTCCCACCGGCTGGCTAAGAAGTTGGACCACCGTTACCTTTGGCTGTTCCCGGTGGAGGCCGTCATCAACCCGGTGGCCTATCGCCTGACCTTGCCACGCTCGATGTGAGTTCACCCAGTGTTCCATTGCTTGCTCCTGATCCCTGAACGGTCAGCTTGTCCTCTCCGCCCACCTTCTCCGCCCCAGCCGTCACGCGTGAGGCAGAGGAGCAGCTTATGCACGAAGTGGCCCGGATCCGGGACTTGAGATGGCTAAAGGGACGATTCCAGTACTTGGTGGACTGGAAGGACGATGGGCCAGACGGGGGACTTGGGCCAATGCGACGGACATGCACGTCCCCGCTTTGATGCGGGCCTACCATGCACAATGTCCCTCGAGGCTGCACCCTGAGTGTCAGACCCGGGGGAAAGGCCCTGCAGTGAGGGATAGTGTTGTGGCCCAGCAGGATCTGGTTGAGCTGCTGATGGACTCGGATAGCAAGGAACCATATGAGTCTGTCCTGGACGATGTGGAGGACCCTGGGCAGGGTTCAGACTCAGAGCAGGGATCAGAGAGGCTGGTTGACCATCAGGAGGCGCCTGAGGCATGGAGCAGTGGGGAGGATCAAAGGCAGTTTGTCCTGATGCTAGATTGAGAAGGGCTGAGAAACGGAATTAGCAACTCTGTAGGCAGACTCACAGAAGATGATTAAGCACAGGTGGTTTTTGATTGGCCCCTCCCAAGAGAGATTATAGGTGAGGCGTTGGGAAGGGACATTTGCAGGAAACAACTGTTCAAATTAGTAGTTAAGAAAATCTATCTGTGTATTCTAGCTGTGTCTGTTCGTTTGGACTATCTGCGTTGTTTCGTTTGAACTATCTGGGTTGCTGCATAGCTACTCTATTGAAAGTGAGTTGCCTGGGCCATCAGCCAAAGGATTCGTTATCTCAGTAATTGAACAGTGGCAAACAGCCAAGCCTGTGTTCTGGTTTATTCACAGGCTGGGGGTGTGTGTGTGTCAGAACACATACCTATATGCCAAAAGTACACGAAACACTGTTAACCTTCCCACTGAAGTGGTACCTGTTTATCTACTCACATTTGCCTGCTTTCAAACTGCTAGAGGGGCAGGAGCTGTCATTGGCTGCTGCCGGTTTGGACCGGTTTCAGGCAAATCGGTAGTTCTGATCAGTGGCTGGACCCACCTGCCTTCCCTGGCGCTATCCTGTCCTATATAATCACCGTGTGTTTGAAGGCGCTCACATTTTTGATTCTGGGTGACCGGTTGTTGCATTCTGTGACACCCACCTCTGTAGCTCACCCTGTCACATGGGGTTTGGCTCCTGAACCCGATCTGTCACTTTCCAGCTGACCACTGAGCATCTTTAACCACTGAGCCACCGTGCCCCTTTGACGTCAAACAATGTGGTTTCTTTTATGTTTGTGTGCTTTTAAGACAAGACTGTTAGGTAAATAAAAACTGGAGGTGGAATGCAGCTAATTTATATTTGCCATTTTTAAAAAAAGAAAAACATGCAGTTGGAAAATGGCAAACCTGTGTCAAGCTTGGCAGTGTAGTCTGAAGTCACAGGTATGAGACCCCGGAGGGAAAAGGGAGAGGCACGTGCAATTTTTTGGTCACCAGTTGCCTACCTTGGCGCAAACTTTGTTAAAAAGGGGGGGGGGGAGTGTTAAAATTCAATAATGGTTTTGTCTTACAGCCTTTTCGGCATTTCAAAATAGCAGAGGTATTATTTTTTTTTCTCTAGTTTTTGCTTTGTTTGGTTGCGTTTTTTTATTTTTCTTTGTTTTCCAGCAAGAAAATTCTTTGTTTTGTTGTCAATTGGTTTATTAGAGCCACCAAAGTGGGATGGATCCTGTGTTGTAGTTGGGATGTGTCAAACCTGTATGCTGAGATGGACTTTAACGCATGTAAAATGTTCAAAGTGCAGAAGAGGAATTTCCCATATTCTCGATTTGGAACAAACATTTTTCTTTTCATAATTTTGTCTCGTGCTTGGCGGGGGAAATGATCCATTTTGGACCAAAAAATCGCACATTGTCCTGTTTAGTTCTGTTTACAGCTTGGAACAAGAAGGCTCTCTTTATTTTTTGTGTACTAAATGTTTTGCGCACAGCAAAAGCTCCTGTACTGGTTGCAGGAGCTTCTGTGTTTGTTCCTCCCAAAAGTTTTATATGTCTGAAACAGAAATCACATGCTCAGGGGGATCATAGGATAATGGGATTATCCCATCTAAGTAGGACATGGCATAATTGAATACTTCTCTTCATAAACGCTTCCCTCTCACAAAATGGAAGATCTAATAATAGGCTTAACTACACACCTTTCTTTCCTTTTAAAAAAGACTTTGTTAAATTTCAACAAAACATAAAATATAAAGGAACTGAAAAATAGGAATTAGAGAAGCAAAAAAAAAAAAGCAAAATTAAGAGTGCAGAAAAAAGAGGATAATAGAAAAAGAATAACTTCCAATTCTCTTTGGTACAGATAAAATAAAATACATTAACCTCTTACTCTAAAACCAACCATAAAACACAGTGTTTCTCTAATCCTAAACAGTTCTGATCATCAAATCCCCAAAATTACACTTTCGTTTCTTTCCGTGCCATGCAGAAAAGTTCCAAAAAAGATTCCCAAGGTAGACAAGGTCTTTTCTTTAATCAAAGAAGGCAATTTTGTACATTCTACTAACTTCAACATCCATTCTTCCATTTGTAGGAATGTGTAGATCTTTCTACCTCTGTCCATACAAAAGTCTCACCGCTGTTGTCATGTATAAAAACAAAAACCCATTATTTTCTTTCTTGAACTGCAGCTTTTCTGTATAGCTGGGCGTGATGTTTTTGGTTCAGAAGCAGAGACTTAAAACACAGGTGGACTCTGCCTATCATTCAGAGGGCGCACATATTTTATGATTCTTCTGAGCATAGTAATCCAGTGCTGAAAGGAAGAGAATAAGGCATGATATACAGTACTTGGATGTTAAATTATGTCACCTGCCAACTCATAAAACATTGGCATGGCTAGAGTTGCACCTCATTGGAGAATGTGATTTATGACACAGACTGAGGGGAGGGAAGAAACAGGGGCAAAGTTCAACCATAATTAAAATGAGGTCAGATCTGACTGCAATGGGGTATTGTCGAAATGGTGTTCCTAATAAATGACTGGTTTTCTTTTGAAACTTGGCTCGAGGCTCATAAGTTAATTAGGGCATCTTTTGGAAACCTGACAGACAATCACATCTAAACCTCATTTGAATTATGGCTGAACTTTGCCCCTGTTCCTTCCCTCCCATCAGTCTGGGTCATAAATCACATTCTCCAACCGAGGTGCATGCCTCACAAGCCTGCTGTAGTAATCTGAGATCCGACTCTAGCTGAAGGTATACGTGGAATGTGCTGCTGCCCCTTTCCTCACCATGGCAATTTGATAACAGACATGCCAATGCTTTATGAGCTGACATCACCTCTCTTTTCCCTGCCTCTGTCCCATCGATCGTGGATGTACAGATAGTCCTCGACTTACGACCTCAATGCAACTCCAAATTTCTGTTGCTAAGAGAAACGGTTGTGAATTTTGCCCCATTTTACGACCTTCCTTCCCACAGTTGTTGTGAATCACTGCGGTTCTTAAGCTAGTAACATGGTTGTTAAGTGAATCTGGCTCCCCCATTGACTTTGATTGTCAGAAGGCTGCACAAGGTGATTGCATGGCCCTGGGACTCTGCAACCCTCATAAATAGGAGTCGGGTGCCAAGCCTCTGAATTTTGATCACTCGGCCAAGGGGATGCTGCAACAGACATGTGAAAAAGTCATAAATCACTTTGTTCAGTGCACCTCAGAATCATTACATGGCCACTACATGGTTATCTAACTCTGACCAAGTGCTGTCAGTTGAGAAGGTTCCTGTATGTCTTGAAAACCAGATTTGTTCCTACAAAAAGAGGGTTCCTCAGGTACTCGGGCCTTAAGCCATCTGAGGGCTTTGAAGGTCAGTACCAATGACTTAAGTTGGGCTTCCTAAGCAGTTAACAGTGCAGCTATTATTTTGAACAACTACAACTCCCAGTTTATATTTCCATAAAAAGTCCCTATTTCAGTATCTACAAGATTCAGTGAGAGGTGTGGGAGTCGAGCTACAAATCCTTAAAACACATCTGATCCTTGATTTCTTTATTTTTTTTTGGTAATGAGTCTATCTCCCATTGTCTGAATGTTGGAATAAAGATGATAATATCTGAAGATATGACAGGACCCTCATTCATTTTTTTTGGCTTTCTACCGTACAATCTGAATGTATGAAATGGTATGAAAAATACACCAAAGCAGTCTTATTTTTATTATGGTTAAAATAATGTCTCTCAAGGTTTGGAAAATACTTCAGGCTTACAGTCAGTTTTGTAACTGGTTGGAAAATGACTTTGGTAATCATCTTTTTTTATTGTTGTTTATTACTCAGCCAAGCTTATTCTGCTATCTCAGCGGATGTTTCAGTAAAAGAGACTGCAGAGCCATAACTCTTGGGCATCACATCGTTTGAGATAGCTTGCCCAAAGCTTGCTGTGCAAGATTTTGTGTAGATGGATAGAAGAGAAGTAGCACTTTCACAAGCCTTTGTCATTTGGAGACATTAATCCTCGACTTACGGCCACAATTGAATGCAAAATTTATGTTGCTAACCAAAACATTTGTTAAACGAACTTTGCCCCATTTTTACGACCTTTCTTGCCACATTTGTTAAGTGAATCACTGCAGTTGTTAAGTTAGGAACATGGTTGTGGCTTCCCCATTGACTTTGCTTGTCAGAAGGGGATCACATGACCTGGGACACTGCAGCCGTCATAATTATGAGTCAGTTGCCAAGCACCTGAATTTTGATCACATGATCGTGAGGATGCTACAGAGGTCATAAGTGTGGGGAAACGGTCATCAGTCACTTTTTAGTGCCATTGTAACTTTTTTTTAAAAAAGTTTTCATTTAAAAAAAATATGAACATTCCATCTTTCCTTAAACAGTGTGTCATCTGGGTATAAATATCTCGGTGCGATAATCATCAAAATTCACATCTTTCACATTGATATTAATTATCTCATCTTAGAATTATAGTACTATATTAAACAGTTGAACATAATGAACTTATCCGTTTTTCCCTCTTAACATATCTTCTAATAAAATTTTTAATAATGATGTTAAGCATAATCTCATCATCATAATATTAACAATTATCATATTGTTTACATCTCTAACATATTTTCTGCTCTTCTTTAAACTCCTTTTATTTCCAACTTCCTTTCTAACCATTGATAAAATAATTCCCACATCATATAATATTCACTTTGTTCTTTCTCCTTAATCTCCAGTGTTAATCTGTTCATTTCTGTACACTCTAATATTTTTCTAATCACCACCTCATCTGTAGGGATCTCTTCACTTTTCTGATGTAACTTTGAAGGGTCATTAAATGAACTGTTGTAAATCGAGAACTACCTGTATTAAGATTTGTCTTTGGAGACCATGTCATCATGAATTTGTAAAATGAAAAAGAAGAAATCTATAAATTTGTTTGGTACTGCTGTTTGGGAAAAGTGCATAAATCCACGAGAGACAGAATTAAATGTTGTCACCAATTATTGTTAGTCTGGAAATGCTTTGGGGGGGGGGATATATTTAATTTTTTGCTGGAACATATTTGGAACAATTCAGATCTTTTTAAGTGCCTCATTAGCAAATGCCCTTTTTGAACTATTTAACCTAGCCAGAAATAGTAGAAATGATTGGAACAACATTTGTTTGCTTGCTACTAGTGACTAGATGGTGGTCACCAACATGAAATAGAAATTCCATCAAGTGGTAGTGTGCACACTTCTTTTTTTTTTGTTTCATTCCGTAACATTTGATTGTGTGATTTCATGTACAGAACAACATTTTTTTTTGCTGTATGTAGTTACTGCTGTGACTTGTTTGTGCTCATCTCTGTTCTGTAGGCAACTTGCCACTCTCTCCTGAATAAAGCTACCGTAAAAGAAAAAAAGGAAAACAAAAAAGCAGTAAGTTTTGGAGAAGTTTTATTAAGCCATTTCTTTCAAAGCACACAAACACCCTCTTCCCCACTTTCTGCTTTTGCTCTTCGTCCCCAAAACTCTTTTACTTCCAACCTTCTTTGACACTCATTGTCAAATCATTCTACTAATTCTGGCACTAAAGACGCTTTTAAATCGAATTAACACGCAGTTGAAGTGATGCTTGTTTTTTTTTTTAAAAAAAACCCCCACAAAAATCTAAATGTGCCTCTTCCTTTTTTCTTTTTTTTCCTTCGGAAGGAAATCTCTGCCGCTCCACCACAGCTTTCCAATAACCCTCTTTGCCAACTGTTGCAACGCTAAGGGGAAATTCAGAAATTAAAGACAAGGAGTATGGTTGCCTTTGTATTAGTTGGACTGTCTAGGACCGTGATGGCAGAGCTATGGCATGCGTGCCACAGGTGGCACGCAGAGCTCTCTCTGCGGGCACGCAAACCATCACCCCAGCTCAGGTCCAACGGCCAAACGCGTGTGCCTCCTGCCAGCCAGCTGATTTTCAGGACTCTGCCATGCATATACGGGGTCAGGACGCATGTGGGAGGCACATGCGCATGTACGGGAGGGAAAAGGGGGGGGGTTGCTTTTTTAAGCTTAAGCTTAAGCTTTTAAGCTTTGCTGGCTGGGGAACTCTGGGAGTTGAAGTCCACAAATCTTAAAGTTGCCAAGGTTGGAGACCACTGCGGTAGAACACCGCAGTAATAAAAGCATGACTCTCAGTTATGGTTAGTCCTTGACTTACGACCACAACTGGGACCAGAATTTCCATTGCTGAGCAAGGTCACTGTTAAGTGAGCCCTGCCCGATTTTATGATCTTTTTTTGCCCTAGTTGTTAGGCGAATCGCTGCGGTTGTTAAATAAATCATGAAGTCATTGAGTGAATCCCGTTAACTTTGGTCATTGGAAGCTGGCTGGGAAAAGTCGCAAATGGCGAACACGTGACGCCGGGATGCCACAACCGTTGTAAATACATGCCGGTTGCCAAGTGCCCAAATTTTGTTTTAAATGTGAGGACCAGTTGCAAGTCACTTTTTTTTGTGTGTTGTTGTAACCTTGAACGGTTGCTAAACGAATGGTTGTAAGTCGAGGACTACCTATACTCATTTTTTTTTCCTACCATCAGTTTTTGAGTTGGAATAGGGAACCTGGTCGCTAAATAGAGTGAACTTACTTTCTAACTTTCCTTCCTCAGTCAAGCAAAGAGCAGCGGCCTGAGATCTTTGCAAAGAGGCTGGTTTCCTTTGCCTGGATTTTTAGAGAGGTTGCTAAGCATTGTTTTCTGCATTTTAAAAATGCATTTTGCACTGCTTTATTGCTGTCTACTGCCAAATTAAGGATTGGCATCCTTCAGTCTCAAAAGACTATGGTACCATGCTCTGGGAAGAGGTAAAGCTGGAGTGTCCTCTCCAGAGCACGAAGTCTGGGTAGATTAATATGGAGGATAGACTGTTACCCAAGCAGCAGATCCCCCCTCTCCACGTTGCTAAAATAGTTTAATGGAACGGCAGAGCCGATACGATGGGTCCCAGCTGCGTCGCAGGAGTTACCAGAACGTAGCTGTACACAGTCACAAAGTGCTTCGAGGACTCCGGCTCCGGATTTTGCCTCGAGGTTGACTCCTGAAGCCTTTTCCAGTAGTGGATATAGCCACAAGGCAGTGGAGGTTTGTAATCAGAGCTTCCCTTCTCCTAGAAGATGGTTCTGCCGCTTTATCTGCCATTGGGGCATAAAGTCCTCTTCCACCTTCAAAACCGTTGACCGTCTTCTCCCATAACCCTGGAAAGAGGCCCTTACGAGGTGCTACCAGCCGGGCCAGCTGGACCAAGGTTTTTTTAAAGAGGTGTTACTCCTCCATCACTCACCCTTTGCCTGGCTTGTGACAGGCAGAGCCTGGCTTCCCAAACATTAGGCCCAGGATGGCAGGTTAAGGATGAAACGTTTGGCTACATATGCATTGAATATATGCAGATATTCCCATAGTTTAGAGTGCCTTGCTTGCTCAGTTTTGACCTAAGGAGATTTGTTGATTGTGTGCCATTGTCGGGGGATGAAAGGGTTTCCCTTCTTTTCTTAGGAGTAGGTCCATGGCATCGGAGTGGACCAGATCCTCCATAAGAGAATTGTCAGCTTCCTCCATTTCTCTCTCTCTCCCTCCCTCCCTCCCTCCCTCCCTCCCTCCCTCCCTCCCTCCCTCCCTCTCTCTCTCTCAAAAATTTGGTATCTGATGAGATTTGAATGATGATACGTCCCAAAGGTGCTTCTTCAATAGCCAACTAGATTTTGTTTTGGTTTTCCTTGAAGGCGTTTTGCTTCTCATCCAAGAAACTTTTTCAGTTCAGTTTAGAACTTCTTCAGTTCAGTCCAGAACTAAATAAGCTTCTTGGGTGAGAAGTGAGACTTCTTCAAGGAGAAACAAAGTCCAGTTGCCTTTTGAAAAAGCACTTTTGGGACAACCACGACCTGGAAGACTGAGAATCTCCATAGATGAGTGATGATATGGAAGATCCAACAAGATTTTGGCTTTGGAGGAGTGGGGTAGGGGGGAAACCGCATGGCCATCTGGATTCTTTGTATGGAAGAAGTTCTTCAAGGCCACCTCTGGTAGGTCCTCCTTAGTCTCATGGATTCTGAGTTTGTTGATTTATTTTCTCCCTGTGGTTCTTCCTGTGCCCCAGTTCAGTCAGTCAAGGTAGGAAAAGTGGATTGCTTCTTTAGCTCATGCTGCTTGCTTGCTTGCTTACCCAAATGTTCTCTGAGTTCAGCAAGGCCCACAATTTGCCTTTTGACTTCTAGGTCAATTTTTACAGTGGCCACCTTCACTTTTTTCCCCTACCAGTTCTGTGTGCGTGGCTTGGTAGGGGCCCTGCAACTGAGTGGCCATGGCCAACTCAATGTCACTCACGTCCACATCCACTCAGTCACATGTCCCGCACCACCAAGCCACGCCCACACAACCTGGTAGGAAAAAATGTGTGTATGAGAACGAGAAGAGCTCACAGTGGATGCTGTGGCAGAGAGAAGCCAAACTTTTCTCCCTCCATTCACAGTGGAACTGCTGCTACCTTTATAGTTCCCCCCGCCAGCCCTCTCCCTCCTGTGGATCGAAGTACCTTAAAGGGACAGGGTAGAGCAGCTCTGTTGTGAATGGAGGGAGAAACGTTCGGATTCTCTCTGCCACAGAATTCAACGTTAAATGCCTTCCATTCACAGCGGAGCTCCTGCAGCCTGACCCTTTAAGGTAGTCCCTGGGAGGGAGGGGACCAGAGCAGCAGGTCTGCTGTGAATGGAGGGAGAAACGTTCGGATTCTCTCTGCCACAGAATTCAACGTTAAATGCCTTCCATTCACAGCGGAGCTCCTGCAGCCTGACCCTTTAAGGTAGTCCCTGGGAGGGAGGGGACCAGAGCAGCAGGTCTGCTGTGAATGGAAGAAGAAACGTTCGGATTCTCTCTGCCATAGAATTCAACATTAAATGCCTTCCATTCACAGCGGAGCTCCTGCAGCCTGACCCTTTAAGGTAGTCCCTGGGAGGGAGGGGACCAGAGCAGCAGGTCTGCTGTGAATGGAGGGAGAAACGTTCGGATTCTCTCTGCCACAGAATTCAAAGTTAAATGCCTTCCATTCACAGCGGAGCTCCTGCAGCCTGACCCTTTAAGGTAGTCCCTGGGAGGGAGGGGACCAGAGCAGCAGGTCTGCTGTGAATGGAAGAAGAAACGTTCAGATTATCTCTGCCACAGAATTCAACGTTAAATGCCTTCCATTCACAGCGGAGCTCCTGCAGCCTGACCCTTTAAGGTAGTCCCTGGGAGGGAGGGGACCAGAGCAGCAGGTCTGCTGTGAATGGAGGGAGAAACGTTCGGATTCTCTCTGCCACAGAATTCAATGTTAAATGCAGCAGAGAGAATCCGAACGTTTCTCCCTCCATTCACAGCAGACCTGCTACTCCATTTATCCCACTTCCGGCCCCCTCCCTCCCGGGGACTACCTTAAAGGGACAGGCTGCAGCAGCTCCGCTGTGAATGGAAGGAAAAACGTTCGAATTGGGTGGGCGGGTCAAGTGGCCAGAAGGGCCGAGCAAGTGGCTGGAAGAGATGAGCAGTGACCAGGCAGGCATGGACAGGCCAACTAGGAATTTGGTGAACTGATTCCAATCGTCCCTCCCGGTTCCCCCGAGCCGGTCGAATTTCACCGGTGATGTGGGCCATTTTCTATAAACCTGAATTGTCAGGTTGTGGCCCAAAGATACCCACTTGCTGAAACATGCCAGTCTTTTAGAAGTCCATATTTTTATGCTCTTTTGTCAAAAATGAAACATAGTTCCCTAGCATCAAAACCAACTTTTTGCAATTCCCAAGCCTTTGGATCAGTGTTTTGAATTCTACTATTGAGTTATTGAGTTTACCTGTTCTCTGAATTAGCAAAGCAGTTCTACACTTTTATTAGATTTGAAGAATTCTCAGTCCGGCCGGTCTTTGGATAGGAGATTACACAGAAAGTGTGCCACCTCGTCTTTGGGCATGGAAAGAAAGGCAGTGATAGGTAGTAATGTGTGTCTACTACAGGAACGTCTTTGTATGTGTTGAAATTGCAACTAACGCGGACTCTCCACTTCTTTGCATAAATTGCAACTAACATGGGCTATCCAATCTCTGCACAAAGTCTTGTTTTTGCATAAGAATTCTTCATCTTGTTAGGATGTGTAGCAGATCCGAAGACCTAGAATGGGAATGGGGTGGGGGTGGGCTTTGATCCTGATTGCTTACCTACGGGGACTCCTAGAAGCTAAGATCCGAAACCAGAATCCTTTTCCTAAGAGAGTAGCATGCTCTTAAGCTTCAATTTTTAATATATATATGCTGCCGAAGCGAGCACAATGCTCTTAAGCTTGGAGGTCATTTATGCCTTTCCAAATCACCTTTGATTGGAAATGGCTCTTTTGAGACCCAAAGTGTCCCAGAAGGATTCAGGGCGGAAGAAAATCATTTGAATATATTTGCTCTGATCCTTTCCCCTTCCCTCTTCGTCCTCCTCTAATGGAAGCCACTCAGAGTCCCGTTGTATTAGTGAGATGGGTGGCACAGACATTTAGTAAATTAATGAGGGGTCCTTGGTGTTCTCTGAGCTTAAGTATGATCTTTATTGTCATTGTACTTAAATACAACGAAATTGGTTGTTTTCTTGCAGATGCTTCATTACCGAACTAAGTAACATCACAAATGGCTGATGAGGTTACCTAGTTTGGTAATGAAATGTCAGCAAAAAAATAACAACCAAGTTACTGGTTGAGAGAGAGCAGCAAGGGCCCCTCTTCTTAATCCTGAGTTACAAATATTCTCCTCTGTTGGGAGACAGACGGACAAATTTTCTTGTCTGTAAAGTAAATGGAGTTATATGATGAGTGAGTGCCATTTTGTGTGGCTATTTTTTTTAAACAGAGGGTTATGTATTTTTTTTAATGAATGGGTGATTTCCATTCATGTTTTGTGGAAAGTTGTTGCTATGAGAATCATTCTCGGGTGCTTTAATGGTTATGAACAGAGTGAGTGAATCGGTTATATTAGTGATTTTTTCTAAATCAGTGTTTTAAAACATTAGGCTCAATATAGTGTAACTTTTTTTTTTCCTAATTAGTATGTTTTGAAATATCTTTTCTTTTAGGAGATACGAATTGCTCACGCACTGGCTTCCCAGTAAGATGTTTGTCTGTAGGAAAGCGAATATAACCCCTGTTATTAAATCATGCCTCCTCTATACTATTTTCAATAACTCTTCCTTCCTTCCTTTCTTCCTTATAACAATTTGGCTCTTGCCTCTGGAACCTGTTTTAACATAGAAACCATTTGGTTACTTTCTGGTGTCATTCTGAAACAATGACCTGTAAGGGAGACTTGGCCCAAGCATTCTCGTCTTATTAAACTGGCTTTTTTTAATCCTTCATTTAAATGATGGCGTTCTTAATTTCCATCCTGTGCTGTTTAGGTGGTCAGCCAGCGGTTTCCTCAGAATAGCATTGGAGCGGTTGGGAGTGCCATGTTTTTGAGATTCATTAATCCGGCTATTGTGTCCCCGTATGAGGCTGGCATACTGGATAAGAAGCCTCCGCCGAGAATCGAAAGGGGCCTGAAGTTAATGTCAAAGGTGAGAAATAGTGTCTCTTTTATGCTGGGTGGCAGGAAATAGCAAGGATGTGATGGTGGTGGAATTGGACGTTTTGCTTTTATGGAAGAATTAAAACCAATGAGCTCAAGAGATGGTGACCTCCTTGCAGCTCTGAAGATTTGGGTATGATTCTTAAAGCCACTCCAAAAGTTGATGCAGATTGTAGTTGTAATAGGTGGCAGAACTGAAAAATTATTAAATGTAAGGTGAATAATTATGTTATACATTCTATGAACACTAGATCATTCAACAGAAATTAAATTCAAATATAGTTTGCCTCAAGTTTTTAAGGTTTGGATTATAGGTAGTCCTCAGGTTACAACACCCCCCCCCCCACACACACACATTATTTAAAGTTATGGTGGCACTGAACGAGGCGGACCTAGAACCGGTCCTTGAAGTTCTGGCCATCGCAGCATCCTTTGGTCACATGATTATCATTTACAACCTTCCCTGTTGGCCTCTCACCAGCAAATCAATGGGGAAGCTGGCAGGAAATCGTCAATTGTTCCTTGAGGTCCCTCCCACCACTTTTTCTCACAAGGAGTTCCTTGGTGCCAAAGGGATCTCATACTCCATAGTACCTGCCCATGCCACCTACCTGCACATACTCTGAGCATCAGCCTTTGGCACCTGCCTACTTAGCAGCACACTCTAAGCGGTGTACAGAGTCAGCATATTGCCGCCAACAGTCTGGATTTCCATTTTACCAACCTTGGAAGCAGAGGTGGGATTCAGCAGGTTCTGACCAGTTCTGGAGAACCGGTAGCAGAAAGTTTGAGTAGTTCAGAGAAGCGGTAAATACCACCTGTGACTGGCCGCACCCCCAGCTATTCTCTGCCTCCTGAGTTCCAGCTGATTGGGAGGAAATGGGGATTTTGCAGTATCCTTCCCCTACAGCGCCCACCAAGCCATGCAACACCCACCAATCGAATCCCACCACTGCTTGGAAGGTTATAAAACTGTCAACCTTGAGCCGGTCATGATCGAACTCCTGGCAGTGGGCAGAGTCAGCCTGCAGTACTGCATTCCAACCACTGCACCCCCATGGCTCCTGTTTGAACTTAGTTTATAGCACCTGCCCACAGTACTTACCCATGTGTAGTTCTTGTCTGTTGGCCTGCTTGCCCTTGGTGCAGTTTCAGTGCCTCTTCCCATCTTGCAGTCACATTGTCACAACAATGATAAAAGGGGCTGCAGAGATTGCGATCACTAAGCGAACCATTCACATGATGTTATACTTTACAACCGTATCAGTTAGTGATGGAAATCCTGATTCTTATTGCTGTCATAACCCGAGGATTACCTTTATGCCCCTGGCATGCACTGAAGTATGCTTCTTTGCCCAAATATAACAAACGTAACCAAACTTTCACCAATTTAATGCAGGCTCCATTGTGTTGGACTTTCCTAGGCCCTTAAGCAGTTAGTTGGTTGTTTTCCTGCTGACAAGTGATGTTGGGAGTTCAGGACATGGGATAAGCAGCAGTTTGGGGAAGGCCACATCTAACCAGTGAAGCAGTTCCTCGCCTAAAGCTGTTTTAGGAGAAATGGATGGAATTTCACTGCGTGCTGGTGCATCCTGTTACATTCATACTACCAAATATCTTAGATTAGAACAAATCTTCTGCAACACTTTTTGCATGTAAGTTTAGAAAGGAAACTTCTTCAAATGGGGTTTGCGTGACTCACTCACTCTGTTGGTTTTGTTTGTCCAGGTACTTCAGAGCATCGCTAACCATGTCTTGTTTACCAAGGAGGAACACATGCGGCCTTTTAACGACTTTGTGAAAAGCAACTTTGATGCTGCAAGAAGGTAAGCCAGTTAAAGTGTTTTGATTTTTTTTTTAAACAAGTTTTGCCCGTGTAGTTTTTCAAGCCAAAGTTAGAGAGTACAAGCTAGAGGCAGATAATGATACCATTTGAATACTGCTGAGATTGACAAAATCCCCCCCAGTCCATAGCAAAGGGCAGCTTTACTTGGAACAGCTTCCATCTAAGGAGGATACCTTTAATACCATCAAACAACATCTGCTTCTCCCAGGTCATTGAGAAGGACTTGATAGGCGAATAAAAATGCCAAATCCAGTTTAAACATGTACTATATATATGGTTGCATGTGTGTATGTCACAGCATAACTCTGGAATGCCTCGAGCAATTTCAACCAAACTTGATGCAAGATGCCTTACTCTCTGGAAGCAAATACTGTGGGGGGTAAGACACCCCTAAAACCTCTTGGGGTGTGTGTTTTGTTAAGATACAGCCTGTTGTGCCTTAAAACGTCTTCTACTGTAGTGCCGGAAAATGGCTTCTACTGTGCAGCGTAGTGGAGTTGCCATGGTAATGGCTTCTCAGTACTCCACAAGGGGACTCCCTCTGGTAAGGGGGAAAATCCAACATTAGAGATTATGTTTGGTCTGGACATTTCCCCCCTATAAATAAATACCTGGGCAACACCGGGTTATTGGCTAGTCAGCCATAATAATGACATCCAATTTTAACAATCGTTGATAAGAAAGTCAAAAAAGTCTGGATAGCGGACATTGCAGTACGATGAGAGGGGAGAGGAGAGGAGATCTCAATATATAGAGACCTGCAAATAGAAGTAGAAAGACTATGGCAAAAGAAAGCGAAGATAGTACCAGTAGTAATAGGTGCCTTGGGTGCCATCTCAAAACAACCGGAGCACTGCTTGAACACCATCGGCATTGACAAAATCAGCACTAGTCAATTACAAAAGGCAGCTTTATTTGTAACAGCTTCCATCCTGCAATGATACTTTTAGCAAGATTAAATATCCACCTATCAAGTCCTTCCCAAGGACTTGGGAAGGACTCAACTGACCGTTACAATAAATAGAGACCCAGAACATATGTGGATGATCTAGTCCCATGATGGGGAATCTATGGCACCATGCGCACAGTGGCCAGCTGCTCTTCTGGGTTCTGGCGCCAGCCAGCTGATCTTCACTACTTCTTATTCAATTAATAGGCCCCTTTCATTTCCTGACACTACCAATAATGTGGAGGGCATTTTAGGGTATTATGTGCACAAGAAGATGTGCCCGAATATAATTTAGACTTAAGTATTAATCAGCTTTCTAACGGGCCTATGCTCTGAAATAACAGGCCATAGTGCAGCGGCCAGATGCTCTTCCATGTTCCGGTGCTCTGGCGCACGTGCACGCTCTCCAGTTTTGGCACTTGGTGCCAAAAAGGTTAGCCATCACTGATCTAGTCTATAGAATCCCTTAGCTGTGGTAGTTTTAAAGGAAGAGTTCAAACATTGGGGAAGAGGGGGAATTCTTCTCAGTACTGTTGGTGAATGGGATATCCAGATGGCCCTAAAATTAGATGCATGAAAAGAACTTCTAGGTGGGAAAGTTTTACCTTCAGAGCTTACTTCTGGGTTTCCTGGAGGCATCTGAAGATTATTTTTTTTGAAGCAGGATGATGATTAATAGATGAATATTTTGGTCTAACACAGGTGCTTTTACATGCTTCAAAATGGTATGGGGTCTCTGTTTGAGCAGGGGGTTGGACTAGAAGATCTTCCAGGTCACTTCCAACTCTGTGGTTCTGTTTTAAAAAAAAAGTTGGGTTGGTTAGTTCCTATCATTGACTTCTATTGGAAAGTTCTTGATGCTGAAGCCAATTCAAGTTCTAGTAATCCATATCCGCATTGTTTTTGCAGATGCTTTGATAAGAAAGGGACAATGTCTTCTCTTTCCCTATAGGTTTTTTCTTGACATTGCTTCAGATTGTCCAGCTAGTGATACAGTCAATCACAGCCTCTCTTTCATCAGTGATGGCAATGTGCTTGCACTACATCGTTTGCTGTGGAACAATCAAGAGAAGATCGGGCAGTACCTTTCCAGCAACAGGTAATAATAGAACCTGACAAGGGTAAAAAGGCTGAGAAATAGCAAAAGCACTTAGACTTATATACTGCTTTCACAGTGCTTTACAGCCCTCTCTAAGTGGTTTACAGAGTCAGACTATTGCCCCCAACAATCTGGCTCCTCATTTTACCGGCTTCGGAAGGATGGAAGGCTGAGTTAATCTTGAGCTGGTCAGGATCGAACTGCAGGCAGCCGGCAGTCAGCACAATTAGCTGGCAGTCAGCATAATTAGCCTGCAGTACTGCATTCTAACCAGTGTGCCACAGTGGCTCATGGACACAAGAAAGGACATAATGCATGTAAAAATAAAAGTTCATTAATTCAACATAGAATTTACAGTTGTGATAAAATTAAAATTAATTATTTCATTGATTAATTGAATATATCCCACTAAAATGGCTTATATCATCTTGAAAAATAATTATACATACTACAAAGTGCTAAATTGGAAGCCTCCCAGGGCCATTTACTTATGAGATGGGAGGCAAATAGATTCAATCAATTAATTACCCAATAGTATTGAGCGTAGAGCAGACCCAAAGTGTAGATAAGACGGAGTAGATTGCACCCTATGGGAATCTTTAATTGAGAGGGAGAACATTTGCCTTTTTGTTATAAATATATAACATGGAATAGGACTTAATTGTTCCTGCACATCAATAAATCTCGGAATGGAGGGGGAAGAGTTGCCATTTAATACTAGAAATATGACCCTTAGGTGTAGTGAACAAGCAGGTTTTTAGTGTTTTTTTTTAAACTATATACCATATTTTTTGGAGTATAAGGCACACTTTCCCCCCCAAAGGAGGCTGAAAATTTAGGTGTGTTTTATACTCCAAATGTAGCTTTTCCTAAACTTTTTTACAGCCCTAATGAGGTGCTAACAAGTGAAGTGATCTTCCCTGCTTTGCCTGCTTTTCTCATTGCTTCTCTCTCTGATGATCAGCTGTGCTTTAGAAGCTGTTATCTATCTGACGATCAGCTGTGCTTTAGAAGCTGTTTTTTTATGCCCCAACCAGGGGATAAAAAGTGTGCGCCCTCAAAATCAGCAAACTTATCTGCTGAAGCTGACCAGACTAAGGATGCTAGCCAAATGAATACCTGGTAGGCAGATTTTTTCCCCTCTATTTTCCTCCCCAAAAACTAAGGTGTGCCTTATATTCCAGTGCGTCTTATACTCAGAAAAATACGGTAAATAGTATTTTGCGTGCTATGTTTTTCAGTCTAGGAACTTTAAGATATGTGGACTTTAACTCCCAAAACTCCATGCTGGATGGGGAATTCTAGGAGTCTACACATCTTAAAATTGGTATGATTGAGAAACCCTTACTTACAGTATAGGTAGTCCCAGACATACGACTGGTTGACCCCCCCTCCCCCCAAAAAAATCATTGTCATGAGTCAAGGACTACCTGTATAATATGTAGTTGTCTATAGCAACTTGCAGTTTGATGAACATTATATCCCTCCAGCTTCTTATATCCCTGAATTATAATCATCCTCTAGGGATCACAAGGCTGTTGGAAGGCGACCGTTTGACAAAATGGCAACTTTGCTTGCATACCTGGGTCCTCCTGAGCACAAGCCGGTGGCAGACACACAGTGGTCCAGTATAAACCTCACCAGTTCCAAGTTTGAAGAATTTATGACAAGGTAAATGAATTCAAATGTTTGCTGGCCTGTTGTGACATAATATTCCTAAGGCCCTCACAATGCAAATGATATAAATAAATGCAGTTAAAATCTCGTATAGATTCGACAGATGCCTAATGTTAATGTACCCTTCCTCTCCTTGAATGCTCTTGTAATTTCATTTAGGTCCTTAACCATTAAATGGAAAACTAGTGTGCTTGAAAGCAAGCAATTCCAAAGCTGCTTTGGGGATCAGGACCTAGCAGAATTCATAGAAAGTAAAAAAGGGTAGGTGGCTACAACATTATTATCTGTGGAAGCTGGCTCACTTTGCCCCAAAAAACAGACCATGATGATGTGGGGGGGGGTGGGGAAGGAGGCATCTTGGAAAATTAAAGAGAGTACCAAGAAGCAGCATCAGAAGCCTTCTGATCTGTGAGGGCAGGACAGGAAGCAAAGGATGGAAACTGATCAAGAAGGGAACCAACCCAGAACTAAGGAGAAATTTCCTGACAGTTAGAACAACTAACCAGTGGAATGACTTGCCTCCAAAGGTTGTGAATGCTCCAACACTGGAGGTTTTTAAGAAGAGATTGGATAACTATTTGTCTGAAATGGTATAGGGTTCTCTGCAGTGGTGGGATTCAGATTTTTTACTACAGGGTTTGGGGGTGTGGCTTGGTGGCCGTGGCAGGGGAAGGATACTGTAAAATCTCCATTCCCTCCCCACTCCAGGGGAAGGTTACTGCAAAATCCCCATTTCCTCCCGATCAGCTGGGACTCGGGAGGCAGAGAATAGCTGGGGGCGCGGCCAGCCAGAGGTAGTATTTACCAGTTTTCCAAACTACCCAAAAGTTCCGCTACCAGTTCTCCAGAATACCATCTCTGGTTTCCTGTCTAATCGGGATTGGACTGGAAGACCTCCAAGGTCCCTTCCAACTCTGCTATGCTATGTTATATTTATCCGGGTACCATTTTGTGGCAGCTTCAGTGACTTATACTTCCAAATAGATCCACTAGGTGCAAAGTTTAGGAAATCTCTGGTACAATCACAAGAAGGGTAAATGACCGCTTTCCTGCCTATATTTTTGTCCTTAGGCACCAGGTACACGAGAAAGAAGAGTTCAAAGCCTTGAAAACCCTCAACATTTTTTACCAAGCCGGGACGACGAAAGCTGGCAATCCTGTCTTCTATTACATTGCTCGACGGTAAGACAGTTTTCTCTTCCTCCTTAAATCAGACTACTGAGAATTGGTGAGACTTGCAGACCCAGCTTTTGCTTCGCTTTGAACAAATTGTTTTTGCCACTTTGTGGCATTTTCTCTGTACTCTGAAAGGGTTAGAGTCAGATGAGGTGGGCATAAGGGTAGTCCTCGACTCAACAGCCATTCATTTAGCGGCCGTTTGGATTTACAATAGCACTGGGGGAAAAAATGTGGTCTTCACATTTGCGAGCACCCCATGGTCCCGTGATCAGAATTTGGGGTGCTTGGTAACCATCCTGTGTTTAGAATGGTTGCAGCATCCCAGGGTCATCACTATTTGCAACCTTCCCAGCCCCTTCCAACAAACTCAAATGGGGGAAGTTGTATACACTTAACGACCGTAATTGGAGGGATTCTTTTTTTTGGGCAAAAAATAAATAAATAAATTGGACACAACAAACTTAATAACTGCCTTGCTTAGCAACAAAAATTCTGGTCCAGATTGTGGTCATAAGTCGAGGACTCCCAATATGTTTGTACCCCAAAATGTGCCGTCAAGTGTTTGTAATATTAGCCCTGAGGGACAAGGATCTTGTTTGCCGTTGTCTAGTGGCTCTTTTTGCTGAGGTGCATATTTTGTTTGAGGGATTATCTGGATGTGTGGCTGGGCAGTAAATTTCTTTCAAAACAACAATATGTGCCCAGTAGATCAGCTGCCCCCCAATCTTTGGGGCGCCAGGGATCGGTGCCATGGAGAAAGGTTTTTCCGCGGATCGAAGGTGGGCGTGGTTTCACGGTTCCACCACAAAACCGTGTTCAACTAAAGCGCGCTTGACGAAACCGCGTAGCTGACGTCATCAACAGGGCGACAACAGCGCGGAGACAGAAGCACGCTGTAAACGCTAAACCTAAAATTAACACCTAAACCTAAACCTAACCCCCCTAAACCTAACCCTAAACCTAACCCTAAACCTAACCCTAAACCTAACCCTTAACCTAACCCTAACCTAACCCTAAACCTAACCCTAACCCTTAACCTAACCCTAACCCTAACCCTAACCCTAACCCTAACCCTAACCCTAAACTTAACCCTAAACCTAACCCTTACCTTAAGTTGAATCGGCTTGCTTTCAAAGCGCTATTTAAAGCGGCCTTCTTTCTCCACGCTCGCTGTTGTCGCCCTGTTGATGATGTCAGCGACGCGGTTTAATCGGGCGCGGCTTAGTCGAGCGCGGTTTTGTCGTGCCTTGGTGGTTTCACATTCCGCCTGCATCCCACAGGTGGGGCTTTGTTTATTTGCGCAAAGTGGTTGCTGGCATTCTGTGGACGGATGCTGGTCCATGGTGGGGATTGGGTACTGGTGCCTTAGATTTTACAGGTAGGCTTTGACTTACAAAAGTTCATTTAGTGACCATTCAGAGTTACAATGGCACTGAGAAAAGTGACTTTGGTCTTTTTTCATAGCTATGACCTTTGCAGCATCCCGGTGATCATGTGATCAAAATTCAGGTGCGTGGCAACTGGTTCATATGTCCCAAGTTTGTGTGATCACCTTTTGCAACCTTCTGGCAAGTCAAGGGGGAAGCCAAATTCACTTAACAACCGGGTTACTAACTTATCAAGCGCAGTGAGTCACTTAACCACTGAGGCAAGAAAGGCCGTAAAATTGGGACTAAATTCACTTAACAAATGTCTCACTTAGCAACAGAAATTTCGGGCTCAATTGTGATTGTAAGTCAAGGACTACCTGTACTTTTTAGGATGAATCTTCTACATAATATCTAGAGCAGTGTTTCTCAACCTTGGCGACTTTAAGTCCTATGGACTTCAACTCCCAGAATCCCCCAGCCAGCACAGCTGGCTGGGGAATTCTGGGAGTTGAAGTCCACAGGACTTAAAGTCGCCAAGGTTGAGAAACACTGATCTAGAGCAAGAGGAAAACCTAGCTGCGTTTGTGGTGATATAATTTAAAATAATTTTTAGCGTCCGTGTCAAAACCAGTTTTATTTTCAGGTAGCCCTCACTTAACGATGGTTGCTTGTTTGAAGTTACAGCAGAGCCTTCTTTTTTTTTTCTTTTTTCTCCTTTTCATTCAAATAATGAAACTTTGATTTTGGCTTTTACCGAATAGATTGAAAGATCTTTACAGAAATGGCTGCTTTCACATTATTATGGAAAAGCAAAAAAAAGTTGGGATTTGATGTTAATGCCTTATTTTACTGCAACAGAGAGAGCCGGAAGTCAATGTTTCTTTTTCTATTTTTCCTTATCCTTCCTCACTCCTTTTTCTTCTTTTTCTCCCCACTGCTTTTCTATTTACTTTTGGACTTTACAATATTTTGTAACTCAATAAAAATGTTAAAACTTGTGATTTATGTTACGGCAGACATTTAAAAGCTACTTATGACCTGGTCCCGAAGTTACGGCTGCTGTAGCCCTTACAAACGACAGCAGGGACACTGTAGCCCCCCACCCTCCCCATCTCCTGTCCTCCCCCACATTGTCTACCCAAATCCTCCATCTCACTTTTCATAAGTCTCCAGAGTTAGCGGGGTCAGAGTAGGGAAGGAGGGTATTGTATTGTGTGGCTGCTTGGAAAATGTCGGCCATTGCGGGATGCGATTCCAGCAACAGAGCCTTGCAGGATTCCACAGCGTCATTGCTGGGCCGCATGGCACCATCCCATCAGTGCCCGCTCCAGCAAGGGATGGCCGCTTGTGCGATGGCACTGCAGTTCCAGCAGTGGAGAAGCTTGTTTTGCTAACACGAGCAAAGAGAAGCAGGATGCTCTGTTGCTGCGATTGCGGTCCCGTCCCACAAGGATCAGTCATTTTCCGAGCGAGCGTTTCTGGGATTTTGCCACATGGCCACCCAACGAAAGTATCTGCTCTGCTTCCCTCGCATGGTCTTCACAGTGCTGCAGAAAGCAGCAGAGCGCTGGAGATTTTCAAAATATACTGTGTTTCCCCAAAAATAAGAAAGGGTCTTATTATAAGACGGTCTTATTTTCCTTTGACCACCGAAATAAGCCCTTGGCCTAATTTTCTGGGAGGTCTTATTGTTTTTGAGGTGCAGGAGGCAGCGAGCGTGGTCACCTCATGGCTGCTGTTGTGTTGCAATATTTTCAGGGAGCGCTTATTTTCAGGGGAGGGCTTATTTTAGCGCATGCGCTCAAAAGCCCGATTGAGCTTATTATCCGGGGAGGTCTTATTTTCAGGGAAACAGGGTAAGTGGGGTGGAGGCCCAAGTCCTTTGGGGACTTTGTGGGGGACAAAGGCCTGCAAGAAAAGTGTGTGTGTGTGTGTGTGTGTGTGTGTGTGTGTGTGTGTGTGTGTGTGTGTGTGTGTGTGTAAGACCTGTGGGGACCCGGCAGGGGCAGGGGAAATAGGTCCAAAGACTCAGAGGAATCCGAAGGGTAGGGAGCAGATCACAGGCTGTTTCAGGGTGGGGAGGTTCTCTGAAGCCTCCTGGGGCCTCCCCCATCCAGGAGGCACCCCATGCTCCACTTAACCCATGTGTTCATTTAACAACCACATCAGGCAGAGCAGGAGGTGGGTGTCATTAAGTAAGTGTTTAACGTCTCTTACCATAAGGCAGCCATAGTGGGCATGCTTCACTACGGTCGTAAGTCAAGGATCACCTGTCGTATCCAGTTCCGTAGACATCTACCAAATAACATGCTTCTGTAGTTGTAGGTGGCAAAGATGATCTGTACTGGCCTTACATGTATATTATTCTTGAGAGTATATTATTCTTTTATTGTCTTAAATGTTTAACACAAGTGCAGGTAGTGCTCAGCTTACAACAGTTCGCTTAGCGACTGTTCAAAGTTACAACGGCACTGAAAAAAGTGACAGGATCATTTTTCACACTTAAAATCTTCGTAGCATCCCCCTGCTCATGTAATCAAAATTCAGATGCTTAGCAACTGGCATGTATTCACAACGGTTGCCAAGAGCCAAGGTGGCGCAGTGGTTAAATGCAGCACTGCAGGCTACTGCTAGATCAGCAGGTCAGCGGTTCAAATCTCACCGGCTCAGGGTTGACTCAGCCTTCCATCCTTCCGAGGTGGGTAAAATGAGGACCCAGATTGTTGGGGGCAATATGCTGACTCTCTGTAAACCGCTTAGAGAGGCCTGAAAGGCCTATGAAGCGGTATATAAGTCTACTGCTATTGCTATTGCTATTGTGTCCCAAGGTTGTGTGATTTTCACAAGCAGCCTTTTGGCAAGCAAAATCAATAGGGAGGCCAGGTTCACCTAACCAACTGGATTACTAACGTAACAACTGTGCAGTGATTCACTTAACAACTGCGGCAAGAAAGGTTGTAAAATGGGGCAAAACTGACATAAAAACAGGAATTTCGGATTCAATTGTGGCTGTAAGTCCGATTTGGGTAGCAAGCTATGTAGAAAGAATAGAATACAATAGCAGAGTTGGAAGGGACCTTGGAGGTCTTCTAGTCCAACCCCCTGCCTAGGCAGGAAACCCTATACCATTTCAGACAAACATCTTCTTAAAGACTTCCAGTGTTGGGGCCTTCACAACTTCTGGAGGCAACTTCTGTTCCACTGATTAATTGTTCTAACTGTAAGGAAATTTCTCTTTAATTCCAAGCTGTTTCTCTCCTTGATTAGTTTCCACCCATTGCTTCTTGTCCTACCCTCAGGTGCCTTGGAAAATAGCTTGACTCCCTCTTCTTTGTGGCAACCCCTGAGATATTGGAAGACTGCTATCATGTCTCCCCTAGTCCTTCATTAAACTAGACATACCCAGTTCCTGCAACCAACCGTCCTTCATATGTTTTAGCCTCCAGTCCCCTAATCATCTTTGTTGCTCTTCTCTGCACTCTTTCTAGATGCGTCAGATAGCTGCTGCTGCTGCTGCTGCTTCTGGCTAAATATCATACTATCACTGGATAGATTGGGGTTCATTGGTTGCTTGCTACCTTGCAGAAATTGAATGTATGTTTCCTGGACTTATTATTTTGTTGGATTTTCTTGAAAGTGTTCACATATCTTAGAACTGCTAGCTTTTTATTCCCCCGCACCTCAAATAATTCATGAGAAAAATACTTTTGTAAGCATTTTTTAAAACCAGATTTCATTTAATGTAAGACACGCTACATAAAAATCTTGATTGGAGTCCTTCTATTATTTTTCAAAATAGTCCATCCATGACACAAATCTTTCCGTTTTGTTGATACGTCCTTTGATTCTGTAGTCTGCAGCCCAGGGTCTGGTCAATCAGCTTTCCTCTAGATAAAGCCTACTTAATACAGCAATTTCCCATAATTAAATTTAAAGATATTCCATTCATTCCAATGATTAACAACAATAATTTAGCCTGCTGCAGGTCTCCATTTACCATCACATTAGGAAACTTAATTCAAAATTTAAAATTTAAAAATCACATGTGGATTTGCTAACAAAGCAACACGCCAGAGGGATTATCAAAAGATTTGTCAGATTGAGACAGATTATTTTTTTCTGACTTTGACTTACAATTCCTCTAATTAACAGACTTTTTCTTAAAGCTTATATTGAGGGGCAAAGAAGATGCATAAAGAGGAAACAATCAAAATTAGAGGGATAGCAGGCATAGGAACACTCCTGGGTGACTTGGATTTGGTGGTGGCTTGGGCTGGTTTTGCGGTTGCTTTTTCGGGTGGGTTTGCGGGTGGGTTTGCGGGTGGGTTTGCGGGTGGGTTTGCGGGTGGGTTTTCGGGTGGGTTTGCGGGTGGGTTTGCGGGTGGGTTTGCGGGTGGGTTTTCGGGTGGGTTTGCCGGTGGGTTTGCGGGTGGGTTTGCGGGTGGGTTTGCGGGTGGGTTTGCGGGTGGGTTTGCCGGTGGGTTTGCCGGTGGGTTTGCCGGTGGGTTTGCGGGTGGGTTTGCGGGTGGGTTTGCGGGTGGGTTTGCGGGTGGGTTTGCGGGTGGGTTTGCCGGTGGGTTTGCGGGTGGGTTTGCGGGTGGGTTTGCGGGTGGGTTTTCGGGTGGGTTTGCCGGTGGGTTTGCGGGTGGGTTTGCCGGTGGGTTTGCGGGTGGGTTTTCGGGTGGGTTTGCGGGTGGGTTTTCGGGTGGGTTTGCCGGTGGGTCTTGTGCAGAAGTGGTCCAGAGAAGTTCGCTCAGGATTGCAAGCATCACCACAGGCCAGAGCCATCTCATCTGCCTCTTCATCCTGCATTTGTAACAGTGAGAGTTAGTCAATTCACTCAAGCTACTTTTAAGAATTGGCTTTCATCATGCAATACATTAAATCTCATACACCCAAAACAAACCAGAGCTCTGACTGAACATACTGGGAGACTGTCTTAGGCCCGCCTTTCTCAAACTTGGCAACTTTTAAGATGGACTGCAGCTCCCGGAATTCCCCCAGCCCACAGATGTTCATATTGCCAACGGTGAGAAACATGGGTGTAAAATGTCAAACTGTGATGGAGTATGAGAATGACCTTGGAATAACAGAAGAGGAGAGTTGGAAGGGACCTTGGAGGTCTTCTAGTTGAACTCCTGCTCAAGCCAGAGATCCTATACCATTACAGACAAGTGGCTGCCCAGTCTCTTCTTAAAAACCTCCAGTGATGATGAAGCACCCACAACCTCTGAAGGCAAGCCCTTCCATTGATTGATTGTTCTGTCAGGAAATGTCAAGACAGGAGGGGGAAAGGCCTGCTTAGGGAACCATCAGGTAAAAGGGTGAAAGACACTTAGACAGGATTTGCCCTAACTAATCAAGTAATAAAAAGAGACAGAGGGCGATTTGCATTTTCAGACTTGCAAGACTCCTCCATTGAAACAATTAGGAAAGAAAACCACGAGACTCCATTGATAGAAATCAAGTGTACTTTTACTAATTATAAATGATTAGAAGCGTAGCAAAGCGAAAGACTGATTATTTAGGCGCGAAAGCGATTGATATATAGAATAACCCATTCCCTACCCCTTGGCATCCCAGTTACAGTCCAATCATAATTCTCCTAAGTGCCAGGTGTGAGATAACTTCAAAAGGCATCACGAAGATGGAATGTCGGTGCCGTTGGCCTTGGCGGGAAAACTCCTTCGCATGCGCAGCAAGAGAGGCAGCAAACTCCAGGATCCTCCTCCAGCACGATTAGTATTCCCCTCCCAAATACCATGCCCCCCTCCCCCATTTCAATGGCAGCCGAAGCAGCAGCAAAGCAGAGGCTGACATTCTACTACTTATGGTAAAGTTGAATTCGCTCACCTGGTTATGTTTCTTGTCTGGTCTACTTGGGAGGCTGGCATAAGCTTATTTCCTTTTCTAGAACCTGCAGGTGAAATCTAACTTTTAAATGGTTTCTGGATTACCCTGGTCCATACCCATAGGCAATAAATTAGGACTGCCACAGTCATGTGCTAATGAAAGCTGCCCATCAACTTGTTTTTCTGTTTCCTCCCAAGTTGGTATTTCATGATCATTGAGCATTCTCAGTTTTCACTGATGCTTTTGGAAAGTTGTGTATGTGCGTTTGCTTAGCCTATTGATATGGATGGAAATACTTCGGCACTATAAAGTTCCGTATTTGGACAATGATTTCATTGCTAGCATTCCAGGTAACAATGCACCCTCTCCCACAAATAGCTCAATTTTATGGAATTGTTCCTGTCCTGTTCTGCGCCCACCCCCAAAAATCCCAATGCTTTTTCCCCCAGCAGCGTTTTCTTTACCTTAATAAACATTTAAATGAGAAAACTTTACAGAAACATTGGAATAGAAAACAGAACAATTGAGACAGTTATTGTATTAAAATATTTCAATCTTGCTTTTCAAAGAGGCATCCAGTTGGTTGGAGCAATATTACTCTAATACTGAAGGGGATAACACTGCAAGAAATACTCCATTGAGGCCTCATAAATGCAAAGCTTTACCTATTTGTATCTTAATTTTTTGCTCTTGATTAGGAACCCTGAAGCAAATTTCAGGATAAATGCATTATACTAAAAAGCTAAAGAAAAATAGTTTAAACTTTGCAAATGCATCTAATTAACAGATGAAGCCTTAGATGTTTAGCTTAATGTTTCAAATAATTAATGAGGGAGGCATTTGGACTTCTGGGAAGGGAATGTAAGTCAGGGTGTTAAAACTAAGTTGCCGAACTTACAACATGCATCATATAATGCTTTAATATGTTTATTTAATATTACATTTCCAAGCCACCCATCCCACCGTTTTGATTCTAGGCAACTGAGAATCACAATTAATTGAGACTTTCCCCAGAAAATTAGTTCCAAAATCTCTCATCATGACACATTGTTTGGAAATCTTGGGAATATGTAAATCCCATCAGATCTGCAGGTTTAGTAGATCTCCTGTTTGCCTTAATTCTAACCTGAACTTTCTTGGGGGGGGAGGGGGGGTTGGCATCCTTTTTTCCTGTATCAGTGTTTCTGAACTTTGGCGATGTCAAAATATGTGGACTTCAATTCCCAGAGTTCCCCAGGATATGCCTGGGTACATTTAGAGCAATTAATAAATTGAGTTATTGGAGAACTACAGGACTAATTTCTAAGAATTTATGTTTTGCATTTGCCTCTGTAGTTCTAGCTCATTAGATGCATTGATTCATATTTCCATCTGAATGCCACTGATCTAAAACTGCAGTAAGGGTTTTTCTAAAGGACTTAATTTACGCATAAAATTCCATCATCATCGCCGCTGCCACCAAGGGCATATCTTTCAAGATCACATTCTTAAGTGTTATCTATTTATTTAATCAATTTAATTCCATACCTGTTCTCAGTTTCAGCTGCTTGTGATCAGAATAAAATCCAGAGAAGCCTCTGAGATACTGGTTCAGTCTGATAGCTGTTGACTAATTTCTACCCCTTAAATAAAACTTCAGATTGATGAGGTAATCATAAATCCCATCCTGTGATTGGCTTTGTGCAAACATATTTGCAGAGCGCAAAGTTGTATACTTTGCATATACGTTTGTGAACATTTTACCAGGGTAACAAACATAAAGTAAGTTTCAGTGAAGGAAGTAATGTCCTCTGCTTTGGGATTTATTTATTTTTTAAAAAAGTTTGATGTTTGAAAAGGAGAAGGCAAGAGTGGTGATGTCTCAGTACATGCCTGTACATGCTTATGATTACTTTTTGATGATGCAGAATTTAAGAGCATGTTCTAGAAATAGCTTTAGGGAAAGTTAGATGAACAAATGCAGGTAGTCCTCGTCTTACGGCCAAAACTGAGCCTAACATTTCTGTTGCTAAGTGAGACGTTTGTTAAATGAGTTTTGCCCCGCTTCACGACTTTTCTTGCCACGGTTGTTAAATGAATCCCAGCAGTTATTAAATTAGTAACATGGTTGTTAAGGGAATCGGGCTTCCCCACTGACCTTGCTTGTCAGAAGGTCGCAAAAGGGGATCACCTGATCCTAGGAGACTACAACTGTCGCAAATATGAACCAGTTGCCAAACATCTAAATTTTGATCATGTGACTAAGGGGATGCCGCTACGGTTGTAAGTGTGAAAAACGGTCATAAGGCACTTTTTTCAGTGCTGTAATTCTGAATGGTCACTAAATGAACTGTTGTCAGTCAAGCACATGATCCTGAGATGCTGCATAAATATATGCCGGTTGCTAGGCAACCAATTTTTGATCACCTGATAGTGAGGAAGCTGCAGTGGCCATAAGTGCGGGGATAGGTTGTATGTCATTGCCATGGTGACCTTGAATGGTTGCTGAATGAATGGTTGTAAGTTGAGGACTTACCTGTATATTCCATAAACATTCTCAGCAGGGAAAAATAGTGGGTGGCTGTTGTATTATATCTGGGCAGAAGGTGAAACTAAATTGGGCCAATCTGAGTGCTAGACAGGTGGCACAGAAGAGCCATAGCCAATAGCATTAGACTTATATACCGCTTTACAGTGCTTTACAGCCCTCTCTAAGCAGTGTACATATTGCCCCCAACAAGCTGGCTCCTCCTTTTGCTGACCTCGGAAGGGTGGAAGGCTGAGTCAACCTTGAGCTGTCAGTCCCAAAGGTGCTTTTTCCAAGGGGAAACTGGACTTTCTTTGAAGACGTTTCTTTTGAAGACATTTCGCTTCTCATTCAAGAAGCTGCTTCAGCTCTGAAGAAGTTTCTTAGATGAGAAGCTCTGAAGAAGTTTCTTAGATGAGAAGCTCTGAGGAAGTTTCTTAGATGAGAAGCTCTGAAGAAGTTTCTTAGATGAGAAGCTCTGAAGAGGTTTCTTAGATGAGAAGCTCTGAAGAAGTTTCTTAGATGAGAAGCTCTGAGGAAGTTTCTTAGATGAGAAGCTCTGAAGAAGTTTCTTAGATGAGAAGCTCTGAAGAGGTTTCTTAGATGAGAAGCTCTGAAGAGGTTTCTTAGATGAGAAGCTCTGAGGAAGTTTCTTAGATGAGAAGCTCTGAAGAAGCTTCTTAGATGAGAAGCTCTGAAGAAGTTTCTTAGATGAGAAGCTCTGAAGAGGTTTCTTAGATGAGAAGCTCTGAAGAAGTTTCTTAGATGAGAAGCTCTGAAGAAGCTTCTTAGATGAGAAGCTCTGAAGAAGTTTCTTAGATGAGAAGCTCTGAAGAGGTTTCTTAGATGAGAAGCTCTGAAGAAGTTTCTTAGATGAGAAGCTCTGAAGAGGTTTCTTAGATGAGAAGCTCTGAGGAAGTTTCTTAGATGAGAAGCTCTGAAGAAGTTTCTTAGATGAGAAGCTCTGAAGAGGTTTCTTAGATGAGAAGCTCTGAAGAGGTTTCTTAGATGAGAAGCTCTGAAGAGGTTTCTTAGATGAGAAGCTCTGAGGAAGTTTCTTAGATGAGAAGCTCTGAAGAAGTTTCTTAGATGAGAAGCTCTGAAGAGGTTTCTTAGATGAGAAGCTCTGAAGAAGTTTCTTAGATGAGAAGCTCTGAAGAGGTTTCTTAGATGAGAAGCTCTGAGGAAGTTTCTTAGATGAGAAGCTCTGAGGAAGTTTCTTAGATGAGAAGCTCTGAAGAAGTTTCTTAGATGAGAAGCTCTGAAGAAGTTTCTTAGATGAGAAGCTCTGAAGAAGTTTCTTAGATGAGAAGCTCTGAAGAGGTTTCTTAGATGAGAAGCTCTGAAGAGGTTTCTTAGATGAGAAGCTCTGAAGAGGTTTCTTAGATGAGAAGCTCTGAGGAAGTTTCTTAGATGAGAAGCTCTGAGGAAGTTTCTTAGATGAGAAGCTCTGAGGAAGTTTCTTAGATGAGAAGCTCTGAAGAAGTTTCTTAGATGAGAAGCTCTGAAGAAGTTTCTTAGATGAGAAGCTCTGAGGAAGTTTCTTAGATGAGAAGCTCTGAGGAAGTTTCTTAGATGAGAAGCTCTGAAGAAGTTTCTTAGATGAGAAGCTCTGAGGAAGTTTCTTAGATGAGAAGCTCTGAGGAAGTTTCTTAGATGAGAAGCTCTGAGGAAGTTTCTTAGATGAGAAGCTCTGAGGAAGTTTCTTAGATGAGAAGCTCTGAAGAAGTTTCTTAGATGAGAAGCTCTGAAGAGGTTTCTTAGATGAGAAGCTCTGAAGAAGTTTCTTAGATGAGAAGCTCTGAGGAAGTTTCTTAGATGAGAAGCTCTGAAGAAGTTTCTTAGATGAGAAGCTCTGAAGAGGTTTCTTAGATGAGAAGCTCTGAAGAGGTTTCTTAGATGAGAAGCTCTGAAGAGGTTTCTTAGATGAGAAGCTCTGAAGAGGTTTCTTAGATGAGAAGCTCTGAAGAGGTTTCTTAGATGAGAAGCTCTGAAGAGGTTTCTTAGATGAGAAGCTCTGAGGAAGTTTCTTAGATGAGAAGCTCTGAGGAAGTTTCTTAGATGAGAAGCTCTGAGGAAGTTTCTTAGATGAGAAGCTCTGAAGAAGTTTCTTAGATGAGAAGCTCTGAAGAAGTTTCTTAGATGAGAAGCTCTGAGGAAGTTTCTTAGATGAGAAGCTCTGAGGAAGTTTCTTAGATGAGAAGCTCTGAAGAAGTTTCTTAGATGAGAAGCTCTGAGGAAGTTTCTTAGATGAGAAGCTCTGAGGAAGTTTCTTAGATGAGAAGCTCTGAAGAAGTTTCTTAGATGAGAAGCTCTGAGGAAGTTTCTTAGATGAGAAGCTCTGAAGAAGTTTCTTAGATGAGAAGCTCTGAAGAGGTTTCTTAGATGAGAAGCTCTGAAGAAGTTTCTTAGATGAGAAGCTCTGAGGAAGTTTCTTAGATGAGAAGCTCTGAAGAAGTTTCTTAGATGAGAAGCTCTGAAGAGGTTTCTTAGATGAGAAGCTCTGAAGAGGTTTCTTAGATGAGAAGCTCTGAGGAAGTTTCTTAGATGAGAAGCTCTGAAGAAGCTTCTTAGATGAGAAGCTCTGAAGAAGTTTCTTAGATGAGAAGCTCTGAAGAGGTTTCTTAGATGAGAAGCTCTGAAGAAGTTTCTTAGATGAGAAGCTCTGAAGAAGTTTCTTAGATGAGAAGCTCTGAAGAAGTTTCTTAGATGAGAAGCTCTGAAGAGGTTTCTTAGATGAGAAGCTCTGAAGAAGTTTCTTAGATGAGAAGCTCTGAAGAGGTTTCTTAGATGAGAAGCTCTGAGGAAGTTTCTTAGATGAGAAGCTCTGAAGAAGTTTCTTAGATGAGAAGCTCTGAAGAGGTTTCTTAGATGAGAAGCTCTGAAGAGGTTTCTTAGATGAGAAGCTCTGAAGAGGTTTCTTAGATGAGAAGCTCTGAGGAAGTTTCTTAGATGAGAAGCTCTGAAGAAGTTTCTTAGATGAGAAGCTCTGAAGAGGTTTCTTAGATGAGAAGCTCTGAAGAAGTTTCTTAGATGAGAAGCTCTGAAGAGGTTTCTTAGATGAGAAGCTCTGAGGAAGTTTCTTAGATGAGAAGCTCTGAGGAAGTTTCTTAGATGAGAAGCTCTGAAGAAGTTTCTTAGATGAGAAGCTCTGAAGAAGTTTCTTAGATGAGAAGCTCTGAAGAAGTTTCTTAGATGAGAAGCTCTGAAGAAGTTTCTTAGATGAGAAGCTCTGAAGAGGTTTCTTAGATGAGAAGCTCTGAGGAAGTTTCTTAGATGAGAAGCTCTGAGGAAGTTTCTTAGATGAGAAGCTCTGAGGAAGTTTCTTAGATGAGAAGCTCTGAAGAAGTTTCTTAGATGAGAAGCTCTGAGGAAGTTTCTTAGATGAGAAGCTCTGAGGAAGTTTCTTAGATGAGAAGCTCTGAGGAAGTTTCTTAGATGAGAAGCTCTGAGGAAGTTTCTTAGATGAGAAGCTCTGAAGAAGTTTCTTAGATGAGAAGCTCTGAGGAAGTTTCTTAGATGAGAAGCTCTGAAGAAGTTTCTTAGATGAGAAGCTCTGAAGAAGTTTCTTAGATGAGAAGCTCTGAGGAAGTTTCTTAGATGAGAAGCTCTGAGGAAGTTTCTTAGATGAGAAGCTCTGAAGAAGTTTCTTAGATGAGAAGCTCTGAGGAAGTTTCTTAGATGAGAAGCTTTGAAGAAGCTTCTTGCATGAGAAGTGAAACGTCTTCAAAGAAAAGCCAGAAAGTCCAGTTGCCTCTTGAAAAAGGCACCTTTGGGACAACCAGGACCTGGGTGACTTGAGAATCTCCATTGACCCTTGAGCTGGCAGTCGGCAGAATTAGCCTGCAATGCAGATAATCCTCAACTTACAACAGTTCATTTAGTGGCCATTGAAAGTTACAATGGAACTGAAAAAAAGTGACTTTCTAACCATTTTTCACACTTACGACCGTTTGCCCCATTCCCCACAGCCACATGATCAAAATTTAGACACTTGGCAACTGATTTATATTTATGACGGTTGCAGTGTCCTGTAGTCCTGTGATTCCCTTTTGCGATCTATTGACAAGCAAAGTCAGTGAGGGAATCTAAGTTCACTTAACAACCGGGTTACTAACAGTTGCAGTGATTCATTTAACAACTGTGTCAAGGAAGGTTGTAAATGGGGGCAAAATTCATTTGACAAATGTTTCACTTAGCAACAGAAATTTTGGGCTCAATTGTGGCCAAAGTTGAGGACTACCTGTACTGCGCCACCATGAGCCTTAACTTCTGGCAAAGAGATGTTTAATCACTGTGGCAGCCATTTTAGGAGATTCCTCGTAACGTGCTTACACGGTGCTTTTCTCAACCATTGGCAATAGCATAAGCTGGCAGTATGGGTATACATCATTGTAAACTGCAGGATGGGAGCAGAGGTGAGTTTCTACTGCTTCGGCCCTGTTTGGTTGCGTAGGTAGTAACTCGGCCTGCCATGCCCCCGAACCAGTTATATCGGCGCCATCTTGATTTTTGGTTCCGCGCATCTTCATTGTAGGAATGTATTTTTTTTCCTTTTCAAATGTGCGCATGCGCAGACCTTTTTTTAGCTAAAATGTGCACGGGCACAGAGCTCATGTTTGGTGTGCGCGCATGCGTGAACATTTTTTTTGTGTGCCAAACGGGCAGTAAAGCTGGCTGCAACCCACACCTGTCTGGGAGCTGCCTGTTTTCCCATCTAAAAAGAGTGTCAGGGTTCCAAATAGCATCCTCAATCAAATAAGAACCCGAGGCTAGAGATTCCTCGGAGTTCCGATTTATTAGAGAAGCCATGTTGGCACATCTGGGAAAACCCGAATCTGAAAGCTTCCAGGTTTCCCCCACCCAGTTGAAAATTCAAGACCTTGCCCCAGCACCCACATGTCCATCACATGGCCCAGTCAGTCACTGTCCTAAAAAAAGGATCCTTCCCAATGACAGGTGAGATGACCTTGACTCTCTGAGAAGGAATGTTGTTTTGACTACAAAGCTGTCATGCTCCACACAATCCCCCCTCCCAGTTTCCCACAGTAGAGTATGTGGCAGACTTGAGGCCCACTGTAAAAGATGGCTTCCAAGCCTGACAAAGAGTGTGTCAAAAAGGAAGTAATGGTGTAGGAGTGAGGAAGGGGAAGTATTGCCAGCCCATCTGTTTTTCTGCTCTGCCGTTTTCTTCACCTGTGGGAAATTCAATAGTGGAGGGACTTTCAGCCCTGAAATGTTGCAATGGTCTCCCTTGAAAGGCACATAGTATTTGGATCTTGGCTTCCCTGCAAGGTAATAAAAGTCAAGGTAAAAGTTCCCCTCGCACATATGTGCTCGTCATTCCTGACTTTAGGGGGTGGTGCACATCTCTATTTCAAAGCCGAAGAGCCAGCGCTGTCCGAAGACGTCTCTCTCTCTCTCTCTGCTCATGGATCTGGCATGACTAAATGCCGAAGGCGCACGGAATGCTATTACCTTCCCACCAAAGTGGTTGCTATTTTTCTACTTGCATTTTTACATGCGTCCGAACTGCTAAGTTGGCTAAGTTGGAGCTCACACCGTTACGCGGTGCTAGGGATTCGAACCACCAAACTGCCCACCTTTCTGATCGACAAGCTCAGCATCTTAGCCACTGAGCCACCGCGTCCCCGCAATGGAATAATATTAAACCTAAAGATGCTTAAGTAATTGTTTACAATACAGGTAGTTTCAGCTTACAACAGTTCATTTAGTAATCATTCAAAGTTACAACGGCACTGAAAAAAGTGACCATTTTCACACTTCCCCATGATCATGTACGCTTGTACACATGTACACTTGGCAACTGGCTCATACTTATGACCGTTGCTGTTTCCCAAGGTTATCACCTTTTGCAACCTTTTGACAAGCAAAATCAATGAAGCCAGATTCACTTAGCAACCACGTTATCAACTTAATCAGCTGCAGTGATTCACTTAACAATGGTGGCAAGAAAGGTTGTAAAAGGGGGCACAATTCACTTAACGAATGTCTCAACATAAATTTTAGGCTCAATTGTAAGTCGTAAGTCGAGGACCACCTGTACATTCTGCCAACTTAGAGGGGCTTAAGAGAAATGGAAGGTCTCTGCAAGGATCGTTTTAACTTAGGTAGGTGATATAACTCAATTCGGGTATGTATCTGGAATTCCTTGCCCTCGGCCATGCATACTGGGGCTGATGGGAATTGTAGTCTCAAACATGAAAAGTGCCCGGTTGACTTATCTCTAATTTTAGATTTGTGAATTGCAAAATGCTGGGAAGAAGAGAAGCAGCATCTTATTGATTCATATCTTTTCCGTTTTATGGGCCTATTGAAACCCATCGGTCGGTTCATATCTTCTATTGAGATGAGACCTCTCATTGCCATGAATGCCTTGGTTACTTCCCTGTTGATTACTGCATTGTGCTCTCCATGGGGCTACTTTTCAAGACCATCTGGAAACTTCACTTGGCCCAGAAAGCCATCGGAGGCCCCAAACGGTTGGCCCATGTATTATTTCTCCTTTCAGGACGACACTGGTTACCAGTTTGCTTCTGGGTGCAATTGTCTTCTTGAAAGCGTTTTATGGATCAGAACTTGGACGTGGGGCTGCCTTCTCTCTCAGTGGTATCGGTTCTTCCTTTTGTGCTCTTCAGGGCCAGGGGACGGACACCACTGACCGAAGGAACTTACGACCTGTGTCCTTGTGTTACAGCCATTGCAGCACTCCTGTGGGTCACGTGATCAAAATTTGGACACATGGCAATTCAGCTACACTTTTCTCCCCAGGAGATGCTTCAATTCACCCTACCCGCCTGCTATGCCCTTTTGGCCCCCTTGCTGACCTGCACTCCGCTGCCCCAGCTGACCGTTGCCATCATCTTCCTCTCCCTGCTGACCAGGTGTTACCTGGCCTGGCCCTTCACAGTTCCTTTATGTAACGTTTGTGTTGTGTTCCTGGACAGGCAGGGCTGGGCCTTCCTGGCATGCTGTGGGTGTGGGGTGAGCGCTTTCTTCTTTGTCTGTGGAGATCCTCAACCATCCAGGTCATGGCTGTCCCAGAGGTGTTTTTTTTTAAAGGCACCTTTGAGTCTTTTTTTCTTGCTTCTGCTTCTTGGGTTGTCCCAGGCTGAATCTGGCCTTCCTGGCACACCGCAAGAAGTAGAAGTTTTATATATTGTATATAAAATAGTGCAGAGCAATAGCTATAAGAGGAATATATGTACATAGATAGATATAAGATGTATTGTATAAAAATAAGTACATTGAAAGAGTAATATGTATGGAAGAATTATAAGTATAAATTACCATATTAGTAGATGAAAAATGTGGATATATATATGTAGGTAGGTATGTGTGTGTGTATGTATGTGTGTGTGTGTGTGTGTATATATGAGTTATTAGATCGAAGAATATATATATGTATGTATGTATGTATGTATGTATGTATGTATGTATGTATGTATGTATGTATGTAATATTTGTGCTGATAAATAAATAAAGGGAGACTAATATAGATCTAATTCAAGCTATTTAGCTCTCATCAGCTAGCCATACCCTTGCTGGGAATCGAACCTGTGCTCTATTGCCTCTTAGGCAGATGTGTTAACCATTGAGCTACAGAGCTCGACTCCTTATCAGCCAGGCCAGGGTGAAAGGTATATATTTAAAGTCACAACCCCTGGTATGCCCAAATATGGGAGGAAGATCACACTTCCATTCTCTGTCCTTCGGCTCGTCACAAGAGACCATCTCTCTATATATATATGGATGGATGGATGGATGGATGGATGGATGGATGGATGGATATAAAGGTATACAAAAAAGAGTATAATGGAGGCTTACCGATGTGGAAATGCTGCAAAGATGATGTTTGTGTTTAAAAAATGGAAAATAACTGTTTAATAAAAACATTTTTTTTAGAAAAAGAAGTAGAAGCAGCAAAGAAGCAAAGGGTGGGGGAAGATAGGGGAAGTTGGAGGCAGTCGCTCACCTTACTGGGGCACAGAACTGACTGGTGTATTACGGAGGTCAAATTCCAATTAATCTGAGAGTTATTAGATCGAAGAATACTGTTTTCATGTGAAGTAAACAGCAGGTAGTTTCCCCCCATTGTAGCGCTAGACAATTCGGGATCTTCCAGTGAAATGGTCCAAGGTTTTGAGAGACACCCCCCCCAAACTCTCACAGCTGGTCCAGAAAGATACCATAGTTGATGGTATAAAGATCACAGTGAGGTCAAGAAGAGCCAAGAGGGATTCACTTCCCTTGTCCCTCTCTTACCAGAAGTCATTTAAAACTCAACCAGTGCTCTTTCCCTTTCATATCTTGACCTGAAACCCAACCCAAAAGGGCCCACATAATACAGAACAACAGAGTTGGAAGGGACCTTGGAAATCTTCTAGTCCACCACCTTGCTCAAAGCAGGAGATTCCTCCCCCCCCCCATCCCATTCTGACAAATGACTGTTCAGTCTCTTCTTTAACAGCTCCAGTGAGATGGAGCACTCCATCTTATGCAATCTTGTGAAGGCAAAGCCATTCCACGGATTAATAGTGTCAATAGTAACAATGTTGTGTGGCCTTTGTATCTTAGGAATGATGGCTATGTATAGCCTTTCCTGGAACGGTTGGCTCTTTGCAGGCTAATCTTTCTTGCCCAACAAAGGATGAAGAATAGGACAACAAGTTTGTTTTTCTTTTTTTTGAGGTTTGTGGTTTCATGATGTGAGAGAAAAGAAACAATGATTACTTTACAAACGCATCAGTAGCTATAGTATCATTTTGTCTCCAAAGCAGGACAATGCAGCTGGTGAAATCTGACTCCAAGATAGGCAAACTTTCTTCTACTTCATTTCTTTGCAAGGATCCTTTCCTTTCACTTTCCTCTAGGCCAGGGGTAGTCAACCCTGGTCCCTACCGCCCACTAGTGGGCGTTCCAGCTTTCATGGTGGGCAGTAGGGGTTTGCTGTAACTCTTGCTTTATACATTTTATTAAGTAAAGTTACTTCCCTACTTTATAAATCACCATTACTGTGGAACCGGTGGCGGTTAGAAAATTTTACTACTAACAGAGATACAAAAGTGGGTGGTAGGTATAAAAAGGATGACTACCCCTGCTCTAGGCAATCAGACTTCAGTTTTTTGTTTTTTTAAAAAAAAGATAATATTCAATGGCTGGCTTTACAAATCACAATACAGGTGGTCCTCAACTTACGACCACAGTTGAGCCCAACATTTATGTCATTAAATGGGACACTCAAGTGGGCTTTGCCCCCATTTTACAACATCTCTTGTCACAGTTGTTAAGTGAGTCACTGCAGTTGTTAAGATAGTAACCCGATTATTCATTTAAAATATCTTTATATCTAACAACGTTTCCCATATTAATAATATTTGGGTGGATCAGTGCTTCCATTATTGAAAGCCAAATTGGTATCCTCAAATAATGTTGTTCTTTAATTTTCCTCCACACCAATAATAATGCATTCCTTATATAATGTCTCTGAAAATATCCATGTATCTTATTTTTCCCATACCATAAGAATGAATGCCAGCCCAATTGCAGATCATGTCCTTCCAAAGTCAATAATCTTATATTCCTAAGTACAATCCACTCTTTAATCCATGCTAGTACTGCCGCCTGAAAGTACAATTCCCAGTTTGGTAGTCCAAAGCCTCCTCTATTTCTTATACCTTGCATCATTTTCAACTAGAAAATGACAGCAGGAAACTAGAAATAGAAACCCCGACTAGAGTACAGATAGTGAGTGGTACAATTACGACTTCAATTGAGTCTAAAATTTCTGTTGCTAAGCGAGACAGTTGTTAAGTGAATTTTGCCCAATTTTATGGCCTGTCTTGCCATAGTTGTTAAGTGAATCACTGCAGTTGTTAAGTGAGTAACCCAGTTGTTAATGACTTTACTTGCCAGACGGTCACAAAAGGTGATTACATGACCCTGGGGCATAGCAACCGTCATCATTATGAACCAGTTGCCAAACATCTAAATTTTGTTCATGTAACCATTGAGATTGCTACAAGGGTCGTAAGTGTGAAAAACGGTCAAAAGTCACTTTTTTCAATGCTGTTGTAACTTTGAACGGTCACTAAATGAACTGTTGTAAGTTGAGGGACTGCAGACCAGGCCAACATGGGATCATTTGTGCTCAGTATTTTGTAGAAATGCAACCGTTGCCATAATGTATTGTGTGACCCGAGCTATAACATTAAGACAGATTTACTTTTTGGCTTGTTGTTGGGGTACAGCAAAAGATTTAGTGTTGTGTGAACCAGCCAGCCCTGATCTTACAACCTTTAAAAAAGCATTTCCTGAAATAACGTAATAGAAAAATTAACCAGGTGGATGAAGAAGGAATCTTGAGTCATGCTGTAAGTTAAACGATAGATATAATTCATATTATGGTATTAAAATATAAGGTTTGCAGTCCCCTGCTTAGTTGATACTGATATTATGAAAATGACTCCCCATAGAACTAAATCACAAGAAACTTGAATTTTGTGGAGGTTGATAAAGCAACTAGTATGGCAAAAAGGAACTGGCAGATTTTCTAGTTGTTTGCTTTGGAAGAACAGATAATTTTTGATTATCTGTCTGACATCACCTGGATTTGAAGTTCTGATGGCCAGGTCCCCTCTGCGGTCATGTAACTAAACTTTAGCATCTTGGTAATAGAGCTACATTTATGGCTGTTTGCCGCAGCCCATGTTCACATGACCACGTTTTCCAATAGTTTTGCTGAAAACTGGCGTTTACTTCATATTTTTGCCAAAATTGCACCTATAGCGAACCATAGCTTGCTTAACAACCACAGCATTGTCTTAACAACCGCTGGAGTCTAGACCCCCAGAGAATGACAGTTCTATTCTTGCCTTAGGTTGGGCCAGTCATCAAGAGACTTTGAGTTCTAGTTCTGCCTTAGACATGAAAGCTAGCCTATGCTTAAGATTAGGAATAATCTAAACTGCTCAAAGTTTGTGCAACAGGAAGAAGCTCAGTTCAACGCAGAGATGTTATTGACTTTCTTTTTTTTTATTTCCTTTGTCTTAATATATTTTAGACTGTGTTTGTTAAAAATCTACACCGTATACGGGCTCTGGGAAGTCGGGGGGGGGGGAGGGAGGTGGGGTCTTAGGGGGGAGGGGGGATATATAGTATGTGTTAGATTTTAAAGTAACACGATTGCACTTGTATACTGTTGCTCTTTAATTCCAGTGTAAAAATAGGACAAGCTGAATATATTAATAGATAGTAGAAATACACCGAAGGGAGGAGTAGAGGGATAGAAGAAAGAGGGGTAGAGAGGGTGAGAGAGAGGATTGGAGGGAGGGTGAGAAGGAAGGGAGGGAGTGTATTGGGAGAGAGGTGTGGTAGAAGGGGAGGGGAAGTAGGGTAGAGGGGAATGATGGTGGGAAGGCGGAAAGTTGGAGGGGGGCGAAAGAAAGGGTGTATGGAGGGTCAAAGAGGTACATTGGGTTTCTATTTTGGGGGGTATTATTGACAAGAGGAATGGCTGTGTTTATTGTTTAATGTTATATGGCCCCGGTTCTGTACAGTATATGTGTGACTGTACGAAAATGAAAATGGAAAATAAAACACATTTACATTAAAAAAAAAAAGAGAGAGAGAGAGAGAGAGAGAAAGCTAGCTCGGTGACGTTAGGCCAGTTATTCTTTCTCAGCCAGACCAGGGTGATGGTTGTGGAGAAAATAGGAGGCGGTAGGAGTATATTCGCTATTTTGAATTATTTATAAAAAGTATAAAAGTGGGGTAATACATTTAATAAAGAAGCCATTTGATAGTTGGATTGTTTTTTTATTGCAGTACTGTATATGCCATTGGATATTTACTTACTCACTTACTCACTCACTCACTCTTTCTCCTCTTCTGACTTTCATGCCTAAAGTGGGACTAGAATTCCCAATCTCCTGATATTTATGTTAGTACTTTAACCATTACACCAATCTGTCTAATATAAGCCATTATAAGATATTGTAGATAACAAATTCAACCTCAACCTTAAACTGTCTACCGTGGACCTCACCCCATTCCTTTTTTAAAAAAAAAATTTTTTTTATTTGTTTTTGAACAAGGACAAACAAACCTAAAAATAAAATAAAAAAACCCCATCTTCCATTACAAATTGTAGAAAGTGTGTCAGTTGGTTACAGTATTCCCATGCATCTCTTCCATAGTCACCACCTGTTTTTCATATCAAATTGCATATTTTAAATTCACCTATATTCATGTATATCATAATTATTATATCTCAACCTTAATTTGACTATACCGTGTTTCCCCGAAGTTACAACATGTCCTGATAATAAGGCATGCCACATTTTTCTGGTGGGCAAAAATATAAGCCCTCCCCCCGCAAATAAGCCCCCTGGACAACCCCCCCACCTCAGGCCAGGCAGAGCACTGCTCACCAACCTAGCGGTATCCCAAAAGTGCCAAGCCGCGGGAACCGGGAGGGGAGGCAAAGGTGATCGTGTTGCTTAGTGCCTTCAGGATACCGCGAGGTTGGTGAACGGCTCTGTGCCCAGCTGAAGAGGGTGGTTGTCGGGTGGCTGCTCTCTTGCGAGCAGGCTCCCAAAGAGCCGGGCACAGCCTCATGGGCGAATGGCTGTGTTGCGCTGTCGCAGCAACGCAGCACAGCAGCCATGAAGCGACCACACATGTGCAGCCACCCCAGCAAACCCCCTTTCCAGCTGGCACAGCGCCATTCACTGACCTAGAGCTATCACCAAGCAGCGTGAGCGCCTGTTTGGTGCCTCCCGGCTCTTGCGGCTTGGTGCCTTTGAAATGGCAATAAATGGTGCCCTGCACGGCTGGAGGGGGGTTGCACAAGCGGCTGTTCCGCTCTCGCTCATGCGCTTGCCAGCCTCACGAGGCATGGCCCAGTTCTCTCCGCAGAGCCATAGCACCTCCGCCGCTGCTTCCGCTGCCGCCACATGACTTTTTTTGCGGCTTCCAAACCGAGTCTTCCGGCAGTAGCCGCTCTAGGTGCACAACCCTCTGCTTAGACAGGATACCCTATACCGTTCCAGACAAATGGTTATCCAACATCATCTTAAGGACTTCCAGTGTTGGGGCATTCCCAACTTCTGGAGGCAAGCCGTTTCCACTGATTAATTGTTCTGTCTGGAAATTTCTGCTCAGTTCTAAGTTGCTTCTCTCTTTGATTAGTTTCCACCCATTGCTTCTGGTCCTCATATGCTTTGGAGAATAGTTTGACTCCCTCTTCTTTGTGGCAACCCCTGAGATATTGGAACACTGCTATCATGTCTCCCCTAGTCCTTCTTTTCATTAAACTAGACATACCCAGTTCCTGCAACCGTTCTTCATATGTTTTAGTCTCCAGTCCCCTAATCCTCTTGGTTGCTCTTCTCAGCACTCTTTCTAGAGTCTCCACATCTTTTCTACATCGTGGCGACCAAAACTGAATGCCGTATTCCAAATGTGGCCTTACCAAGGCTTTATAAAGTGGTATTAACCCTTCACGTGATCTTGATTCTATCCCTCTGTTAATGCAGCCTAGAACTATGCTGGCTTTTTTGACTGCTGATGCACACTGCTGGCTCCTATTTAAATGGTTGTCCACTAGGACTCCAAAATCCCTTTCACAGTTTACTGCTGAGCAAGGTACCACCTATACTGTACCTGTGCATTTCGTTTTTCTTGTACATGTTTGACAAACTAATAAATACAAAATACATACAAATTATGGTTTATAACTTATCTAGTAAGCCATGAATAAAAGAAATCATGGCCTATAGCCGGGATGGCGTACCTATGACAGGTGGCCAGCTGAGTTCAGCCTTTTTAAAAGCCATTTTTCACCCACCCCAGGCTCCAGTGGCTTTATAAGAGCCTGGGAAGGGCGAAATGAGCCTCCCCTGCCGCCCCTCCACCGGATGCCCTCCAGAGGCTTCAGGGACCTTCAGGAGGCTTCCCTGAAGGCTCCGGAGGACTAAAAATGGCCCTACGGGCAAACCGGAAGTGACCTGCACACATGACAGGGGGAGTGCCTGTCATGTGCGCATGCACACTGGGGGGTGTCGCACATTGTATTATGGGTGCAGCATGCTTGAGCACAACCCCCCCTGAGCTCCCCGCACTTATGGCACGTGAGCCAAAAAAGTTTCACCATCACTGGCCTATAGCAATACATCTGACTCCAGCCTTTGCCAAAGTCACTTTTTACCACTGCTGAAAACAAAGTTACTTCTACAGTGCATATAACGATGCAATGCACAATTATGGTTAGTCCTTCTCAACAAATAAGCATAGGTGTTTTCCCAATGTGGCCACAAGAGGGGGCATGAGCACCTTGCGCTCCTTCCCTGGTGCTCGCTCCTGCTCCTCCCTCCATTTGGTTGACACGGAGCTTTTGATTTAATGTTTAGAACTTCTTCCTTCAATATTTCCTTTAAAGAATTGCTTTTGCTCGTTCCTGTCTCGCTTTTTCTTCTTTAATTTAGAATGCGTTTAGTTTAAAGGGGGCTTCTGTTGTTTTTTTGGATTTGTAAATGAGCAGTGTTACTCAAATCCATCTTTTGAGTTATATCTGTCCCTGACCTGGAATTGAGCAGCCCCCAAACGTAGGTAGGTAGGTAGGTAGGTAGGTAGGTAGGTAGGTAGGTAGGTAGGTAGGTAGGTAGGTAGGTAGATAGATAGATAGATAGATAGATAGATAGATAGATAGATAGATAGATAGATAGATAGATAGATAGATAGATATGGAAGGAAGGCAGAAAGGAAAGAGAAAGAAGGAAGGAAGGAAGAAAAGATAGGAAAGAAAGAAAAGAAAGAAATAAAAATAAAAATTAGGGGAATCAAAAAGGGAGGGAAGGAAGGAAAGAGAGAAAAAGAAAGAAAGAAGGAAAGAAAAGAAAGAAAAATAAAAGTTAGGGCAATCAAAAAAGGGCGGGAAGGAAGGGAAAGAGAGAGAGAAAGAAAGAGAAAGAAAAGAAAGAAAATAAAAATAAAAATAAAAGTTAGGGCAATCAAAAAAGGGAGGGAAGGAAGGAAAGAGAGAGAGAAAGAAGGAAAAGAAAGAAAGAAAAATAAAAGTTAGGGCAGTCAAAAAAGGGAGGGAAGGAAGGAAAGAAAGAAAGAAAGAAAGAAAGAAAGAAAGAAAGAAAGAAAGAAAGAAAGAAAGAGAAAAGTTAGATGAGAGGCAGATTGACAATCAAGTAGTACTTTCCAAATCAGTGAATTCCAGCCACATTGGTCTTGCTCACTTGGAACTCCCAAGACTTGTAATCTGGGCATCCGCAGAAATCTGGCCTCCATGTTTTTGCTATGGCTCAGCAATCAAGAACTGTGGCTTTGGAAAAACAATCCTGCCCTCACTTTCTTTCACAACGGTTGTCCTTACGGACAAAGAACACGTATCTCCCTATCGTTCAGGGATGCCCTGAAACCTAAGCATGAAAAGTAATATGGAGGTTGAACCTTGGTTGCCCGGGTGCCACAGGATATACTTTTCCATTACAGTTGATTTTGTAGGGGGTGGGGGGAGTTGGCATAGTCATACGTGTGGTAGTAGGCCTCCCAAAATGTGTCTCTCTGAGGTTTGATGAAGGTGGTAAAAGCACTGCATTGTAGTCCTTTGCATGTAACAATTAAGTTCTATGTGTGTTGTGCAGTGCTCCTTTGGAGAGCATGATTTTAGCAGTCAGGAGGGTCATTTGCCCTCTGAAGGGCTACGAGCCACTTTGTCCTACGCGGTAGGTGGAAGCATTGTTTACTTTAAAGTTATCAGGGCTACGGTCTCTTAAGTTTTGACGGTTTCCTGCTATTGTTCACAAACTGGCATTTGCTTTCCCCGCTCCCTGGTCATGTGTCCTTCCAACTGCAGGTCACCTAAATGTTATCAGTCTTTGGTCTCCCGAATTGGACGGAGTTCTGATAAGATTGAACCTGCTGGAGGCTTTCCAGGACAATCTGTTAAAGCACCGCTCTCTGTTTGAAGCCTGCAAGTCAGATGTTTTGGTTCCCTAGCAGAGCGAGGAAAAACACATTTTATGTTGTTTGTTTAACACAGGCGTGGCCAACCTGTTGTGTGTGGGCTGCATGCAGCCCTTGGACAGCTAGTAATGCAGCCCCACAAGAACATAAAAAATATTAAAAATAAAGGATGTTTGTACACTAGCTATATGATATACAGATAGTCCTCGACTTTCAGCAGTTCACGTGATGATGACTGTTCAGAGTTACAACGGTATTGAAAAAGCGAGCTATGACCATTTTCCACACTTTACGACCATTGCAGCATTCCATAGACACGTCATCAAAGTTTAGACCCTTGGCAACTGATTCATATATATGACGGTTGCAGTGTCCTAGGGTCAGGTGATCCCTTTTTGTGAACCTTCTAACAAGCAAGGCCAACAGGGTAAGGCAGATTCACTTAACAACTGTGTCGCTGACTTGCCAACTTTATTTACTTAATTGCGGCAGGAAAAGTCATAAATAGGGCAAAATTCACTTAAGATATTTCTTACTGAGCAACAGAAATGTTGGGCTCAATTGTGGAGGTAAGTCAAGGACTACCTGTATTTTATATACGGCCCAGGACAATTCCTCTTCACTCAGTGTGGCCCAGGCAAGGAGACCTGTAGTTTAACAGAACAATGAGCTTGGATTATCTTAAAAGATAAAAGATTCCCCTCGCACATATGTGCTAGTCGTTCCCGACTCTAGTGGTCATCTCAGTTTCAAAGCCGAAGAGCCACGGCTGTCCAAAGACATCTCCATGGTCATATGGCCAGCATGACTAAACACCGAAGGCGCATGGAACGCTGTTATCTTCCCACCAAAGGTGGTCCCTATTTTTCTACTTGCATTTTCACCTGCTTTCGAACTGCTAGGTGGGCAGAAGCTGGGACAAGTAACGGGAGCTCATTCCGTTATCCAGCACTAGGGATTTGAACCGCCGAACTGCCGACCTTTCTGATCGAAAAGCTCAAGCATCTTAGCCACTGAGTCTCCGCGTCCCTACTGGGTTATCTTGTTAAAAGTGTGTTCCGTTAACCCTCTGAGCAAGAGAAAGCATTTACAAAGCATTTCTATCTAAAGATACCGTGTTTCCCCCAAAACAAGACAGGGTCTTATTTTCTTTTGACCCCTGAAATAAGCACTTGGCCTTATTTTCGGGGAGGTCTGATTATTTTTGAGGTGCAGGAGGCGGCGAGCGTGGTCACCTCATGGCTGCTGCTATGTTGCAATATTTTCAGGGGAGGGCTTATTTTAGCACATGCACTCAAAAGCCCAATTGGACTTATTATCCGGTGAGGTCTTATTTTCGGGGAAACAGGGTACATTTGCACTGAATCACCAAGGAAGCCATAAGATTGGAAGAGTTTTGATTTTGGCATTGTTTAGAACTGGCAAGCAAGACATCACAGTTTTTGAACTCATGGTTGTTAGCAAAGAAGACTAACAGGCAGCCATTTCCTCCCTGATATTGTTCCGTCGGAATTGAGCCAGTGTTTCACAGTGCTAAGATTTCAAACTATGCCAAAGGAAACAATTGATAGAACCATCCCATTTCTCTGGTGCAGTTAGTCCTCGAATTACGACCACAGTCAAGCCCCAAATGTCTGTTGGTCTGCTGTTTGCCAAGTGAGGCATTTGTTGAGTGAATTTTGCCTCAGTTTCCCATCCCTCTCGTCACGGTTGTAAAGTGAATCACTGCAGTAGCATGTTGGTGAAGTGACTCTGGCTTCCTTGTTGATTGTCCTTGTCTGAAGAGCACCAAATGTGATCCACATGACCCCACAACACTGCAACCGTCGTAAGTAGGAGTCATTTGCCAAGCACCTGAATTTTTGATCACATTTTGATGGCAGTGGTTGGAAGTGTGAAAACAGGTCATCAGCCATTTTTGAAAGTGCCGCTGTGACTTTGAACGGTTGCTGAATGGATCGTTGCAAGTTGAGGACTACCTGCATTAAGATCCTGTTTGCCTTTGCAGTCCCAGGCTGAAGGATGTGCCCCATCGCATCTTCGTTACCCTTCACAATCATCCATGAAGGAAAAGATACTCGTTGTCACCTGGCTCTTTAGGGATATAAAACGGGTTTGGGGTTTTGTTTTGGTTGACTTTCTCTTCCTTTTTAAAGATTTTTTTTTTTAATCCCAACTTTATTACTTTTCTATAAACAGCTCAAGGCAGCAAACATGCCTAATACTATTTTCTCTTTATTTGCGCCTCCTCCTCCTCGGCCACAACGGCAGCCCTTTGAGCTGTGCTGAGTGGTTGGCTCAAAGTCACCAGGCTGTTATGCTTAAAATGGGACTAGAACTAGCAGTTAAATGATTACAGAAGGAATAATCTCACTAAATGCGAAGAATATTTTATATTAATAAAGGATACTTTGTTTTCTACTTTGTGTAAATCCCAAGGTGTGGCTGTCCTCGTGGTAAGGTTGAACGGTCTGTAAAAGTAGAGGCTTACTTCTTTAGGGAGAAGCTGAAGGGAGGTCCAGTTTTACGTGTTTTCTCCACCCTGCTTTAATCATGTCCAAAACCATACAAGTAAATCGCTCTATTTAGCAGAAAAATGAAAAGGAGGGAAGGGAAAGTTTTATCTCTTATTTTGAGCTGTGATTTGTTTAGGGTTAATGCCATCTTGGATATCATAGGTTTCTCCTACAGAGAATGTTTGTTAAAGGAGGGAGGGGAAAATCCAGCACAAACAATGTGTCCGCAAAATTAAAAGCCTGAGAGTACATGGAAATAGGCACAGGCAATCAACCAAGGGGGGAAAAATACGCATCATTAAATGTTGCACAAATCAGGCATGAGCAAATAAAGGATTGGATATATTAGTTTCCTCCGAGTAGCAAAGTAATTTTCGTTTGTTTGTTAGCTAAGCAAACATACAGAACAGGTTGTACCTTACAAAGGATCCCACCAATTCATTATCACGGAGTCATTGCAAACAATTATGTTCCTGGGACAAGTTGTAAGGCTACTTGGAGAAAGGATAGTCCGAATGCAGATACAATGTCCCTGAGTGGTTAAATAGTCTCCGTCTAATCGTAAAGGTTTCACCTGTCCAGTCATGTCCAACTCTAGGGGGCAGTGCTCATCTCCATTTCTTTAGCAAGGGAGCCAGCGTTGTCCGAAGATGTTTCCATGCTCATGGGGCCGGCACAATTGTACACCGAGGCTCATAGAACGCTGTTACCCTCCCACAGAAGTGGTCCCTACTTATCTACTTGCATTTGTGTGTTTTTAGAACTGCTAAGTGGGCAGGAGCTGGGGTGAGGAACAGGATCTCACCCTGTCTCGCAGTGCTCAGGTCTCAAACTCGGGCTGTCAGGATTCCAGCTGGCAAATTCAGAGTCTTTACCCACTGAGCCATTGCGTCCCCCCTCCCCAATTCTCCACATAAGAACATTTAAAATAGGCAGTGTTCATCCATAATTCATGGGTTGGCAGTTGTGGTGGGGTTCAAATAATTTAACAACTGGTTCTCTGCCCTAATGGCCAGCTAAGTAGGCGTGACTCGTGTGACCATGTGAGTGTGGGCAACCTAACGTCACTCACGTCGATGGGTACTTCACTTTACTATTACAATGTAATAAGGGTTAACCAGAGAGGCGGTTTCTGTAAGCAGGGCAATAAAGATTAGGCTACAAAAAACACCAAAATGTTTCCTTCTTACCTTCCTTACAGGATTAGCCCTGTAAAGTGGGGAAAAAGCAAAAAGGGATTTCTTCCAACAACCAGTTCTCCAAACTGCTTAGAAAGTTAACGACCGGTTCTCCCGAATAGGTGCGAACCGGCTGAATCCCACCACTGGATTGGGCAGCACTTCTGGAATCTCAAGAGCGGTAGAATGCAGAAGTTTGGGAAAAGCTGTCAGTTTGCTACCATGAAACGAGTTTTATGTAGCCATTTTAATTTGCATTATTGGTACCTTAATTCAGTTTGCTTTTAATGAACACAACAGTAGACAACACATTATATAACCTCCCGTACATAAATATACATATGCAGGTAGCATCTGTAGTCAGAAGTCTTGGCAGGAAATTTTGTTGATTGCCAAAACAAAACTTGAGTCTTTGGAGGGATTTCCACAGATTTTGGTCTTGACCCATCAAGTGTCTTTCAGCTGCATCCTGCTCAATTGTCCATCCTTGTAGGTCCGTCCAGGGACCTCCAGCAAGAACGGGCTGCATGTGCAGCTTTCCTCATGGTGGGACCTGATTGCAAACCTTTTTTGACTCTCGAGGGTGTGAGTACCTGCCTCTTTTCGGAGAGTTGCTTCTTGGTTGCGTGTTGCAAATTTTGGGGTGGACATGAGCTGTGGTAAACCTAAAGTACCATCCTAGCTGTTGTAGACCCGAAAAATGAAAAGAAAAAAAACCCCAAAACCTGAGTAGTTGAAAGCTTTTTAAGGGCATTGAGGGAGATATTCCCAACTGATTTCAGGGCTTTTTCTGCTGATCCTCAAGCAACGGAGGAAGTCATGGGTTTCAGAGACAGCGGGAAGTCATCCCAATTCAGACATTTCCTCCATTTAGAGGTAAAGGTTCCCCTCGCACATATGTGCTAGTCGTTCCCGACTCTAGAGAGCGGTGCTCATCTCCATTTCAAAGCTGAAGAGCCAGCACTGTCCGAAGACGTCTCCGTGGTCATGTGGCCAGCATGACTCGACGCACGGAACGCTGTTACCTTCCCACCAAAGTGGTCCCTATTTTTCTACTTGCATTTTTATGTGCTTTCGAACTGCTAGGTTGGCAGAAGTCGGGACAAGTAACAGGGAGCTCACTCCAGGACTAGGGATTCGAACTGCCGACCTTTCTGATCGACAAGCGTCTTAGCCACTGAGCCACCGCGTGCATCCCTTTTACTGCGTCCCTTTCCTCCACTTACTGCAGTGTAAATATAAATAAAGCACACTGGAGGGAATGGTAGAGACACTGTTTTTAGAAACAGAGGACTATTTACATACAGGAAGACTAATGGAGATGCTAAAGATTAGCCATTTTACATACCCAGCAGCACAGATAAGCTGTTAATTGCTTGCTTTGTTTGAAATCTTAGCTATGATTTTGATTAAAGAGTCATAGCCATAGCTCAGTGTGACCCAACTGAAGCAAACAGCATACTCCTTTGGTTAGAAAATTGGCAGTTTTTCCATCGAAGGCTGGCGAGAGAGAAAGAATATGGCGGCAAATGCACTGCAGGAGTTATAAAAGTGGCAGGGGTCTCCAACCTTGGCAAGTTTAAGACTTGTGGACTTCCACTCCCAGAATTCCTCAGTTGAAGTCAACAAGTCTTAAACTTGCCAAGGTTGGAGACTCCTGGACTATGGCACATTTATTAATAGCAAAAAGAAAGGATAAATGCCCTCCCCTTTCACCCAGAATGGCAGCGTGCAACAGAACGATGCTTTCTTAAAAACAGAGTCCAGAAACGACAAGCAGCACAATTGCAAGCAATGAAGGCACTGGAAATGCGCTGCTCCCAAGAGGTGATTTGGTTGAAGTAAGCCTTGTAGTCTTACGGACTGCGTTAGTGACATTGCCGCTCCGCCGTGTGGTGCGAACTGGTGGCACGCTAGGGGCCAGGCTGGGAGCAGCTGTGGCCTTGCTGTTGGGGGCTTCAGAAAGAACCGTGACCTTGTCGGTGGGGTTTTTGGAAACGATTGTTTTATGAGAGGTTTTGGTGACAGTGGTGGCGTTGCCCTTGGGAGTTTTGGTGATGTTGTTGTCCTTGGTGGTTTCAGGACCAGCAGTTTTGTCATCACCGGGAGCTTTGGTAGCAGAGGTGACGTTGTTGTCCTTGGTGGTTTTAGGACCGGCGGTTTTGTCATCACTGGGAGCTTTGGTAACAGAGGTGACGTTGTTGTCCTTGGTGATTTCAGGACCAGCGGTTTTGTCATCACCAGGAGCTTTGGTAACAGAGGTGACGTTGTTGTCCTTGGTGATTTCAGGACCAGCGGTTTTGTCATCACCAGGAGCTTTGGTAACAGAGGTGACGTTGTTGTTCTTGGTAGTTTCAGGACCAGCGGTTTTGTTGTCATCGGGAGCTTTGGTAACAGAGGTGATGTTGTTGACCTTGGTGGGTTCAGGACCAGCGGTTTTATTATCACCAGGAACTTTGGTAACAGAGCTGACGTTGTCTTCAGGCGGTTTAGCAACAGATGTGGTGTTAGCGGGAGAAATCGGAGGCGGTTGTGAGCCAGAAGCTGCATCAACTTTGGTAGAATTTTCTGCTGTTTCCGCATAGTTAATCCCGGCAAGCAGTAGAATCACGATGGAGTAGAGCTGGGGCTTCATTATGCACCTCTATGGTAGACATAAAATGGAAAGAACATTCACATCAGACTTTGTAGGACCAGCCCAACAATCCTATTTCTTTCCCAAAAAGTCAAATTCATGGGATTTTGCCTGAGCTTGATGTTGCCTAAGTTCCCCATGCTACACATTCTCCTGATGTATCTGGCTTCCAGCCAAGATTTCTTTCAATGTGGCCTGTAGCCTAAAGGGCATTTTGTAGATTAAAAACTGAATTTATCCTTTGGATTGTTCTCCCAGCGCCAGTCAGTGCTTAATAGTTACATAGAATAACAGAGTTGGAAGGGACCTTGGGGGTCTTCTAGTCCAACCCCCTGCTTAGGCAGGAAACCCTATACCGTTTCAGACAAATGGTTCTCCAACATCTTCTTAAAAACTTCCAGTGTTGGAGCATTCACAACTTCTGGAGGCAATTGTGCATGTCCATTTTATGCTCTTAATAAAACGTATAATCTAAAAGGATTAACACCCGTTGTTTCTGATGCTGTTTAGGGCTCAGCTAATACAGGTAGTCCTCGACTTCCAACAGTTTATTTAGTGATCGTTCAAAGTTACAACACCACTGAAAAAAGTGTCATGATCATTTTTCACAGTTACAGCTTTTGCAGCATTCCTATGGTCATGCGATTAAAATTCAGATGATTGGCAACTGGTTCCTATTTATGACAGTTGCAGAGTCCCCGGGTCATTTGATCCCCTTTTACAACTTTCTGACAAGCAAAGTCAATGGGGAAAGCAGATTCACTTAACAACCGGGTTACTAACATAACCACTGCAGTGATTCACCTAACAAATGTGGCAAGAAATGTTGTAAAATGGAGCAAAAGTCACTTAACAAATATCTCACTTAACAACAGAAATGCTGGGCTGTATTGTGGTCGTAAGTCAAGGGCTCCCTATAAAAGGAAAAGCTGCATTGCAATGAAGTTGCCTTTTTCACTTTTCCAACAAGAAATGGATTGGCTCCTTATTGAACCTGGAAGCCCTAAAAATACCATTTCTATATTAACTATTGTGAAGTGTAAATGGATTTTTCTTGGTTTGTTTCCTAGCTCGACAGATGCCAAGCTGTCTGTGATGGTTATATTGTCCTTGATTTAAGGGGGGAAAATCCTCCCAGGTGTTCCTCAGACTTCCTAGGATTACAATTACAGCTCCCAGAATTCCCAGTGATAACAGATTAAATACAATACAGATTATCTCCTTTATTCCCCCTCTTTATTGGTATTATGATGATGATGATGATGATGGTTATCATTATTCTGTTGCTTTGCATGCACACTGAGAGCTTCTGCTCCTGAGATAAATTCCCTGTGTGCTCAGTCACACTTGGCCAAACAAAGTATTCAATTCAATCCATCAAAACTCTCTCTACTGTACTGGTGCAGTGGAAAGCATTTCCCCTTAGTTAGATTGATCCATTACAAATTCCTGAGAATTGTATGGAGAGAATGCAAGTTAAGAAATTTGAGTTTTGACCTTTTGCTTTGCCCTTTTGGTTTGTGCGTGTTTATTCGTCTCTGGATGACTTATGAGATAAAAGCGCTTTTGCAGAGCACATCTGGTGAGACAGTTGTGGGTTGCTTTATGTTAGTCTGCAGTCTATTTAGAAAGATCACCAGATGTTTACTGAAATGTTTAATAGAAATCTGTGTCATTCTCTCAGGTGTCCCTGCCCCTTGTAAGTCAAAGTGAGACAGACAGGACCATGTACGAATTCCTCTCTCCTTATGTCCTTCTCTGTTTGCAAGTTCAGATGCTTTAGCTATTATTTTTCACAGAGATCGTTAGAGTGAACTGTGCTTTCCCAATGCTCAATTCTGTCCTCACTCTAAGATTTGTACGATCCTAGTGACCCTCATATGTGGCCCTCCAGTAGAAGGATGCCAGTATTTTAAAGACAATAATACATTCACTTTTGGTTCCTAGTGATGAAATCAAGCATGGTAGATATATTTAGAATAGAATAGAATAGAATAGAATAGAATAGAATAGAACAGAGTTTGAAGGGACCTTGGAGATCTTCTAGTCCAACCCCCTGCTTAGGCAGGAAACCCTACACCACTTCAGACAAATGGCTATCTAACATCTTCTTAAAAACCTCCAGTGTTGGGGCATTCACAACTTCTGGAGGGAAGTTGTTCCATTGATTAGTTGTTCTAACTGTCAGGAAATTTCTCCTTAGTTCTACGTTGCTTCTCTTCTTGATTAGTTTCCACCCATTGCTTCTTGTCCTTCCCTCAGGTGCTTTGGAGAATAGCTTGACTCCCTCTTCTTTGCGGCAGCCCCTGGGGTATTGGAAGACTGCTAACATGTCTCCCCTAGTCCTTCTTTCTATTAAACTAGACATACCCAGTTCCTGCAACCTTTCTTCATACGTTTTAGCCTCCAGTCCCTTAATCCTCTTTGTTGCTCTTTTCTGCACTCTCTCTAGAGTCTCCACATTTTTTCTACATCACGGTGACCAAATTTGGAGAACTGAACCTTGCTTGTCAGTTCTTAAGCACAGAAAGCTGCTTTCCATGCTACCAGAAATGCATCCATTTAGATCTGTATTTCCCAACCTTGGCAACTTTAAGATGCATGAACTTCATCCCTTTGAAGGTTCTCACTATAGAATCCCGAGAGTTGGTTCACACATCTTAAAAAACATCAAGATTGAAAAACACTGATACAGATTAACATTCTCATTCTCCATACTGCTGCTTGTCAGCGTTACGTGGAAGTGGGCATCCAGAATTGAATAATTTGCGGCAGTTGGCAGATTCCCAATCCAAATTAAAGAAAAGCAGCAAAAGCCTCTGTTAATCCATTCTAAAAACACGATGCTACAGAGCCACGGCCCTCTTCTGTCTTCTTATCAAATGGAAATTAAATATGAAGCACCTCTGTATTTGAAAGAAGCTTGAGGGTCTGACCTTCTTACAGTCCAGCTTCTCCTCCTATTCCTCTGACTCTGCTTTTGCTCATTGAGCAGAGGAACACACACACACACAGGAAAGGAGAGAATTGCAAGACCTGCAATTCTAAAACCCGGATCGCTGTTTCTCCCACAAACACAAAATTGGGATCGAGGGGTCCTTGGTGCTCTCTGAGCTTGGTTGTTTTCTTGCAGACATTTCATCAACCAAATTAGGTAACCACAACCGCGCTAGCTAGCACCAAGGACCTTACCTAGTTTGAGTAATGAGACACCTGCAGAAAAACAAAGTGGGCACCCCTTGTTTCAATCCTAAGCTACAAATATTTCCCTTTTAAATTAGGACCGCTCACTCCAAAGCCAACCCCCCCAGGCAATGCAAAAACCTGTGCATGTTCTGCACCTAATAGCTTAACACGTTGAGACAAAAAACAAATAACCATCTAAACCACCACCACCAAACTTGCGATCCCTGTGTCCTTGGGATGAAGTGGGACAGCAGGCAAAAATCAAAGAAGGATCAATTATTACACAACTGTAATGAAATTCCGTACCTCTCTCTGCCTTCTCTTTGCCTTCTGAATGTTGCCTTGGAAGATGGAAAGCCTTTCCTTAGCTTAACTACTATCCAGACTTCGAAATAGCTGTCCCAGAATATCAAGGGTGGCAATTTATGTCAAGAGTGATGTAAGCACCCAGCTAACAAAGGACTCATTTCCTTGTTTGCAAACCAAAATCCAAAGTCAATATTGTTTTAAATAGAACGACTATCTATATGGTTCGGGGAGTATTTTTAAAAATGTTCAAAGCATATTTAACCTCTACTGCTTACCTCTACAAGTAACAATATGCCTCATAATCTACAGCTGCTTTATTGGATGAATTGATGGATTAGCATTGAATGTCGCTGAGCGAGATGAAAGTCTCCCAAGAGAAATAAGCAACAGGGTTTTTTGATCATGAGCATTGGTTAAAACAGTGATGGCGAACCTATGACACGCGTGTCAGTGCTGACACGCGTAGCCATTTGGGGTGACACGCACAGGATTTCATGTGATTCATCCTCGGCTCCTGCACGGCCGCCGAGGATGAAAGAATCTGTGCTGGAGGAACGGGGGGGGGGACGTGTGATCTCCCCCGCCCACACTCACTTACTGTATCGCCGCCGCCCCTTTCTGAGCGCAGGGGCTGCTGGTAAGGCGTGCGTGCCGTGCGCACACACGTCATCAGCGCGGCGAGGGAGGACCCGCAGGAGAGGAGCGCGGGAACAGTGCGCGCCTCTCTCCAGTCAGGCCGGCACAGAGTCTACTCCTGGGACTGTCGGTTACGACCGCACCACAGCAGGGAACAGCGGAGTGCCAACGGGAACTGTGAGCAGTTATACATTTTTGTAGTTTAAACTATAAATTGCGCAAAATTATGTTTTTGTCGAAGTGACACACAACGCGAGTTATGCTTGATTTTTTGCCGATTTTTGACACACCACGCCAAAAAGGTTGCCCATCACTGGGTTAAAACTACAGATGGCTTAGGAGCATAACTACTTTTAGTGCTGACAGTCAAATGGTGCACTTGATTATCTTTTGTAGTCTGATTAACAAAAATTCTTGATAATTCATTATAGTAGAGAGATCTCTTGTAACTGTGATGGGGAAGGTGGCCCACAGATCCTTCTCTGCCATCACACCAGCCGTTGCCCCAGCCCAGCGCGCCTCCCACCGGCCAGCTTGTTTTTGGGTCTCTGCTGTGCATATGCACGCAACCCCCCCCCCCCCTGCGCTCCCTACCTCTGTGCATGTGGGGCCACCCCCGCACCCAATTTTGGGGGTGGAACGCCTCCTGCACCAATCTGGAAGCCAAAATGGGGCATGGGGGGGCGGAGCACACGCATGCACGGGAGGGGGGCGCTTTCGGCACACAACAAAAAGGTTAGCCATCACTGGCTTATAACATTAAGGCCACCCTACAGTGTTGATGGAGGAAACACTCCAGAAGACAGGCTAAAGATACAGAAGAGATTTAGAGATTTTAGAGATTTATTAATATTTGTAGGCTGCCCTTTTCCCTGAGGGGACTCAGGGCGGCTCACATAAAACCAGGGAGGGGGAAATACAGACATTGACATAAAAACATATAATAAAATAGTAAACAACATACATTCATCATTCGGGAGGGGCGGCTATCCTTGTCCCCAGGCCTGACGGGCTAGCCAGAAGGATCTTGAGAAACTTAAACATTGGGCACTATCTAATAAAATGAAATTCAATGGTGAAAAGAGTAAGGTTGTACATTTAGGCAAGAAAAACGAAATGCACAGGTACAGTATACGTGGTATCTTGCTCAACAGTAGTAACTGTGAGAGGGATCTTGGAGTCCTAGTGGAAAACCATTTAAATAGGAGCCAGCCGTGTGCAGCAGCTGCCAAAAAAGCCAACACAGTTCTAGGCTGCGTCAACAGAGGGATAGAATCAAGATCACGTGAAGTGTTAATACCACTTTATAAGGCCTTGGTAAGGCCACACTTGGAATACTGCATTCAGTTTTGGTCGCCACGATGTAGAAAAGATGTGGAGACTCTAGAAAGAGTGCAGAGAAGAGCCACAAAGAGGATTAGGGACTGGAGGCTACGAGGAACGGTTGCAGGAACTGGGTATGTCTAGTTGAATGAAAAGAAGGACTGGAGACATGATAGCAGTCTTCCAATATCTCAGGGGTTGCCACAAAGAAGAGGGAGTCAAGCTATTCTCCAAAGCACCTGAGGGTAGGACAAGAAGCAATGGGTGGAAACTAATCAAGGAGAGAAGTAACTTAGAACTGAGGAGAAATTTCCTTACAGTTAGAACAATCGATCAGTGGAACAACTTGCCTCCAGAAGTTGTGAATGCCCCAACCCTGGAAGTCTTTAAGAAGATGTTGGATAGCCATTTGTCTGAAACGGTATAGGGTTTCCTGCCTAGGCAGGAGGTTGGACTAGAAGACCTCCAAGATACCCTTCCAACTCTGCTATTGTATTGTATATAAAATCATTAACACATCTCAAAACAGGTATGATAACATTTAAAAAAAAAAACACAGTCTCCCCTAAAAAATTTTTTAAGGTGAGGAAATCCCAGCCCTGGAATCTTTCACTGTTTCCTTTTGTACTGCAATACTTCATCTCGCCAAAAAGAAAAAAAAAATTGTAAATCCTGCCCACCAAAAGGATCCCTCCCCAGCATTACATTCTAAATCTTTTTCAAAACATCCAAGTTTTAGGTGTGCATTCACTTCCTCTCTCTCTTTCTTTCTCTCTTTGACAGTTGCTTGTTTTAGAAAGGAGTGTGGGTGGTGGTAAATTTGGCTGCTTCTGCCTTTTTTTTAAAAGTAGGATGTTCCTCTTTTTCTTTGGTGTGAAAGGTTTTGACCTTTGTGGGGCAGCCCATGTGCGTTTTGCAGAAACGCAGGCCTTGGGCTGCTGATCCGGTGAGACCAACATTTCCTGATTCTGCACTCTTTTTTTGGAACTCAATATGCAAAACTGAAAATGAACCGTTGGTAAACGTCGCAGCTAATAAACTGGACATAATCCGGTTATTCAACATATTCTACTGAAGGAAGTTGGCTATGGCTTGCACCTGTTTTTCCCTATTCTGTATGTACATGGAGCTTTTTCAGGCTGGAAGAATCAGGGCCATATGTTAAGTTCCAATTAAGAAGATTTATTGCTCACACTTATACACAAGAATTTAGTCAACCTGTCAGCAGAAACCTGGCACTAGATAAGAGTCAACAGAACTCAAGGGAGGTTGGGCTTTCAATCTCTTGTGGCAATGTAAGAACTCCAGGCTGATTCCTCTCTTGACTCAACCCCCAGACTCTGCCTCTCCTTGTCTTACGGAAATGGGTTCGAAACCTTTATGTGATGACTTTTTGTATTCTGAACCTACTTGCTTTAAATCACAGCAGACCAAGGCCTCATTCCTGTCCATGATTCTTGGGGAACATTTGATTCAAGGAAGCCTCAAGCTAGCTGAGCTTTCACTAAACTGATGTCCCCAGCCTGAGTGGGAATTTTGGGCCTTGTAGTCAGAAGACATGTAGAAGATACCAATATGGAACTATAGCATCAAAAAGCCATGAGTTCACATACGATGTGAGAAAAAAGGTGGCACAGGCAGTACTGCCCAGTCACAAGGTTTGAATCTTGAGGCCCATAGTATGAGCTAGTGACATGTTCGTGATGGTGAACCTATGGCGGGCATGTGAGCCGTCGCCCCAGCTCAGCTCCACCATGCATGCGTGTGCGCCTCCCAGCAGTCAGCTGATTTTCGGGTCTCTGCTGCGCATGCACGGCACATGTGGGAGACGTGAATGCAAGTGGGCGCCCCCCTGTGGCCCATTTTTCATCCCAGGAGGCTGTAGGGAGGCCTAGGTCCAAAACGGGGCATGGGGGGGGAAGGGCGCATGTGCAGAGGGGGCAGGGGTGTTGCACGCGGCATTGCATTATGAATATGGGTCCGCGCTGTCATGCATGCACATGCTTTCGGCACACAACGACAAAATGATTACCCATCACTGTTGTTTCAGGTTTCAGGTTTCAGGTTTCGTTTTATTTATATGCCGCCCTATTCCCAGCGGGACTCAGGGCGGCTCACAAACCCAAAAGGGGAAGGGAAACACAAGAACTACAAATACAAGCATTTAAAATAGCCAACAGACACACAATCGAGAGGGGAAGGGAACTCATCAACCCCAGGCCTGCCGACACAGCCAGGTTTTAACGGCTTTTCGGAAGGCCTGGAGGGAGGTGAGGGTCCGAATCTCTGCGAGGAGTTCATTCCAAAGGGCCAGAGCTGCCACAGAGAAGGCCCTCCCCCGGGTAGTAGCCAGATGGCATTGGCTAGTAGATGGAACCCGGAGGAGGCCAACCCTGTGTGATCTAATGGGTCTTTGGGAGGTAATTGGCAGCAGGCGGTCTCTGTAAGGTCATGGTAGATCTTAAAAGATGTTCAAAGTCCTAAAAGAGTCGTCTGTGGGAGGACAAATTTCCTTGAGAGGCACCTTAATCACTGTGGCCAGTTTCCTGTGTTTCTATACAACATATGCTCCTAACCCAGCCATCTACTAACACGTTTCTGAAAGATTTGCAGTAGATCTGTAAAACGTTCTAGTCCAGGGGTCAGCAAACTGCGTTTCTGGAGCCACATGTGGCTCTTTCCTCCCTCTGCTGCAGCTCCGTCACCGGTCGATGCCACAATTTTGAGAGGAGCTTCCAGTGGGGAGGGGGAGAGAAGCACAGGAGACTCTATGGCAAAGGGAGGGTTTTCCAGTTGTCTCCACAATTGATAGGGCTTTCGGTTATGACAGGTAGAGGAAAAAGGATGCCACTCTAGGTAAAGTATGGTGGGGGAACTGAACTTCCAGCCAGCTCCAGAATTGAACAGGGGGCTTCCGGTTAGGACCTTTGTGGCTCCCGGTGTTTTCTTTTCTGTGGGAAACGGGTCCAAATGGCTCTTTGAGTGTTTAGGTTTGCCGACCCCTGTTCTAGTCTAACAAAGAGAAGGAAGGACTGGGGTGACATGCTAGCAGTCTTCCAATACTTGAGGGGCTGCCGCCAAGAAGAGAGGGGTCTATTCTCAAGTGCACCTGAGGGGAGAATATGGAGTAACGGCTGGAAACTTGTTGAAGAGAGATGCAGTCTAAAACTTCCTTTCAGTGAGAATAATTAATCAGTGGAATGGCTCACCTCCAGAACTTGTGGGCAGGGGTGGGCTGTTGGGGGTTCGCAGGGGTTTGGGAGAACCTCTAGCTAAGATTCTGCGCAGTTCTGAGAACCCCCAAATCCCACTCCTGGCTGGCCCCTCCCCACTCACCCACCCCCCCAGGAGTCTCCTTGTGGCCCCTTTTGGATGCAGGTAAGTGCAGGGCACACACAGAGGCTCGGGGAGGGCAAAAAACAGGCCTCTCGGAAGTTCGGGAAATGGACAATGACCCTGTTTCTGGCCTCCCGAGGGCCTCCCGAGCCTGGGGAGGTCATTTTTGCCTTCCCAGAGTCTCGGAGAACACCTCCGGAGCTCAGGGAGGGCAAAAATGACACACACACCTGCCGTGGTACAGGAGGCTGACCAGGCCACACCCACCCAGCAACCAGGCAGAGAACCGCTGCTTGTGGGTGCTCCTTTACTGGAGGTTTTTAAGAAGGGACTACATAGTCACTTGTCTGGAATAGTATACGGTCTCCTGCTTGAGCAGGTGGTTGGACTAGACAGTGTTTTTCAACCTTTTTTGTGCAAAGGCACACTTTTTTCATGAAAAAAATCACGAGGCACACCACCATTAGAAAATGTTTAAAAAATGTAACTCTGTGCCTATATTGACTATATATAAAGTAATTTTCCCACGGCACACCTTACACTATGTCACGGCACACTAGTGTGCCGCGGCACAGTGGTTGAAAAACACTGGACTAGAAGATCTCTGAAGTCTTTTCCAACTCTGTTAGTTAAGCATCAAAATACTGCTTCAAAATACAAGAAACCAGAAGTTAATAGATGAAAAAGCCTCTCTGGCAAATGATCCTTTGAACGTGAACACGTAGAAATCAAGAAAAGAAAAACACTCGACGCAATGGGGATCATGTACACCCAAAAGCCCTCTCAAACCTTCTGTCTTCATCATTTATAGAAAGCCAATAATTTCTAGAAAGCCAGTTTCTAGGTTGATGGTGCCAACCTAATGTCCCGAGGCTGTTTCGTAATAAGAGGCTGCCGCCAAACAAGACTGCCCCTTTGCCCCAGCTCTCCGGGGGGAAGTTGGCAGCAAGTCCACATTGGCCGAATTCAGTGGCTGCTTCTTTGTGGAGAGGGACAGTCCTGTAAGTGCCAAGCATGAGGCTATTTTTAAGTCAAAACCAGCACTTTGAATTCCATCCGGACAGTTCATGGTGAAAATTGCAGCACCACCCATAAAACACTGGTTCTCAATGTATAATGTTGATTAATTGATACCTGCAGAGGATCCTGAAATTTGGATTCTCCCCCCCCCCCCCCCCGCCTGCCTTTCTTTGCGGCTGCCAGCATCCTCCTCCTCTTCTTTGGGAATCCTATCAGAAAATGAGCAGAAATGTCAAAGAATTAAAAGCACAAGAAATACTCGGCTAAGATGGCAAAGGGTTCCTCCTGGATGAGAGTTACTGTATTTTTCAAGAGTATAAGACGCACCTTTCCCCCCCAAAAAAGAGGGTGAAAATCTGGGTGTGTCTTATACACAGAATACAGCATTTTTGGTCTACCGAAACCCCCCGCCCTTTGCACAAATGGACATGCAGAGGGTTTGAGAGGCTTGCAAAGTGCTCCTGAGGGCAAAAACGAGCGAACGAGCCACCATACTGGTACGGTAGCTCCGCTTCCTGACTACTACCGTACTGGCTGGAACCCACCAGCCAGTATGAGCCAAGGTGGCGCAGTGGTGCCAGTATGAGCCAAGGTGGCGCAGTGGTTAAATGCAGCACTGCAGGCTACTTCAGCTGACTGCAGTTCAGCAGTTCGGCTGTTCAAATCTCACCGGCTCAAGGTTGACTCAGCCTCCCATCCTTCCGAGGTGGGTAAAATGAGGACCCGGATTGTTGTTGGAGGCAATATGCTGACTCTGTAAACCGCTTAGAGAGGGCTGAAAGCCCTATGAAGCGGTATATAAGTCTAACTATTGCTATTGCACCACTGGTGTGTGTGTGTGTGTGTGTGTGTGTGTGTGTTGCATCTGCATCTTATTTTTACTTTGTCTTTCTGGTCTTGGTACAGGTGAGTGACACCAGGCCCCTTTGGCTGTTCCTTTCCCTGAGCTGACCCCCCCCCTTGCAACTGGTCTTAACGAAATTGGCATGCAGCCTTTCTCTAGCGATGCATCGAGCTTGTCAATTCTCCTGCCGCCTTCATTGTTTTGCCATTCTGCTCCCTTTGATCCACAGTGGTGGGGAAAAAATATATGCTTTTCTAATGAGGAGCAGCCCTCCGTTCTTTCCTGAATCCTCTTGCTGCTTCGGGTAACCATGGAAATGGCTGCTGCAGTATGTAACCTGTTGGGGAAGCTGCAGAGGAGGAGTAGGCAGTTGTGCCAATCCTGCCCTTCTACCTTTTGCATCCAGCTCTGGAAATTTACATTCGGATCAGGGAGCGGCCGTCCACAGACTCCTCGAAGGGAAATGGGACTTGGATTCCTTTACAGCCTTCATTGCTTGGACGCTCCCATCTTTGGCAGCGACAGTTGGGAGGAAAAGAGAGCAGAACCACAATAATTGCTCTGTGGGGCAGGATCCTCACTGCATTCACCATGTAGGAACTTCCTTCAGCTTCTCTGTTCTTCAGCAACTCAGTGTTTCTCAACCTCGACCACTTTAAGGCTGGTGGACTCCAACGCCCAGAATACCCCAGCCAGCATGCTTGGGGTACTCTGGGAGTTGAAGTCCACCTACCTTAAAGTGGTCCAGGTTGAGAAACATTGCAGCAGCTACATCTCGTAAGCATTTTGTGGCACTTCCTAACTTCCTGCCCGCATATCAATTACAGGCAATCCTCGACTTACAATCATTCATTTAGTGACTGTTTAGAGTTCGGTGGCACTGAGGGAAAAAAGGTGATCTACAACCGGTCCTCTTACTCGTGTGCAGAGAAGAGCAACAAAGAGGATTAGGGGACTGGAGACTAAAACATATGAAGAACGGTTGCAGGAACTGGGTATGTCTAGTTTAATGAAAAGAAGGGCCAGGGGAGACATTTCAGCAGCGTTCCAATATCTCAGGGGTTGCCACAAAGAAGAGGGAGTCAAACTATTCTCCAAAGCACCCGAGAGCAGAACAAGAAGCAATGGGTGGAAACTAATCAAGGAGAGAAGCAACCTAGAACCAAGGAGAAATTTCATGACAATTAACAATCAATGGAACAACTTGCCTCCAGAAGTTGTGAATGCTCCAACACTGGAAGTTTTAAAGAAGATGTTGGATATCCATTTGTCTGAAATGGTGTAGGGTTTCCTGCCTAGGCAGGGGGTTGGACTAGAGCAGTGGTCCCCAACCTTTTTATCGCCGCGGACCAGTCAGCCTGTGATAATTTTACCGTGGCCCGCTGAGCGCGCGCAGGGGTGGGGGGGCGTTGTTCGCGACGACACATTGATTGTTTATATATCATATATATTTCATTTATATATCATAAAATGTTAGATGTTGCATTATTTTCAATATGTATTTGTAAATATATGCCAAATAGATTGCAATCGCTTTCTGGACTTCCTTTAAATTTGCAGGTAAATGCTGCAATAGATATATAGCTCCCATCAGATTGATGATCACCCAAAAATGTTATTCATTGAATTCACTGTGAATCCTTTCTTAGTAAGTGCATTCAAGCCAGCCTACTACTAGCTGGTAGCCTCTCTGTCCATTCACCAAATTATCTGGGACAGGGGTGTCAGAGTGACATCGAAAATGTCAAGGTAATAGCCATGACTATGAAATTAAAAGCCTATTTATTCTTTTATTTGCATCACATAAAAACCAAGATGGTTCCCATCTTGAATTTTTCTAAATACATCCTACATACAACCATGATGCAGGAGTTTTCATTCAGCAAGAAAAAGGAACCGGTGACTTGAGCCAAGTCAACATCTGGAAATCTTATCCCAGTCATATCCAACCTAGCTTATTTTTTGAGATCACCTCAAGGCGAGCTGGAGCGGGACGCGCTGCGCCACGAGTTGGAGAGCTTGGAGAGGCTGAGCGCGCAACTTGGAGAGCTGCGTCTCCGCTGCCTGGAGCCTGAGCTGGCCCGGCGGCAGCAGCAGCTGGAGGGGCTGTGGGCCGACTGCGCCGCTCTGGAGGCGCTGCTGGAGCAGCTCCTGGCCGAGCACGAAGGGCTGCAGGAAGCGCGCAAGCAGCGGCCGGCCGCGCTGCTGTCTGCCCCGCGCGTCCTCCGGGCCGGGTGCTCCGAGAAGCGGCAGCTGGCCTCCGACTACGCGCTGGTGCTGAGCTGGAGCTGCGCGCAGAGCCTGGAGCAATACGAGGCCGAGTTGCGGGCGCTGCAGGAGCTGGAAGGGGGCCGCCTGGGCCAACAGGACCTGCGCAAGCTGCGCGCGCAGAACCAGGAGAGCCGCCGGCGCCTCGAGGAGCTGTGGTGCCGCTGCCGGGAGCTTTGCGCGCTGGGCGAGCGGCTGGAAGAGGAGCGGCTGGCACAGCAGAAGAGCCACGGCGCCCAGCTGCAGCGATCATGGCTGCGCGGTCCGGTGCCAGGTACTCCACGGCCCGGCACCGGGCCGCGGACCGGGGGTTGGGGACCACTGGACTAGAGGACCTCCAAGGTCCCTTCCAACTCTGCTATTCTATTCTATTCTATTCTACATGATATGGGTGCTTGACAATAGGCATGTATTTACGATGCTTGTAGTGGTCCTGGAGTCAACATTGGCAACTTTCTCAGCCAGCTTCCAACCAGCAAAGTCAATGGGATGGGGACTGGATTCGCTTAACGACCACATGCTTCACTTAACACCTGCAGTGATTTACTTAATGGTGGCAAGAAAAAGGTCATTGAATTGAGTGCAACTCACTTAATAACTCCCTTGTTTAGCCGTAGAAATGCTGGTCCAAATTATTTACCTGGTTTTATTGCCCATTATTCTTGCTGGTGACACCTGTGACTTGCCCAGACGTCTCCAGGGTGATTCCATAGTATCTGGATATGTTGCCCATGATCGTGGTTGTCTTAGCTTTTGGAGCCCACTGACACACAACCTTGACAACTTAAAAGAGATGTCGATATCAACACTCTTCAACTTTATTTATTTATTTATTTGTCTTGTATGCCGCCCACTCCCGGAGGACTCCGGGCGGCTCACAAAAGACAAGGGAAAGGGGGGAACAAGACAAAGACAACATATTAAAACAAAACCAACATTCACAATTTCTATGGAGGTAGATGCTTCTCAGCTCCCCCCAGCCTGCTGGAACAGCCAGGACTTGGTGGCTTTGCGGAAGGCCGGGAGGGTAGTAAGGATCCGGATCTCAACAGGGAGCTCGTTCCAGAGGGCCGGAGCTGCAACAGAGAAGGCTCTCCCCGACATTGGCTGGCAGATGGAATGGCTGAGTTCCATCTTTGCTGGTTGAGGAATTCTGGGAATTGAAGTCCACATTTTTTCCCAAATTGCCAAGACTGAAAAAAACACTGGGATACAGTATATTTGCGCTATTCAGTGTGGTTCGTGCCAACCTTCCCCAAATATTAAGATTGCAATCTCCCAGATTTCCCAGTTGGTTATGGCCACTGTCTCTGCTGGCCAGGAAGTTTGGGAGTAGTAGCAATAGCAGGAGCCTTTAGATTTATAGCACTCCAGTATCCGAAGCACACCAGAATGATTTTGCAAAGAAGATACTAAAGCTTGGACTCTTTCCAGCCAGCCAGGTTCTCATCAATGAAGCTTCATGGCAATTCCACCTCTGCCTGACCCCTTTTGTTAGCGGCTCATAATGAAACTCCCCCCTCCCTGCTTTATGAATAGAAACTGCATTAAGCTTAAACAAAGGAGACTTGAGGTTTAGGTAATCAATTCAAGGCTGTACATTCTGAAGGAACCCATTAAGCAATAATGGATGCCGTCAGAGCTCCATCCAGAGCTAGGTAGGCAGTTCCTTGATTGCTCTGGATGTCCACACCTGCATGGCATGTCAGGACACTTTATTATATACCATGTTCACCTGATTAAATGATACATTTATCTCTGTGGTTCTAAGCCAAGGGTGGGGAACGATGGCCCTTTCATGACTTGTGGACTTCAACTCCTAGAATCCCATGCCTGACTGGCTCAGGAATTCTGGGAGTTGAAGTCTGCAAGTCATAAAGGGGCCATAGTTCCACACCTCTGTTCTAATCCCTCAAAAATGCAAAACTGGCTTACCTTGACAGTGTTGATTTATCAATGAAAAATGATTCCTGTACTGTGAAAGAATGGAGAGCTGGCCTTAGCAATGAGGAGGGAGTGAGCAAACTGTTGGGAGGGGAAAAATATTTTCTAATATTCAGAAAATATTACTCAGCATGACAAAGAGGAAAGCACATGGAGAAACTCAGAATAAACCCTGGATTTGGTTTAGTACAAGCTGGGTCAGAGAGCCCCTCAAACCAGCTTGCAAGATTCTATTATTTTGCTCTACAGCAGTAAAGAGCATTAACTTGAATCCATGCTGTGGTGGTGCAGTGGTTAGAGTGCAGTACTTCAGGCTACTTCTGCTGTCTGCCAGCTGCCTGCAATTTGGCAGTTCAAATCTCACCAGGCTCAAGGTAGACTCAGCCTTCCATCCTTCCAAGGTGGATAAAATGAGGACCCAGATTGTTGGGGGCAATACACTGACTCTGTAAAACCGCTTAGAGCGGGCTGTAAAAGCACTGTGAAGCAGTATATAAGTCTAAGTGCTATTGCTAAGTGCTATTGCTATGCTATGCTTGTGAGGTTGAACTTGTCTGCCTCACAGGGCTGACCGTTGGGTAGAAATTTGATGAACAGAATAAAATAGGTCCGCTCTCCCCAACCCGATGCGGAGTGAGCATGGGGCCATTGATGTTGACTTTCAACCTATGTGGAGGGTTATGATGTTAAGAGAGCTGTGGGTTAGGTATGAAATATTTAAACCATTGTTTTTTGCTGTGAGTAGCGGTCAGGGTACTCGCTGGCCCAGGAGTGACCCAGGGATGGGAACATCATCACCATCATCATCATCATCATCATCATCATCATCATCATCAATTTTATATTACCAGCTATTCGCCCATAGCGACTCAAGGCTGCTTACAGAATATAAAAACCACGTCTAAAAACAGTAAAACTAATAAAAAATCAAATAAATTAATGTAATAAAATCAATATAATAAAATCACACACCCCCACCACCTGTTCCAGCGACAGCCGATCACATGAGCCATTTAAAGGGCTCCATCCTGCTCTGGGTTCCCCAGGTCCGCTGTCGGAACCAGGCCTTCAGCGCCTTCCAGAAGAGCATTAGAGTGGGGACTGTTCTAATCTCTGGGGGGGATGATGTTCCAGAGAGAGGGAGCCACCACAGAGAAGGCCCTTCTTCTGGGTCCCACCAGGTGTATCTATCTCCCTTGGGGATGGGACCCACAACATTCCCTGCCCCACAACATTGAAGTGACATTGAGCTGGTCATTCATTCTCGGGCCAGCCTACCTTCCAAGGTTGTGGGGGGGGGGAATGAGAGAACACTTTGTGTACTACCTTCAGCTCAATGAAAGAGAAATATGGCATAACTTTAATGAATAAGTAAAGTCTTTCTGGAAAAGGACCACAGGCTCCAGGGCCTATTTAAACAGTAATTAGAGATGAATACTAAATGAAAACTTGATGGGAGCAGCCAAATAACCTTGTGTCCTACTATCTCCTCTAGGATGTTAGTAAGAGTTATGGCAACAAACTGTGCTTAGAAGTAATTGTGTTTTAGATATCTTTATCTCTCACCCTCTTTTCCCCCCTTTTATGCATTGTCATCTTTAGTAAAGAATTAGCATTTATGTACTCAAAAGTTTTCTCTCTGGCAACTCTGTATAACGCAGGCCTGGGAACGTTTTTTGTTTCCAGATGTTTAATGACAAAACTATTCATAATCAATACAGAAAATACTGACATTTTAAAATACTTTTTGTGAAGAAAATTAAAAATGTAAATACAAAAGAACACATTTCATAAAAACAACCGTATTATTGGGTATAGTTTTCTTCCTTTTTTTTTATTTTCTTAATTCAGTAAGACATAATTTAAGTAAGTAGCAGCTTGGTTACCAAGACGTGATTTTTTCTGCAGCCCTGCCATTCAAAGAGGAGTTATTATAGTCTTCGGTCATATTTCAGAATCTTAAAACAGGCGTTTCTTCTTGCATCTACAGTAATTCCTTGTGGAACAGGAGCATTTCTCTTCCCCCTCCCCCTCCCCAGACATGTTATTAATATGGAATAATGAAGCAATTCATTCATTTAAACACAAATTACTGCCAGTTGCCAGGGCCACCACAGCAAGCATGACAGCGGAGAACAAATACCCCCTGGGCACATTTGCTTGAGACGGTGCCCGCGGGCTACTTTTGGTGGCACGTTCTTCTTTCTTGATTGTTGTGCTTTGTTGTTTCTTTGGGTAGTGTGTAGGCACCCCGCTGGTGATCCTCAAGGTCATAGGAATTGTGGGGACTTCGGCCAGACCTTTTGGGCTGGACTTGGCCGAGGTGGCATCTTGGATGTAGACCATGTGTGTGGCTGCCGCTACTTCGAAAGAATTAAGGTCCTCCGTGCCGAAATTATCTGGGTAGGGAGCCAGTGGCCTGTCGGTGCTGGTGAATGCTATGGTTGGGTCATCAGTGGTATTTACATTGATGATGTCTGCCATTCCGGACTGTTGTTCATACGCGAATTCACTCTGCTCAGTCGCTTCGGCAGAGTCTGTGGTAACCACTGCCTTTATGGCTTTCACGAAGAGATGTTTCTGGGCCATGGTTGGGGTAGCTGAGAATGGCCCGGAGCCTTCCCATGACACAGTGTCCTCTTCTTCCTCCTCCGGGCACGGCACCCCAAAGATCGTGGCTTGCGTTTTACCTACCCAGTCCTGCAAATAAGAGAGGGCTAGTGGTTTATCCCGGCAGGCCCAGGGATTGTTGTAAAGGGTGATGAGTTGTAGCTGAGCCAGCTGGTCAAAGGCTTTGTCCGGGATGTAGGCGAACTTATTGTTGTGCAGGTAAAGTTGGGACAGATGGCTGAGCCTCCTCAGCGTGCCGGGGAGGATTTGCGACAAGAAGTTGTGGGACAGGTCCACTGTCTCCACGTTGATGGGAATGTTGGTGGGGACAGTCCAAAGCTTGTTGCTGCTGAGGTTGAGGAACACCAGGCTGCTCATCGTGTTGTTAATCAGCACAGCCCTTTCCACCATGTTCCTCGAGACGTCGAGGACTTTAAGGTTCCACTGGTAAGCCGTGTCAAGCTTTTGGAGGACCCTGATTCTGTTGTGCGTGGCATATATTTCCCACAGGGACCTGGGCAGTTGAGCCGGGAGGCTCCGAAGCCAATTGTTGGAAACATCCAGGGTTCTCAAATTGGCAAACTGAGTCAGCTGGTGGTCGAGCTCCACAAAGCGATTATACGACAAATTCAAATAGGTGATGTTGTCTTGAAGTCCGTAGGGCAGCGTGGTCAGGTTTCTGCCAGAACAGTCCACGTTTCTGTCGTTTCCTGAGCATGAACAAAAAGACGGACAAATACCCTGAATGGCTGGTATGAAGACGAGAAGAGCCAGGGCGCCAAGCGATGCCTTCAAGATCCGGTTCTCCATGGTTGCCTAGAAGCAAACATGTAACACATGCCCAGTTTATTGCACATTTTAGAAGGGTGGTTTTTTTTTGGGGGGGGGGGAAGCACTTACTCCTTGGCAGTGGAATTGCATTTTAATAAAGTCAGACATACCCTCACCCCTGTGGCATCATTCTTAATGGTGCCGAAAAGACATGCTTATTTCCAGGGAAGCTCTCCATCCCCCTGTCTTGCTGTCTGTCAAAACAGCCTGATCTGTTTCCACCTCATCTCTCTCCCTTCCCCTTTTCCACTCTCCCATCCTCCTCCAGCTCCTAATAGTAGCATTCTTCCCAAACTCCTACAATGTCCGCTTTCTCTCCCATCTCGAGCCATCTGAATCCCCGGTTTGTCTCTCGGATATTCTTTCCGTTATAAAACGATGCTTCTGTGCAAAGGTGGCAGGCAGACAGAGCTGGATGTCAGCGTTAGGTCTTCCGATGCCCGCAGTCGTTATAGCAGCTCCCTTAGCCATGCCATAGCTTATAAGGCACGCAAGAGCAAACGGCATCCATGGGTTCCAAAATCCATCCGGAGCAATTTTAAGGCATGCTTAGAAATTGCTGAGGATATTCTCAACAATTCTCAAAGATGCATTCGGAGAATATTAAAGGCACGCTTCCCTGCCTGCGTTTCCTCTCTGCTTCTTCTCCATTCTTAACCTTAGCCCTATTCCCCTTTTTTTCCAAGAGAGAAACATTTTCAGGACCAAAATCAAAGATTTAAGCGCTTGTCACTGCAGCAGATCACTGCTAGAGCAGGGAACTGCCAAGTTAAACGACAGTTTCTTTCCCCTGGTATTTTTCCCAGTCTCTCTAGGTTTTGATTTTGATTTTTTAAAATTTTAGGCACATAACACACCAACGCGCGCACACACCTCTTTTTCTGGCAAGGGGATCAGGTCATAAAAGGAGGCAAAGAGAAGAGCCAAAGCAAACGTACCTCACTCTCTCCGCTGTAGCCTTCAGTGCATCATTTCCCTGGAAGATTCAGACGCAACGCTCGGTTTGCACTCCAGCCGAGCCACAGTTTGTCTGTGGGTTGTGCTTTGCCTCTTCAGCTGCATCGTACTGCCGTTTCCAGGGGCTCTGCAACCACCTGACCAGCTTCCCTTTGGAAGACTGCAGAGCTGTTGGTTGTAGTGCTGACTCAAATTTATCGCAAGGGGTGCACCGCTCGACAGAATGGGCAGTCCCCTTTTTTTTAATGGGGAAAGCCAAGTTTCTAAACTTCTTACATTATGTTCCCCCCTCTGGCTCTTCTCCTGGGAAGTCTCTCGGGGCGTTAAGATCCAGCGTGCATAGTTTGTGCAAACGGCCTCCAGTTCCACCTTTTTATCTGCACGTGTGAGATTATCTATCTATCTATCTATCTATCTATCTATCTATCTATCTATCTATCTATCTATCTAAATAAATAAATTTAGGGCTTTAAGCTCCATCAGCCTTTGGCTCTTCTGCGTTCGTTTTTTAAGCATTTTGTCTTTATGAAATCATCCTACGTTTCCATATGGGAACTCTTTAAAAAAAAAGGAAAAAAGAAAGACTCTGGCAGTTTTAAACGAAAATTTATTTCACAAGGATCCAAGGATCGTTTCGTCCAGTCTCCTCTTCTCTTTCAGAAGCTCATGTGAATCACCACTCAGCCTTCATTCCTTTCAACTCCCAATTGTCCCTTCCATTTTCATGGAAAAATCAGAAAAATTCCTAGCATGATTTAAGAGACAGTTTACTAGAACTTGCTTTTCCAGAGTGAAGCAGGCAGTTCAAATGGCATATTTGTTAGGGTTAAATATTTAGCCAAATTTGGAATTAATGGTTGATGCGTAGGAATTTTAGAAAGGCCATGTCTACATAAAAAGAATCAGTAAAATTTCATTTTCCCCCAGCTATATTCCCTTACTTTATCCTATTTCAGTTGCTGCTTTAAAAATACACTGCCATAATGATATGTACTAAGCTATATTTTTAGCATGCTTTGTATTTTGGGCTTAGTTTAACCAAATTGGGCCACTGAGAATGGGTAACTAAACCTGATGGTCACTTTAATCTAGATTAAGAACATGGCTAAATTTTACTGTCACAGCCAACAGTGGTTTTGTTTTTCCCTTCTGCGAAGAGGTTTAAATATCTCTTCTAGCTTAATATAGGGTTCAGCTCAGTAATACAATACAACACAACACAACACAACACAACAGCAGAGTTGGAAGAGACCTTGGAGGTCTTCTAGTCCAACCCCCTGCCTAGGCAGGAAATCCTATACCAGTGATGGCGAACCTATGGCACGTGTGCCACAGGTAGCACGCGGAACCATTTGTTAGGGCACGTGAGGCGCTGCCCTGTCAGCTGGCCAGCGCACATGCGCGCGCTGGCCAGCTGAGTTCACCCTTTTTAAAGCCATTTTTTGCCCTCCCCAGGCTCCAGAGGGTTTATAGGCGCCTGGGGAGGGTGAAAAGCCTCCGGAGTGCAAAAAAAACGGCTCTATGGGCAAACCGGAAGTTTGGGAATGGACTTCCGGTTTGCTCAGAGGCTCCTTTTGACTGCTCCGGAGGCTTCAGGGAAGCCTCCTGAAAGTCCCGGAAGTCTCCAGAGTGCTTCCGGGGGGCGGGGGAGGCTGTTTTCACCCTCCCCAGGTTCCTATAAAGACTCTGTAGCCTGGGCAGGGCGAAAAAAGCATGCAAAAAATGGGGGGGAGCACCTGTAGTGTGTGCATGCGCATTGGGGGGTAGCGCATTGCATTATGGGTGCGGCGCGGCCACACATGCTTCCTCTGCGCTCCCCCCACTTATGGCATGCGAGCCAAAAAAGGTTCACCATCGCTGCCCTATACTGTTCCAGACAAATGGCTATCCAACATCTTCTTAAAGACTTCCAGTGTTGGGGCATTCACAACTTCTGGAGGCAACTTCTGTTCCACTGATTAATTGTTCTAACTGTCAGGAAATTTCTCCTCCGTTCTAAGTTGCTTCTCTCCTTGATTAGTTTCCCCCCATTGCTTCTTGTTCTGCCCTCAGGTGCTTGGAGAATAGTTTGACTCCCTCTTCTTTGTGGCAACCCCTCAGATATTGGAACACTGCTATCATGTCTCCCCTAATCCTTCTTTTCATTACACTAGACATACCCAGTACCTGCAACCATTCCTCATATGTTTTAGTCTCCAGTCCCCTAATCATGTTTGCTGATCTTCTCTGCACTCTTTCTAGAGTTTCCACATCTTTTCTACATCGTGGCGACCAAAACTGAATGCAGTATTCCAAGTGTGGCCTTACCAAGGCTTTATAAAGTGGTATTAACACTTCACATGATCTTGATTCTATCCCTCTGTTTATGCAGCCTAGAACAGTGTTGGCTTTTTTGGCAGCTGCTGCACACTGCTGGCTCATATTTAAATGTTTATCCACTAGGACTCCAAGGTCCCTCTCACAGTTACTACTGTTGAGCAAGGTACCACCTATACTGTACCTGTGCATTTCGTTTTCTTGCCTAAATGTAGAACCTTACTCTAGGAATGTATGAGAGCAATATAGCAATAGCAATAGCAATAATAGCAATAGCAGTAGACTTATATACCGCTTCATAGGCCTTTCAGGCCTCTCTAAGCGGTTTACAGAGAGTCAGCATATTGCCCCCAACAATCTGGGTCCTCATTTTACCCACCTCGGAAGGATGGAAGGCTGAGTCAACCCTGAGCCGGTGAGATTTGAACCGCTGACCTGCTGATCTAGCAGTAGCCTGCAGTGCTGCATTTAACCACTGCGCCACCTTGGCTCACAGAGGGCTCTGTGGTTACCAGACTTTATGGAAAACCAGTCTCTTCTTGCCCGTGTCACGACTGTAGTTGCTTTTGAGAGCGTGTGACTGTGTTCACATGACTGATAGAATTCTACACTTTATATAAGGCCTTCAGAAAAGCTACAATGGGGTAAATATAAATAGGAAGGGACAAAGCAGAGAAGCAGTGAACTTTGGTATTTATTTAATCAGCTAGGCACACTGATACTCTCATCAGGATTATATAATGTTTAGGTTAGATTGAAGGGGTCCATCTAATTCAGAACTCTACTTTTTGGGAAGGCCATAGGACCGTGATGGAGAAGTATGGCATAGGTGGCACGCAGAGCCTTCTCTGTGGATACGTCAGCCATCGGCCAAGCCGAGCCCAGTTCGGACAGCTGGCCTCCGGATGTCTGCTGCACATGCACAGAGGGCACGCGGGGGGAGGGCACACATGCATGCACGGGGATGGTGTGCATGCGCGGGGGGCGTTTGCATTGCATTTTGCAGGTTCACACGTGTGTGCATGCACGCCTCCCCCCGCCCCGTTTTGGGCCTGGAAGGCCACCTGCACCAACCTGGAAGCCAAAAATGGGTTGGGGGGGTGCATGCACAGGGGCAGGGCCTGCACGGGGGCGTGGTATTCGCATTGCATTTTGGGGGTGCACACACTTTGGGTACTCGGCACCAAAATGGTTCGCCATCACTGCCATAGGAAATGAAAGCTTCTCTAGACAGCCTCTATCATTTGGAGAGAAAGAGAGATCCTGTCTGAATATACGAGTTTCATAAAGCCTCTTTGATGGCAGCTGTTGATACTGCCCCTCATGAAATTATTATGAAGTCATTTAATCTAGTCGCCATCTCTGCATCGTGACAGGGGCTTCAGTAAATTCAGCATGCGATAATGAATTAAATCCTCTGGACTGGAACTGGAGTGGGGTTTTTTCCCCCCAGTTTTCTGTATTTGCTGTGGAACCTTAACTTTTCCAGTAAAATATAGGCCAATATATTTTTCTTTAGGCAGAAAAACTCTCTGGTTTAGAACACTAGTGATCTGTTTGTAAATTGCGATTGTTGATTGTAAAGTGGACTTTTTCAAGTGCGGTTGATGGTTCTTTTGATTTTCGATAAGTTATCACTCATAAATAATTTGGAATTGCCATTTCACAGGAAGAATTGGTGTAGTTTGGGAGTGTGAGTGGAGATGATTAGCCCAATTTTATTAACGATATTAAACAGATAGAAAGAGCTTATACGGAAATATATTAAAAAATATTTAGAGAGTGCAGAACCCGAGAGAGGGGTGGTGGGCGGAGGGAGAAACTTCCCTCTTTATTATCCAAAAGGTATATTCAACAATAGCAATTTACCACTATCTCTTAAAATATAACCAAATATCTCTGTATTCCACACCTCACCCCCTTTTCTATAAATTCATTTCTAAATCTTCAGCTCTTCTTATTAGTCAGCAAAGATCCGGTAAAAATGAACAAAAATACCTAATGTCATAAGTATATAATCCCCTTTCCATTAGGGGAAAGTTCCCCTCATCTCTCTCTCAGCAATTAAATAATTTTGGTTTGGTTGGTTTATTGGATTTATATGCCGCCCTTCTCCCAAGGACTCAGGGTGGCGTACAACATAAAAGAAAACACATATTACAAAAATTAAAAGGAACATTAAATAAAGTATCCAAAAAAAAACCCAATTGATATTTACAATAAAAATTTAAAAAATAAATTAAAATTAACAACCAAATTAATCCTATATTTTATTCTATTCAGGCCAGGCCAGCTTGCTGGAAAAACCAACTTTTTAGGGCGCGTCGGAAGGACCGGAGGTCAGGGATTATGCGAAGCTCCGGGGGCAGCTCATTCCAGAGGGAAGGCGCTCCCAAAAGAGAAGGGTCTCCCCCTGGGGGTCGCTAGCCGACACTGTCTGGCCGACGGTACCCTGAGGAGGCCAACTCTGTGGTTGTTGTCTTTTGTTGTTGTTAGTTGTGAAGTTGTGTCCGACCCACTGTGACCCCATGGACAATGTTCCTCCAGGCCTTCCTGTCCTCTACCATCCTCTGGAGTCCATTTAAGCTCACGCCTACTGCTTTGGTGACTCCATCCAGCCACCTCATTCTCTGTCATCCCCTTCGTCTTTTGCCTCAATCTTGTCGTCCCCCCGCCAAACAAAACAAGAAAACCCCATCTGAAATAATAACCTTTTATTTAGATATTCAAATGTAATCCTGTGCTCCATTAGATATTTCCAAAAAGAAATTCTATCCAATCCAGATAACCGTTCGGCCTCACTAGAAATGGGAACTTGTTATCTAACCGTAATCAGATAAATCGATCTTTTAAATATTTTTTCTTCTTCCTCCCAACCCTCCTTAAGTCCCTTAATTAATGGCCCTCCATTTCTGGCCAGTTGTGTGAACAACCCACACTTGCCCCCTTGGCACAAGCAAATAGGATCTTTTCAGAAAGACCACTACATGGGTCTATTTAGGAAGGGACAAAGAAGAGAAGGGAGCTTTAATCTCACTACTTGTTTAAGGGGCATTCCAAAATGTGTTTCAAGTGGTGAGTATTTGGGCTCTTCAGTGCTGATTTCTGGATTTTAGGAGGGGGAGGGGCAAGTCTTTGCCAGTTAAATGGTTTCTGATGCACAAAATCATTCTGTGCCACTTCTTGTTCACCCACACAATCTTGCCACCTCCCACACCTCCAGTCCTTAAGTTAGCTTGCCAGTTTGGGTTATTTCCTTTGCAGATTTTGCTTTCACTTCTTACCACAGCAATCCTCTATGTTCTTGGATAGCACATATTCATTCCAGCTGATTCTTTTTTAACAAACCATTAACATTTCATAATATCCTGGGCCTAAGCTGCTCCTTGTTTCTTAAAATGGTGCTATATATATATATATATATATATATATATATATATATATATATATATATATATATATATATATATATATATATATATATATATATATAAAATACATTTAAAATGTACCATTTTATACATTTAAACACACACACACACACACACACACACACACACACACACACAAATTGTTCTGACCATCAGAATACCAGAAAGACACCGAGGAGCTGGAAAAAGTGCAAAGAAAAATAGTGAAAGTAGGAGGGATTTGTCAGCACTTCTTCATTGGATAATCAGGAAAGAAAACCACGAGACTCCATTGATAGAAATCAAGTGTACTTTTACTAATTATAAATGAACAGAAGCGAAGCAAAGCGAAGTCTGATTATTTAGGCGCAAAAGCGAATAATATATTGTATAGTTCATTCCCCTCCCCTTGGCATCCCAATTACAGTCCAATCATAATTCTCCCAAGTGTCAGGTGTGAGATAACTTCGAAAGGCATCACCAGGATGGAATGCCGTTGGCCTTGGCGGGAACCCTCCTTCGCATGCGCAGTAAAGTGGACAGTTTAAACTCCAGAATCTTCCTCCAGCACAACAGTTAGTCCCTCCCCCAAATACCATGCCCCCCCCCCCTTTCAATGGCAGCCGAAGCAGCAGCAAAGCAGAGGCTGACAGGATTTGGAAACCAAATCTTAGGAAGATTAGTTAAAGGGACCGGGTACATTTAAAGGAGAGAAGAAGGCCATGTAGGGACGTGGTATCCATGCCCCAATACTTGTAGGGCTTTCCCGGGGAAGAGGAGATGAATTATTATCTCGTAGGGCTTCAAGATAGGACAGGAACTAAGAGCTCAGTGGGTGGAAGCTTTACAAACTTAGAATGTTGGAAGAAATGTCCATCTGGGTTCAGTTCCAAGAGGGGGAAAAGACACTGGAAACATGGAAGCTGCTTGGAAAGAAGGTTTATTGATGAACAGGATCACATGGCTTGAAATGCTGGGGAAAAAGGGAAGAGATGCTGAGAATGCCGGGGTCTTATGCCCTCTCTGGGCTTTTGAATTTGAGCTTGGGTTCTGATTAGTTGTCAGACTCCCATGGGGACATGCAGGGGCAACTCTGTAGGCCAGAGGTGTCCAAAGACTTGTGGACTTCAACTCCCAGAATTCCCCAGCCAGGCTGGCTGGGGAATTCTGGGAGTTGAAGTCTACAAGTCTTAACTTTCCCAAGTTTGGACACCCCTGCTGTAGGCTGTCCTGAGTTCCAGGCTTGGTTGAGCCTTGCTAGATCATGTCATCTTCCCAGGTGCCATGTGGTGAGATGGGTAGAGGGCCAATCCTATCACATGTCTTAATCTCATCAAGGGGGCTGAAGGGGGTAGATCTTTGTTATGTAGAATAGCCTGGCTCAGGCCTTAATGGTCCGTTGACCAAAGGGTATGTGTATGAGTTTCTGCCTCACTTTTAGGGGAGATATTCTGCCCTTTTAATATTTCCTAAAATATTTCATTTTCCTAGGAGAGGGGTGGGTGCTAACTTCCTACAAGAATAAGGAGGGATTTCCTGATTAGTGAGAGCTGTTAAGGTGTGGAACAGCCTGAAGTCATGGGTCCTCCGGCCCTGGAGGTTTTCAGGCAAAATCCAGACAGCTATTTGCCTGGTATAGTCTAAGGATTTCTTCCCTGGTCAATTGGTTAGGCTACAAGACCTCCATGGTCTTTTTCAACCCTACACTGTGTTTAAAAGGAGCTGAAACTTGTATTCTCTCACTTTCTTCAAATTTATTTATTTGTGGCCTGAAAAAGTTGATGATTCCTGCAATGAGTTTATCTTGGTTATTCTGGTTAGGAGTTATGTCATTGGTGGTTTTTTTTTTTTTTTTTTTTTTTTGCAAGGTGCATAGCTTGTGTGCTTTGCGTTTTGCTAATAATAACTGGAGATTGTTGCAGGCACTTGCCAGGGTAAGGTTTGAAGGAATCTTTCAGCTGGGGATGACAAGTGTGTATCAAACTGATTTCTGCCTTGCAAACCAAGATGAAAAGTCCTACATTTAAGAAGTGGAAAAATATTTGATGAAAGAAATGTCCTTCTAGGTTCGGCTCCAAGTGGGGAAAAAGACACTGGAGACATGGAGGCTGCTTGGAAAGATGGTTTATTGTTGGATAGGGCCACATGGCTTGAGCCCTGACCAGAAAAAGTGATCACATGCTTCAATGTTGGTGGAGAAGAAGAGAAGGGCTGAGGGAGGGGCTTGCTAGGCTTTTTATAACCTGTTCAGTCCCACCTCTCTGTTTCCTGTTTCTGTGTAAGAAATGTATTCTAATTGGTTGTCAGACTCCCATGGGGCCATGCAGGGGCAACTCTCTGCGCTGTGTTTTGAATCCAGGTTTGGTTGAGTTCTCAGATGCCATGTGGTCAGTTGGGGCCAATATTATCATGCTTTTAATCCCATCCCCCTGCAACTGCAGTGGAGAAGCCTTTATTATGTAAAGTGGACTAGCTTGGCCTTCTTAATGGCCCATTGACAAAAGTGGGGATGGGCAGGAAGCTACAGGCAGCTATTCTGTCTTTTAAAACATGTTTGTTTCTTTTCACATTCAGATAAATATTCTGCCTTTTCAATATTTCCTAGGATATTTCATTTTTCTGGGAGTGGGCTGGGTGATAACTTCCTACATATTGATGTAGGTATAAATTCTGGAGCCATTTGAGTGAGTAATATAATTGGAGTGATTGCTTCCAGTGCTGTGGTTTCATCCTTGCAGGCAAGTCTCTTGAGGTTTTTGGAAGCAGGAGTAAGGAATCTGATGCTGGATGGGAGGTGCCTGTCCCCATACTGATCAAGGCCTGCACTCTGGATGAGGTCAGCTTGGATTCACTCAGTCCCAACACTCATTAGGTAGCCAAGACAAATCTCCCCTAGATTGTCTGTGATTGTAGCCTCTTCCTCCCCCACTCTCCTCCCCCCACCTTCTCCTCCATCTCCTCCTCCACCATCACCGCCTCCTCTTCCTCCCCCCACCTCCTCCTCCTTGACTACCACCACCCTCCTCCCCACCTCCTCCATTCCCTCCCCCCTCCGCACCTCCACCTCCTCTTCCTCCTCCCCCCTCCCCCACCTTTTCCTCCCCCCTCCCCACCCCATCTCCTCCTCCTCCATCACCCCCTCCTCTTCTTTCACCTTCTCCACCACCACCACCTCCTCCCCTCACATTCTCCTACTCCTTTTCCTCTTCCCTCAATTCCTCTTCCTCTCTCCCACCTCCTTCCCTTCCTTCTTCCACCTCTTCCTCCTCTTCTCTCCCACTGCATCCTCCCCCCACCTCCTCTTCCTCCTCCTCTCCACCTTCTCTTCCTTTCCCCCCTCCTCTTCCTCCTCTCCCCCACCTCTTCCTCCACCATCATCTCTTCCTCCTCTTCCCCACCTTCTCCTCCTCCACCACCACCTCCTCTTCCTCTCCTCCACCTCCACCTCCTCCTCTCCACCATCTCCTCCTCCACCACCTCCTCTCCCCCTCCTCCTCCTCCTCCTCCTCCATCAATTGCCAAAACAGTAAAACTCTAAACTAGTACTAAAACATCTTGCTAAGGAAACATGTTCACCTTGGAAAAAAGATTAGATCATCTCAACTAGGGTCCTGAAAATAGGCGCTTTCTTTTATATAACTTGGTCCTGTTTAGGGATCCTCGATTTACAACAGTTCATTTAGTGACCATGCAAAGTTAAACCCCCACTGAAAAAAATGACATGACCATTTTTCACATGTATGACCATTTCAGCATCCCCATGGTCACGTGATCGAAATTCGGATGCTTGGCAACTGACTCATATTTATGACGGTTCCAGTGCCCTGGGGTCATGTGATAAATCTTTGCAACAGCCTCTGTATAAACAAAGTCAGTGGGGAAGCTGGGTTCACTTAACAACCGTGTTACTAACTTAACAATTGCAGTGATTCACTTAACAGCTGCGGCAAGAAAGGTCGTAAAATGGGACAAAATTCAATTAACAAATGTTTTGCTTAGCAACAGAAAGTTCGGCCTCAATTGTGATCATAAGTCAAGGACTACCTGTACCCATTTTTATCCTAATGCTAATTCCTTCGTCTTTGCTCCGCTGCAGATGATTGCAGCCTCACTTTCAATGGTCTGCATTAGGGCCTAGTCTGCATTATGGACAGTTCTCTGTTTGATTAAACTGGGAAGATCCTTTTGGGTCCAAGTTAAAAGGTAAAGGTTCCCCTTGGACATATGTGCTAGTTGTTCCCGACTCTAGGGGCGGTGCTCATCTCCGTTTCAAAGCCAAAGACCCAGGGCTCTCCAAAGACGTCTCTGTTATCATGTGGCCGGCATGACTAAACACCAAAGGCGCACGGAACGTTGTTACCTTCCCACCAAAGGTGGTCCCTATTTTTCCACTTGCATTTTTGACGTGCAAGGTTGGCAGAAGCTGGGACAAGCAACGGGAGCTCACTCTGTTACGCAGCACTAGGGATTCGAATCTGGCTCCAAAGAATATGTTTGGTTTTGTCTATTTCAGTCCATGGTTTTTTTACGTACTTTGCAGCATTGAAGGTAACTACTTATTTTTTTGGCTACTCCTGGCTCTGCATTGCTGGCTTCCTTTCTGGCAGACACTGTCTCAGTAATTATCAGCTTGCATTGCAATCCTCCGTTATGTTTTTTTAGTTGCACCGAGATAGCAAAAACGGCAGTGGCTTCTGCTTGAAAAAAATAATAATCATTTCCTGGTGAGACCATCCAGCACGATGTAACGCCTTCTGTTTCTGATAACTATTTCAGGAACCTTAATTTGGCTGTATAAACAAGGAGACCTTATGTATCCTATTGGGTGAGGTGGGGAGATAGACAAACCAGAGATTTGCAGGTATGCAAAAAAAAATATTTTAAAATATTTAAATACAGGTAGTTCTTGAGTTACAACCACAATTGAGGCCAACATTTTTGTTGCTAAGTGAAACATTTTTAAAGTGAATTTTGCCCCATTTTGCGACCTTTTGTGCCACAGTTGTTAAGTGAACCACTGCAGTCGTTAAGTTAGTAACACAGTTGTTAAGTGAATGTGGCTTCCCTATTGATTGTGCTTGTCAGAAGGTCAGAAAAAGGTGATCACATGACACACACACACCCCGGGACATTGCGTCATAAATATGAGTCCGTTGCCAAGCATCCAAATTTTGATCACGTGACTATGGGGCCACTGCAACAGTTGTAAGTGTGAAAAATGGTCATAAATCACTTTCTTCAGTGCTGTTGTAACTTTGAACAGTCACTAAATGAACTGTTGCAAGTTGAAGACTGCCTGTACTCCACCCACCCAAAAACTCTCTACGCCACTGTGCGAATTGAGTTTGACCAAGAACATTGGCAAATGTGGTGGAATCAAGGAGAGTCGTTTGGAACAAGAATAGTATTGAATACTGAGAGTATAACAGAATATACAGAATAACAGAGTTGGAAGGGACCTTGTAGGTCATCTAGTCCAACCCCCTGCCCAAGCAGGAGACCCTACACCATTTCTGACAGATGGCAGTCCAGTCTCTTCTTGAAAGCCTTGAGTGATGAAGCTCCCACAACTTCTGAAGGCAAATTCTGTTCCATTGGTTGATGGCTCTCACGGTCAGAAGATTTCTTCTTATTTCCAGGTTGAATCTCTCCTTGGTCAGTTTCCATCCATTATTCCTTGTCTGGCCTTCAGGTGCTTTAGAGAATAGCTTGATCCTCTCCTCTCCTCTCCTCTCTATGGCAGCCCCTCCGATATTGGAAGACTGCTATCATGTCTCCCCTGGTCCTTCTCTTCATCAGACTAGCCATGCCCAGTTCCTGCAACCGTTCTTCATATGTTTTAGCCTCCAGTCCCCAAATCATCTTTGTTGCTTTTCTCTACACTCTTTCTAGAGTCTCAACATTTTTTTTTATAGTGTGGTGACCAAAACTGGATGCGATACTCAAGGTGTGGCCTTACTAGGGCTTTATGGAGTGGTATTAGTACCTCATATGATCTTGATTGAATCTCTCTATTAATGCAACTTAGCATTGCATTAGCTTTTTGACTGCCGCTGCACACTGTTGACTCATATTTAATTGGTTGTCCACTAAGACTCCCAAGATCCCTCTCACAGTTCCTGCTATTTCCTAGAAGTGGAGCAATTCGTACTACAATCACATTGATGCCAGGCAGAGGTGGGCCATTAATTGCATGAACCAGCAGTGATCTCTCAAGCCCATGAAGAAATGTTTTTATTGTTGTCTTCACTGATGAATGTTTTCATTGCTGTTTTGTGGTATACAGGTAGTCCTCGATTTACAGCTGTTCTTTTAGCGACCGTTCAAAGTTAACAACAGCACTGGAAAAAAAAATGACTTGGAACCACCCTTGCACTTATAACCCTCCCAGCATCCCCACATTCACGTCAAAGATGGTATTCAGCAGGTTCTGACCAGTTCTGGAGAACCTGTAGAAGAAATTTTGAGTAGTTTGGGGAACCAGTAAAGAACCACCTCTGACTGGCCCCGCCCCCAACTATTCTCTGCTTCCTGAGTCCCAGCTGATCAGGAGGGAATGGGGATTTTGCAGTATCCTTCCCCTGGAGTGAGGAGAGAATGGAGATTTTACAGGATTCTTCCTCTGCCATGCCCACCAAGCCACACCCACAGAACCGGTAGTAAAAAATAATAATATCCCACCACTGATTCACGTGATCAGAATTTGGGTGCTTGGCAACTGGCTCGTGTTTACGACAATTTCGGCATCCCGAGGTCATGTGATCACAATTTGTGACCTTCCCAGCCAAATTCTAATAAGCAGAATCAGTGGGGGGAAACCGGATTTACTTAATAGCAATAGCAGTTAGACTTATATACCGCTTCATAGGGCTTTCAGCCCTCTCTAAGCGGTTTACAGAGTCAGCATATTGCCCCCAACAACAATCCGGGTCCTCATTTTACCCACCTCGGAAGGATGGAAGGCTGAGTCAACCCTGAGCCGGTGAGATTTGAACAGCCGAACTGCAGAACTGCAGAACTACAGAACTGCAGTCAGCTGAAGTAGCCTGCAGTGCTGCATTTAACCACTGAGCCACCTCGGCTCTAATGCCTGCATAATTCACTTAACAACTGTGGCAATGGGACATGACTCAGTAGCTGCCTTACATATCAACTGAAATTATGGTTCCATTTGTGGTCATAAATTGAGGACCACCTGTATGCATGGTTGTTACTGGATTATGAACTGCCAGCTATAGATTTGGTTACAATGATCAGTGACTATTTTAAATCAACTAAGTCCTCTTCTAGTATTGAAATTTCAGGGCCAAACCAAGGGTTCTGTGATCAAAATTCTGATGCTGGGCAACTGGCTCATATTTATGACGGTTGCAGTGTCCCGGGGTCATGTAATCATCACCATTTGCAGCCTTCTGACACACAAAGTCAATGGAGAAGCCAAATTCACTTAACAACTGTGATATTCATTTAACAACTGCAGTGATTCACTTAACAACTACGGCAAGACAGACCGTAAAATTGGGCAAAATTCAGCTGTCTCGCTTAGCAACAGAAATTTTGGACTCAATTGTGGTCATAATTGTACCACTAGCTGTACTCTAGTCGGGTGTTCTGTTTCTAGTCGCCTGCATTATTGGTGTCTGGGAAGAGGACAGGTGGATGGCACAGATGACACTTGCAAAACTAGACCAGGAAGAACCTTTTTATGGTCGTAGGATCAATCCAGCACTCCCAGTTCCAGTTTCTGTGTGACTATGTGGGCAATGTGGACAACTGCAGTAGTGGTTGGTTGGGTGGAAGGAAAGTTAGCAGCACCCTCTATGCATATTTGACAAGGAATTGGCCACATCTGAAGTGCCAATTTCCTGTTGTGCAAGTCCCTTAAGAACAATAAATAATAGTTTTTGTATGACTAATAGGTGTATCTGGACCAACATTATTGTGTATTCTTGCGTGTGGTTGCCTGTGGTTTGGCTCAGTTCTAAACACAGTTCTTTCCCTGCCATGAGTATTTCAGAAGCCTCCAATTTTAATTAATTGAGCTTTTAAATAAATGTAATTCCTCATAAACTCACTCCATGACCCAAGTAATCAAGTACTATTTTGCTCTAACCCCATTTTATGGATGAAATTATATTCCTTGACTGGGTTCACACAACACATAACCCATAAGCAGGGGTGGGTTCCGGCAGTTGCTACTGGGCATGGTCATGGGCGTGCTTGATGCACGCTGTGCGCGCATGTGCAGTATAACAAAAATTGCTCTGCGCATGTGCAGAAGCAAAAAACAAGATGGCGGCACCTATGGCGCCACCAGAAGAACTGGTTCAGTGGCGTGGCAGGCCTGGCTCACTGCCAGTTCCAGCAACCCAGGCTGCCAAATCAAAACCGGTTCAGCTGAACCGGTCCGAACCAGTAGGAACCCACCACTGCCATAAAGTGGCTTACTTGTTTGAGGATTAGAATGTTTGATTTTATTTTATGGAAGAGTGATTTGTAAATTGGGGTGTATTGTTAATTCAATAAATCATAGTTAAGCAGATCATGTTGTGTTTTTCATCGTATGTGAACACACGGTCCCTGTATGTTGTTTATTCTCATATTCATTCCCTTTCTCTCTCTTCACGTATCACAGTGCCCTTCAATATATTCTTCTGTTTGATTTTAGCTTAGACTGTTGTGTGAATCCAGTTAATAGCAATTTATTCATCAAATAATCAAACCATTTGCTGCAATGTGTTAACTCAAGAGTTACATTCAGTATCAACTCAGTGGGTTTGAAGCAAGTGTGGAATATTTTATGAGAAGTATGTCTAGTTTAATAGAAAAAAGGACGAGGGAAGACATGATAGCAGTGTTCCAATATCTCAGGGGTTGCCACAAAGAAGAGGGAGTCAAACTATTCTTCAAAGCACCTGAGGGTAGAACAAGAAGCAATGGGTGGAAACTAATCAAGGAGAGAAGCAACTTAGAACCGAGGAGAAATTTCCTGACAGTGAAAACAATTAATCAGTGGAACAGAAGTTGCCTCCAGAAGTTGTGAATTCCCCAACACTGGAAGTCTTTAAGAAGATGTTGGATAGTCATTTGTCTGAAACGGTGTAGGGTTTCCTGCCTAGGCAGGGGGTTGGACTAGAAGACCTCCAAGGTCCCTTTCCAACTCTGCTATTGTATTGTATTAAGTTGTCTGGATTCATATATTCACTCAAACATATGAATTCCCCGGAGCACAGAGTAAATCAGAAATTTTTCTATCAGGAAATAGCTTTCCTATCTGGTTATTTCCATTACTTAACAATTGGAAATGTCCAGATTGACAGCAAACATGATACAGATGTAGTTTATTAGCAGTACATCTGTCTGTTACATCTGAAGTTACCATAAAGTTACTTTGAGGAACTAAAGCCCCGTGATACAAGATGGGAAAATCTTAGTTAAGTAAAAACAAGAAAATTATACAAGCATTATATCTAATCAAGCCAGACCATTTTTTCTTTTTTGGTGAGATGAATCATCTTAAACAGGAAAATCATTTTGAAAAATAAGGAAGGCGTTACTTCTCTAAAATTCCTGCAGAGATTCGATGTAGGGGTTAGTACATGTTGGATCTAAACAGTGTTTACCCAACTACTCAAGGCTCCCTAGAAAACTAAACGGAGCAAAAATAAATAAATCATAGACCACGCTACATTTTCTTTTGACCCCGGAAATAAGGCCTTATTTTCGGGGAGGTCTTATTATTTTTGAGGTACAGGAGGTGGTAAGTGTGGTCACCTCATGGATGCTACTTGTTGCAGTATTTTTGGAGAGGGCTTATTTCAGGGGAGGGCTTATTTTGGCACATGCACTCAAAAGTCTGATTGGACTTATTATCCAGGGAGGTCTTATTTTCAGGGAAATAGGCTACAACCAGCCTACGAACCTCAGAATCCAAATCAATCACACAGCCAACCAGAGACAGCACGGACCCTCAACCAACCCATGCAAACCCCCCACCAGCAGTTCACCTCTGAACTTCCCCATCACAACATTCATCGATGACCCACAGCTGACCCATCACAAGACCCTCACTTGACACACCCACACCTGAAGCCCTAATAAGCAGAAGAACACTGACATCCCCTAAACTCTGCTGAAGATGTTACCTAGCGTGGTAACGAAATGTTCGGAAACCAGCCCACAAGCTGGGAGAACGAACCTTCACCCTCAAACTAAACTGAGTTAAATACCATGAGAAGTTGAGTCTCTTTTCACCTGCAGCAATTAGTACTCTAATGCAGGGGCCTCCAACCTTGGCAACTTGAAGACTTGTGGACTTCAACTCCCAGAATTCCTCAGCCAGCTTTGCCAGTCCACAAGTCTTCAAGTTGCCAAGGTTGGAGACCCTTGCTCCAATGTACAGTTTTAGGAAAAAGTAACTGCCCTCTTTCCATTTTTTTTCAATCGTTATCGCCAGATGTTATCAGAGCTTGATAGTGATCCTGCTGATATGTAAAGGAAGTCCGAGTAAACATGAGTGACATTGAGCTGGCCATGTCCACCATGCCCACCTTCCCCCCCCCAGGTCAAACACAACCCTGATGAGCTCCTCCATGAAATCAAGTGTGACACCCCTGGTGTAGGGTCTCCTGTTTGGGCAGGGGGTTGGACTAGATCAGTGTTTTTCAATCTTTTTTGTGCAAAGGCACACTTTTTTCATGAAAAAAATCACGAGGCACACCACCATTAGAAAATGTTAAAAAAATTTAACTCTGTGCCTATATTGACTATATATAAAGTAATTTCCCACGGCACACCTTACACTATGTCACGGCACACTAGTGTGCCGCAGCACAGTGGTTGAAAAACACTGGACTAGATGACCTACAAGGTCCCTTCCAACTCTGTTAATCTCTTTAAACAAGCACCCCCGTCATACAGTGCTTGCTTCATATATTTCTTTACAAAATTATCCAGCCTGGGACACACCACTGTGAAACGATAATTACTTCCTTAGATTTCAGTAACTGGTTGTATTGCCTTTACTGCAGTTGCGATAACTGCAGCCAAAGTGCTTCTAATTTATTAGTCTTTCACGTCCTTCTGTAGGAATGTTAAACCATTCCACCATGGCCAGTTCATTTCGACTTAACAGTAGTAACATTTGTGGATTTGCCGGCTCTGTTTGCTGGCTTTGATTCAGATCCTGCCACAGATTTTGGCCAGTTTAGATCTGCAATCAACCCATTGCATTTGTTGTTCTTCACTCCCTTGTACGATTGGGATGATGTATTTTCCCTGTATGGCCCACTGGCACTTCATTTTGACTGATCAGTGAATGGCCTGATATGCCGCTGCAGCCTTCTGTGATATGACACCTAATTTATATTTCTGTCAATAACCGCAAGGCCTCCAGGTCATGATACTGTTGTTTCCTGTTTAAACCTCTCTTTTTTTGCATATATGCATACTGCATAAAGCTATTCCTTTTCAAAATAAGCAGGGTTATACAGAGCACAGAAAAAGAATAAGGAATAATATTTCAATACTATTCAGTAATAATTGAAGGTGTGAGAGAGAAAACAAGGACTTTCTTAACGTCACCCAGTTGCTACTTTCTCATTTTGTCCTTCCTCTCAACCTATTTACTCTTCATACGTTTATTTATTTTGTGATTGAATTCTTTTTCCAAACTACCTCAGTGTGTTACTTACTCACTGCTATATAGTTAGTCGACATTTATTCTAAACATTATCGCTTCTTGTTCTTTTGTGCAATTGAGTCCCATTCCCATTTCAAAAACATTTGTTTTTCTTGACCTAACCAACTCATACTTTATAGCAGAATGGCCAGAAACATGCTCTTAAACAAGGCGTTTTAATTTCTTGTTACTCATTGCTTACAACTCACCACTTACAACTACAGGTAATCCTCAATTTACAGCAGTTTGTCCAATGACTGTAACGGCACTGAAAAAAATGTCTTATGACTGTTTTTCACAATTACGAATGTTACTGTTCTGACTTAGGCTTCCCCAGTAGTACGAAGCTGAGTTCTCGTCCTGATGAACCCCTTTTCTTTAATTTACAGTGAATTCCTCCCCAGGAAAGTCCCGGCCCACAGTCTTTCAAAATAGTTAATAGTTCACAATTACTGATCTTTATCAGGCTTGGAGAGTGGCCAGACTGATATCTTTCAGATGCCGCAATACTTCGCAAGAATGCAGGAATGAACTAATCCTGCAAACTCCACTCCCCTTTCCTCTTTTATTCCCTATGGGAGGGGCCATTCACCATCCACCTATGGCTTTACTCCCAAGTCAACCCTTGTTCCTTAACTGTTCCCTTCGTCTGGCAACTCTGTGCATGCACACACTGGGAACAGGTTCCAGCTGTTCGTCTGCCTCACTGATGTCTGACTCCGAAGGCAACTGATAACTGTCAGACGGCCCTGGCCCCCTTTCTGCCTCCGACATAGAGCCCTTTCTGAGCCTTCCCCAGACTTCCCCAGACTCCAGGACTGGCCCTTGTTCCTCCCCAACATCCTCACTGTCCAAATTGGGCCACAACAGTTACAGCATCTCCATGGTCATGTGATCAAAATTCAGACACATGGCAACTGACTCATATTTATGACGGTTGCCGAGTCCCAGGGTCTTGTGGATTACTTTTTGTAACTTCTGGCAAGCAAAGTCAAGCCAGATTCATTTGACAACTGTGTTTTAACTTAACAACTGCAGTGATTCACTAAACAACTGTGGCAAGAAAGGTGGTAATATGCGGAAAAACTCACTTAACAAATATTAGCATTGAGCAGCAGAAATTTTGGGCTCAATTGTGGTTGTAAATCGAGGACTACCTGTGTCTTTTTACCAGTATTTGCATGCCTTAATATTTCTCCAGCTATTTTCCTATCTTAAGTAAACAGATTCATCTATTCATTGCTGTTTTAAATGTTCAAGGACACAGGATTAGCTGTACTGTGTTTTCATTTCCCTGCCCGATGTGTTTCTAATGTCACCCAAAACATTCTTGATAACTGCATTAAAGAAGCAAGGGAATATCGGTTTTGTCTTACTCTCTGCTCAGTGTTGAACCAAATATGCTATTTATCCCCTCACTGGGTTTCCTTCCATCATATTCCCCCCCATCTCATTCATCCGTCAACTTTGTGTCTCCATAAAACATTTAATCATCTAGGCTTATTCATTTTATTATACACTTTGTAGCAACAAATATACCGTTTTATTTCCTGTCTCATTCATACATGGTCTCTCTATTTCCTGCCTGGCTAAAGACCAGACTTCCCAGATGTTGCTTGTCACCTATAGTATTCCTTTAGTAAAAATTCTCTCAAACAAAATTCTTCCCAGGATAGCGTAACAAAATAATTGCAAACATTTGTTGAACAACATTCATGGCAAAATCTCTTTATGGTTCTTAAATTCATAGCATCCAATCTTCCCCAATTTGATATTCTTCAAATATTTTGGGATGGCAACCCCTACAATTTGCCAACCAACTTGAGGAAAAGCTGACTTAAAATTTCTAATGCTTTGTGACAACTGGGCTAAAATCTTCCTTGAAGTGCATCTAGGAATAATTGTCCTTGTGAGAGAATAAAGCAGTGGCTCTTTTGGTAATAAACCCTGATCTCTTGAAAGTTAGTAATCCAATTCCCTCTCATTAATAATGTAGAACAATTGGCATGCTTCTCTATGTATGGGTAGAAATGCAATTGCACAAATACATAGTTTTCTGCAAGCTGCAAGCCTATCACACACTAAAGCTGCAGCTAATAAGTATTCTTATCATGGCCACCTAATGTGTGTAATAGAACACCATGTATCGCAATAGGCCAACGTATAGGAATTTGGAAACTGAGAGTAGTTCAGTTTGAGGTCAGGTGCTTTTATGATAAAAAAAAAAAGGGCACAGCTTTTTAGATAAGATATATAAATAGGCTTTCAAGCAAAATGGAAAGTAAGAAAGAGTAAATTGTTGATAACTTTGTGGATACACAGGACGCAGCCGAACATCTACGGGTAATAATTAAGGGAAGGAAAAGAATTATGAAATTCAAAATGACTGTTCAGTCAGAAGTTGTACTGTAATTTCAAAAGAGGAAATTTCTCAGAACTTCAGAGTGCAGGCACCAATGTCAAACCTCCACATTGCTGAGTGATTATTTTAAAAGCACTAAATAGTCGCCTTAAGTGCAGGTTTTTTGCTTAGAAAAAGTTCTCACCAAATTAGAAGGATTCCAAGGTGATAAAAGGTTTTTTTTAAGAAAAACCCTGCTCATTAAAAATGAGTCTTTTTCACACATAAGAATTTAGGAGCGATAAATCCATGGGGTACAAAGATGTTCCTGGAACCTGTCCTTGCAACCAAAGCTCACGCTGGCATATCAGAGATTGTAGAGAATGTTTGGCCAAGGAGTCTTCCTGAAAAAGCATCTTCGGAAGTACATGTATTCCTCAACACTGTTCATTTGGTGACTGTTCAAAGTTATAACAGCACTGAAAAAAAGTGATTCATAAGCAGTCCTCGCACTTATGACTGTTGCAGCATTCCCCACAGTCCCAAGATCAACATTCTGGCACTTGGCAACTGGCATGTAGCTTATGTACAATAGTTTTGGTGTCCCGGGGTCACGTCATCACCATTTGGGATGTTCCCAAGTGGCTTCCGACAAGCAAAACCAATGGGGGGAAGCTGAATTCACTTAATGATCATGTGAATCAATTAACGCTGATGATTTAGAACAGAGAACGTAAAATAATAGAATTGGAAGGGACCTTGGAGGTCTTTTGGTCCAAGCCCCTGCTCGGGTAGGCCAATCCTATATCCATGATGGCGAACCTATGGCACGCATGCCAAAGGTGGCACGCACAGCCCTCTCTGTGGGCATGTGTGCCATCGGCAGCTGGTCTTCTGGATTCTGGTATGCCAGCCAGCTGGTCTTCGTGGGCTCTGGAGCGCCAGAAAACTGCTTGAAAAATGGCTTGAAAAAATGGCATTTTCGGGACATTTTCAGGCTGTTTTGGGGGCGTTTTGGGGGCATTTTTCAGGCCAAAAACGCCCCCAAAATAAGTATGCGCACACTGGCCAACTGGTCAGGTTTCCAGCGCTCCAGCACGCAGACATGAATGTGCATACACATACGTTCCGGTTTGTGCACTGAGTGCCAAAAAGTTTCGCCATAACTGCCCTATATCATTTCAGATATATGGTTAAATAAACATGATTAGATAACTGGACAAATTTGCTTAATAACGGTGGCCAGGAAAAAAGCTCATAAAATTGGGCATGGCTCATTTAACAACCACCTTGTTTAGCAATTGTGGCCCCACGTGTGGTCATAAGTCGAGTACTACCTGTATGAAAAGATGAAAAGAAAATGGGTCTACTCTATTTTTTCAGAAGGAAGCGATTACTTGCACCGACACCTATAAAAATCAGTTGCACAAAAAGTCTTCTGGCGGTGGAGGAAATAGCACTGCTTCTTCAACATTTTGTTGGGGCAGATCTGGTGGTATGGAACCCTGGATCTCTACATGTTGTTCCATGGGACGGGATTCAGGGATAAAAACATCCCCATTGACTCCGCTGGGCCAGCTGGCTGAAGGAGGAGAATCTTGTAACCTTGGACTCTCCGGCTGGAGCGAAATGTCAGTTAAGTTGTTTGGTTCCTCGGAAATTTGGGTTTGGCTGCTGGCTGAGGAATCCAAGGTTGCCGTGGCAGTGTGGCTTGACTCGCTCTCTGTACTTGCCTCACCCGATCCCTGTGGAACCTCCAAGGTCTTCCTGGATTCAGACAGTTGCCCTTCTGCATTGTCCAGCAGCTGTGTGTCCTTGTTAAATTTCCATGGCAGAGAGAGAACGGACATCCGTTTTATGCCTTGCAGCGGTTCCTTATCTACCGTGATGTCGGGCACGTCTCCATCGGCAAATGGGGAGCGCCCTGCCCAGTGGGGAAGAGACACACTTGACCTTTTCCGTTGCCTCCAAAGGAAGATGGCAACGATAATCACAATCATGAGCAACAAGATGACCCCAATGGCCACAGCGGCTATTAAATGTTCATTTGCAAGCTTAGGTTCTTTTGTCGGGATAGTAAGCTGGGGTTCGCTGGATGGCCTTTGCTGTACATTTTTGGTAGGGTCTTTTGATTGATTTCCTTGAGACGGGAAGCTTTGGGGTTCAGCATTGAGCGACACGCCCGCAGGCCCCTTTCCAGCGGTGTGGTTCCACCACAGTTGTCCATAGATGAAAATTAGAACGAGGGCCTTGATCGCCATTGTCAAAATTGTGGGGATCTCTTTCGTGGCATGAAGAAGATAAAAGGTAGAGATTAATAACAGCACCACATTTTGCCTCTTGAAGGCCTAGCAACAACAAACATTTATAAACCAATCAGTGTACTAGGTCAGGGATCCCCAAGCTTTTGGGCACTAGGGATTGGTTCCGTGGAGAGAGGTTTTTCTGCGGACAGGAAGGGGTGTGGTTTCATGTGCTGCCTGCATCCCATAGATGGGACTTTGCTTGTTTGCACAGCTTGGTTTCTGGCATGCCACAGCCCAATGCCAGTCCAGGGATATGGGGTTGGTAACAGGTGGGATTCAGCCTGTTCGGACCAGTTCGCGTGAACTGGTAGTTCCAACAATCGGTTGGCCCCGCCCCTGTGCTAGTCTGCCCTATATTTCCTTTGTTTGAAGTCCAGCTGATAGCTGCAGCACAGCCGATTGCCACACCTCAGCTGTTTTACTCACCGAGGCTGCAGTAGTTTTTACTCACAGGGGCTACAGTAGTTTTAGAGCTGTTTTCAAATGCACTGAACACATTCAACGCTGGTTGAATCCCACCATTGGTTGGGAACCCCTGTACTAGGTGATACAGTGGTATCTTGGTATTTGTCAATTGCTTCCAGGAGGTACAATGAGTACCAAAAACTATGAGTAACAGACACATTTGTCCCCTAAGGAATAATGTAAATGAATTTAATACGTTCCCAAACCAAAGACAATGCACATTTTAAGGCAATGCGTAAAAAGATGGGGTTGTCATTACTTTGCATGTGAAATAAACCTAAAAATTAATAAATACTTGGATTAAATAAAGTAAAAATGTCACTTTATTTGTACTGTTTAAAAAAATGCATTAAAATACATAAAATGAGCAAAAGCAAAGATAGGGAATGCGCAAAGGGCAAGAGCTACTGCGTCATCATTTTTTTCGCCCGGAAAGGGTAGCAAATCATAAGGCAACGACACAAGTTCTAGTTTGCGCGTTGAGCACCAAACGAATGACAAGTATCAGGACAAAATTTTCACATCAAAATGTGTTCAGTACCAAATTTGAGGAGTTTCAAAGCAGTTGAGTACCAAGGTACCACTGCAGATGATAGAATAGCCAGAATTTTATAAATTTCTGAGAAAATGTTTAGCTTCAACTTATTTGCTGCTTTTAAGGCTGTCTTTTTTAAAAATGTATTTCAGTGTACAACACATTTATTTATGAACACCTTTTTTTAGCCATCTTTCTTCCTGGGGAACAAAACAATAAAACAAAATGTGCAGTACAAATATAAGTTAAGGAGACTGTGTCCTTAAATGTACAAAGTTTATTTTTTGTACATTTATTTTTTCAGGGGAGGGCTTATTTTAGTGCATGTGCTTAAAAGCCCAATTGGGCTTATTATCCAGGGAGGGCTTATTTGGGGGGAAACTGTAATTTTAATGGATCCAAAAGTACAGCTATTAGTGAAAGGCAGATTTATACTGAAATCATAATTGTTTTTTTTTTTTAAGAAAAACCTGAAGAAATAAAATTGCATATATTGTTAAGAATTTTAAGGGTCTCTTACTTGAGCTAGGGGGTTGGTCTAGAAGACCTCCAAGATCCCTTCCAACTTTCTTATTCTACAAATAAACGGACATAGGCCCCATCTTGTACTTGTTCAGTAAAAGAACAAAAAGACACTGATCTTTTGAGAGGCAATTTGATCTAGTGGTGAGAGTGCTGGTCTAGAAACTAGAAGATTGTGAGTTCTAGTCCCACTTTAGGCATGAAAATTGGGTGTCCCCCCCCCCTTCATGAGGTGCAAAATAAGTATAAGAATAGAGCATGACTTTTACGGAGAGTCATTTTTTCTTGCATTGGGGGTAATTTGCTATTTACAGCAAACAGGTGCAAATATATGAAACAATTAGTGCCTCACATTAGAGCTTGATTAGTGAGCCATATATACCTGAAGAAGCCTGGGTCTTTTTCCCCTTCAATTTGCCTGCTTATCAAAACAACCAATCCTGGCATTCCCAAAAACTGAACTAGGGACACCCTTCTGAATAAACATGTATAAAATTCTGCCATAAATGGTGTGGCTTGCAGTTAAAGGAGCACTGCTTATAGAAACTATTGAATTTCTGCTTAGTCTCATTTTAAAAATTAAAATTGCATTTGTAACCCGCTCTGCAGAACAAGGCGAAATTTGAAGGGCAATGGCTGACTTTGAAAATTGCGAGTTTCTTACTATGCAATGTTGTGCTCCTATTTGCACTGAACATTACATGCAAACTGATCTAATCGTAGACCTAATTCTCTAATTTGGATCCTAGCATTAGAATTTAACCAAGTGAAAGTCCCAGTCGCAAAACAGACCTCAGTATGAAATTTTGAGAAAGTAACTTATTTTAATACATTTTACATAATGGCAGGAAGCACATGGCAATTAAACTGCTATTCGGAGGAGTAAAGAGTGAAGATCGTTTGAGATCCAACCTATTCCTAATTTTTTTCCATATTAGTTTGTTGCCATTTCTTGTTTGTTTTGAAGATTTTTTAAAACAAAAGTAGTATAATTAAGTCTGTCTTACCTTTGGGATTTCTCCTGCACTACTCAATCTCTTGTTTATAGCATAAGTTTTAATGTTACACGATCAGGGAAGTGAGAATGCAGCAAAAACACTTTAAATGGCATGGTGGTTTGCATATTGCAAAAGGATCTTGTTCTGACATAAAGAGGAAGTTTTATCAGTGGACAATGCCGGAAGCCCCTCAAATTAAGAAATATTCAAAGATGTCAGTATAGCTGCTTCCACAAACAAAGGCGAGAACACCAAAACTCCTGCCAAAAAGTTAACAACGGCAGGAGGAATCAAGAGGCTATTACAAAGTTGAGTGAAAAATATTGGCATAACTATACATTATGTGTTTCTACTATTTTTTTTCTTTTAAAATATAGGTTTTTATGAGAATATCATTCATCCCTCACAGCTTTCTCTCAGGAGTCTTAATAAAGGTTAGGGTGTATGTGTGTGAATGTTCCTGCATTGATCTGGTTTGGGCAATCACAGTTCTGTGGGGTTATTTTCTTGCATTACCAATCTAGGTAACATCATCAGTGCTAGAAGGGAGAGGGATTTGCTCTCATTGTATATAGTAGTGGCTTGCTCTGTCAGTGTTGATGGGGGTGGTCTTGGTTCCTTGATTAATCTGTTATTTGCTTGTTGGCACTTCCAACAATACTTCAGTATTGTTCACTGTTGGTCTTGTATTAATCTTGGTGTTAATCTCTGTTTATCTGGGTGTTGATTGCTGGCCAGGAGGTGTAGTGGTCTTTTAGCTTTTTGATTGCCTCTTTTGAATAGTATGTAGATGTTGCTCATCTCTATGTATCCGCTGATGGCCAATTTGTCTAAGGCTTTCAGAACTTCTCTAGCACTTTTCCCAGTTCTACTTTGTAAGGTCAAACATGCGTGAGCTTTTTGCATGAGCCTGCAGGACCTATTACTTCTCCTTTTATATAAGTTGGAGAAGCTAGGAAATTGCAGTTAAATATAGATTCCGGTTGTATAAGAACAAGGAACCATGGTAAATGATTTCTGAAAAAGAGTAACTTAACTTGTTTGGAAGCTATACATCATAGATTAGCTTTGGACATTATAGCTTTGGATATTATTACTACATCCTCCTGGATTTGTTACTTTCTCGTGAGAACAGTGAAGCGTAGAAGCTGTGCATTAGCATTTAAAGAGCACACATATCTTTGCTTATTAAGTCAGGATTTAATCAATTATGAGTAATAACTTCAGCCATGTTTTACACTTTCCTAATTATAGTTTCAAAGGGCTAGATCCAATACTAATGCATCTAAATCCTTATTGTTTCTTTTTTCTTTTTTTTTGCTACAATTTCCTGAAGAAGCCATACTGGTCTGATTAGAGATAATAATACAAAGCCATAATGGGTAGATTATCATACCAAACCAAAAGATGAAATCAACCACTTTGTGGCTTAGTGTCATGGCAACCATGAGCAAAACCCAGTGTGGCATTGCAGGGACTGGTGAGGGAACCAAAATTCAAACATCGGCTCAGCTTTGACAATCTTTGTGTGATCTTGTATCTATGACCTTGAGGTTGTCATGAGTAATAAGACTGAGCAGGTTGGAGCATATAACTCAAGTTCTTGAAGGATGCACAATACACAGTTACCAAAGCAAGCCAGAATTAATTAGCACTGAAAAGAGTAAAACTATTAAGGAACTGAAGGAATTCATGTTGGAAAGAAAAGGAGGGGAATACACAATCCACACATTTGCTGAGCTATAATTAAAACAGTGTTTCTCACTATATCAATCCTAAAGAAAACAAGCACCTTCCAAAGGACAGATACTGTAGCTGAAGCTCAGATACTTTGACTATCAAATGAGAAAGAGGAACTCTTGTCAGTGTTGGGAAAGATGAATGGCAAAATAGGTGGGTACCTTGCTCAACAGTAGTAACTGTGAAAGTGATCTTGGAGTCCTAGTGGACAACCATTTAAAGATGAGCCAGCCGTGTGCAGCAGCTGCCAAAAAAAGCCAACACAGTTCTAGGCTGCGTAAACAGAGGGATAGAATCAAGATCACGTGAAGTGTTAATACCACTTTATAAGGCCTTGGTAAGGCCATACTTGGAATACTGCATCCAGTTTTGGTCACAACGATGTAGAAAAGATGTGGAGACTCTAGAAAGAGTGCAGAGAAGAGCAACAATGAGGATGAGGGGACTGGAGACTAAAACATATGAAGAACGGTTGTAGGAATTGGGTAGATCTAGTTTAATAGAAAGAAGGAGTAGGGGAGACATGATAGCAGTCTTCCAATATCTCAGGGGTTGCCACAAAGAAGAGAGAGTCAAACTATTCTCCTAGGCACGTGAGGGTAGAACAAAAAGCAATGGGTGAAAACTAATCAAGGAGAGAAGCAACTTAGAACTGAGGAGAAATTTTCTGACAGTTAGAACAATTAATCAGTGGAACAGCTTGCCTCCAGAAGTTACCCCAACACTGCAAGTCTTTAAGAAGATGTTGGATAGCCATTTGTCTGAAATGGTATAGGATTTCCTGCCTAGGCAGAGGGTTGGACTAGAAGACCTCCAAGGTCCCTTTCAACTCTGCTATTGTATTATTGTATTAAAAGGAGAAAAGGACTGCAGAGTTTGAGATGGTTAGGATAGTGTCATTGACACAGTGGGCATGCCTTTGGGGAGATTAGAATAGAAATGAATAATGGAGTTGGAAGAGAGCTTGGAGGTCTTCTAGTCCAACCCCCTGCTTAGGCAGGAAACTGTATACCATTTGAGACAAATGGTTGTCCAACCTCTTCTTAAAAACTTCCAGTGTTGTCGCATTTACAACTGCTGGAGGCAAAGTGTTCCACTGATCAATGGTTCTCACTGTCAGGAAATTTCTCCTTACAGTAGTCCTAGGTTGCTTCTCTCTCTGATTTGTTTCCATCCATTGTTTTGCTTTCTGGTGCTTTGGAGAATAGCTTGACTCCCTCTTCTTTGTCGCAGCCCCTCAGATATCAAAACACTGCTATCATGTCACCCCCTAGTCCTTCTTTTCATTAAGCTACACATATCCAATTCCAGCGACCGTTCTTTTATAAATTTTAGTCTCCAATTATATGTTTTAGCCTCCAATAGAGTCAGGGAGAAAGTGCAGGACCTGGAGGGGGGATGCTATGGTCCATGGGGTTGTGAAGAATTTTAGCGACTGAACAAGTTCTTACATTTAGCGAGTGCGATGGCTGTGATCGACTGTTACAAGCTTCCCTAAAGTAGAGGTAGGTAAGGTAGCACCTGCAGGAATCGGGGTGCCCAAATGCTCCCTTTGAATTTGAATTTGAATTTGAATGGATCTGTATGCCTCCCAATCCCGGAGGACTCTTTGGTCTTTGGTTTTTAATAAAGGATTTGAAAGCAAATTATCAGCCACTGGCATTATAGTTCTGTGTAGAGGTCCGTAAGGACCCCATTGAAATGGTGACAACATCTAGGAGGCTGTTTTGCCAGAGATGGTCTCTTTATCCAGGGGATGGGGGGGTGTAGAGTCAAGGTGGGCATCTTCTGCATTTTTGACATGCCAAGTCTAGAAGGTTTGCCACCACTGCCCTAGCAGAACGAACTGTTACAAGCAACAATGGCAGGAACAAGAACCCAAATAATTACAGATAGACTTTGTCTTACAGCCATTCACTTAGTGACCATTCAAACTTTCAATAAGCACTGGAAAAAGTGACACGACCAGTTTTATAACTTGTGACAGTTGCAGCGTCATCGTCCCCCCCGGTCACGTGATCAAAATGAGACACTTGGCAACTGGCAAATGTTTATGACGGTTGCAGTCTCCCGGGGTCATGTGGTCCCCTTTTGTGACCACCCGACAAGCAAACTCAACGGGGAAACCAGATTCACTTAACAACCGCTTTACTAATTAACAAACACAGTGATTCCCTTAACAGCCGTGGCAAGAAAGGTCATAGAATGGGGCAAAACTCACTTAACAAATGTCTCGCTTAGCAATGGAAATTTTGGGCTCAATGCTGGCCATAAGTCTGGGACTCCCTGGCATCAAACAATTGTGCTTATAGAGGAGAGTGAGGCTGATCAGGCTGTCATTAAGGGCCCTTGACCTGGATAGATTTCCTGATGAGCCCATTTTTATATGGCTGTTAGCAAGGGGGGGGAGCTGCGAGAAGGAAGCGCTGTGTTCCTTTGTGGTTGCATGTGGGTGCTGCTGCACAGCTCAGACATCTTCCTCCACAGTTAACTAAGTGATGTTTTGTTTCCTAGGAGAGTTTGCTTGGCTGCTTGATGCTTTTTGTTCCTTGCTGGAGAATTAATGCAGTCTCCAGATCGCTTGGGCTGCTCAAAGCGACGAGACTTCATTGTGATTTTTAAAAAAATGCAAATTCTTAAGCAGCTAAGTATAACGAAGAGGTGATGGTGGGGTCTCCTGGCCCCCTTATCTATCCCTCTCGGTGAAGTAGGGACGCTCCTAAGGATTCAGGATGATGGTTCACCCGTGGTATATAGTTGGCTGCCTCATCCTGCTTGTCAGGATGCTCTCATGTTTTCCTCTGGGAATGAGCTATTCGTGCTTCAGCACTTAGACCTCCTGGAAGCTCCTGCTAAATAGGAAGTGGACCTCTTCCATTTGGCAAACGATAGTAGCCGTTTGGGGCTCTTTGCAACAGATGCTTCTTTTGGGGGGTGGTAGGGGAGAAGAAAGCCTGTTCAATATGCTTCTTACATGGATTGAGTTGGAGCTATAACTCCAACCACCCCAGGCTAGTAATCCAAGACCTTTGAAAGATACTTGATGAAGACCAAAGCATTGCAGAACTGCCTATCCTAAAGATGAACAGAATAACAGAGTTGGAAGGGACCTTGGAAGTCTTCTAGTCCAGGGGGCAGCAAACTGCGGCTCTGGAGCCGCATGTGGCTCTTTCCTCTCTCTGCTGCGGCTCTGTCACCGGTCAGCGCCACAATTTTGAGAAGAGTTTCCGGTGGGGGAGGAAAGAAGCACAATGCGCCAGGAGAAGACTCTATGGCAAGGGGGAGGGTTTTCCAGTTGTCTCCACAATTGATATGGCTTTTATGACAGGTAGAGGAAAAGGTATGCCATGCTAGGAGGAGACTCTATGGTGGGGAAACTGAACTTCCGGTCAACTCCAGAATTGAACAGGGGGCTTCCGGTTAGGACCTTTGTGGCTCCCGCTGTTTTCTTTTCTGTGAGAAATGGGTCCAAATGGCTCTTTGAGGCAGGAAACTCCTTTCAGGCAAATGGTTGTCCAATCTCTTAAAATCTTCTGTGTTGGAGCACTACTTCTGGAGGCAAGCCGTTCCACTGGTGAATTATTCTCCCCGTCAGGAAATTTCTCTTTAGTTCTGGGTTGGTTCTGTCCTTGATTAGTTTCCCTCCATTGCTTCTTGTCCTGCCTTCGGGTACTTTGGAGAATAGGTTGTCTCCTTCTTCTTTGTGTCAGCCCTCCAACTATTGGAACACTGTTTACTTGTTCAAAATTCTCTTACATTTTCATTTTTCGCTGCAAAGCTTGTCTAATGTTAGTGGTGGCTGTCGTGCCATTTAAACACAATTCATGCTCTAATAAAGGAGAATATTTTAGCTCAGGTTTGAAACGAGGGCTCTTGGTTCTTTTCTCACAGACCTTTCACTACCCAAACTAGGTAACATCGTCAGTGATGGTCACTAGTCGTCACTATCAATGATGATGTTGCCTAGTTTGGGTAATGAAAGGTCTGCGAGAAACAGACCACAAAGGACCCCTCAATTCAGGCTCTTATTTTTCTCTGCTTCCTCCCTCTCTGATCTGAGTGTACACTGATAATGCTTGTTGCAAGATAATAGACTTTCACTTAACTGCGTTCCTATGAAACCAATTTTGTTGTATTTAAGTACAATGATAATAAAGATTATACTTATGAAAAGTTACACCCATTCAGTCACCCACTGACATTAGCTTGTTGGTTTCAACGTTGTTTATTCCCATGAGAACAGAGGAGATAACAAGCTGGGGAAATATTGTGTTAGTGGCAGGGTGGCCGTGAGGGCTTGACTCTAGCCAATGACTAGGGACTCCTCTTAAGCCAGAGGAGATAAATTGTAATCTCAAGATAAGACCATAAAAGGGCAAGTGATTTGGATTTTGGTGTTAAGCTTCTACTAGCAGGCTAGAGTAGAATCAGTAAATGGGCATATAATGGTACCCAGAATTTCTAATGTGTTGTAGAATAGCAGAGAAACCATTAAGGAGAGAATTCCAAAAATGACTTTGTAGAAGTGGTCCTCTACTTTCAATCATTCATTTAATGGCCGTTCAAAAGTTATAGGTAAAGGTAAGGTTCCACTCGCACATATGTGCTAGTCGTTCCCAACTCCAGGGGGTGGTGTTCATCACCGTTTCAAAGCCAAAGAGCCAGCGCTGTCCGAAGACGTCTCCATGGTCATGTGGCTGGCATGACTAAACGCCGAAGGCGCACGGAACGCTGTTACCTTCCCACCAAAGGTGGTCCCTATTTTTCTACTTGCATTTTTTATTTGCTTTCGAACTGCTAGGTTGGTAGAAGCTGGGACAAGTAACGGGGGGTCACTCCGTTATGCGGCACTAGGGATTCGAACCGCCCAACTGCCGACCTTTCTGATCGACAAGCTCTGTGTCTTAGCCACTGAGCCACCGTGTCACCTTCAAAAGTTATAGTGGCACTCAAAAAAACGTGATTTATGACTAGCCCTTGTACTTAACCATTGCACTTTCGCAGTCACGTGATCAAAATGGGAGTTTTGGGCAACTGGCTTGTATTGATAATGGCTGCAGCATCCTGGGTCTGTGTGATCGCCTTCTATGACTTTCTTAGCTGGCTTCTCACAGAAAAAAATCAACAGGGAAGTTGGCAGGGAAGGTCACAAGTTGCAGTCACATGATGTCTCCCTTAATAAGAATTTTTTTCTGATCCTTAAATATGAGTTCCATTTCTACTGTGGTCCATTGAGATTCTCCCACCCACTCTTAAGAGTAGCATCAATTCTTTTTTGAAGGAAAAAAACAGCCTCCATCTGTGCCTTGTTTGGGGCCAGATCTGGCTGTTTGCTTCTAACCATGTGAAACCTGGCTCTCACGTTTGGGGAAGTAGATGACTGGGTGAAGAAAAAGAAGAAAATTAGAAATGAACAGGAACAGGAACATCTCATCAGGAGCATTACATCATCTTGTCTCACAGTGATATTCCGGGATTTTTAAACATGTTTCTTCCCTAGTTACACATGAGACTGCTGGGAATCATTGCTGGGAATCCTTGTGAGGCAGCTGAAAAGGGAGTTTTCTCTTCAACTTGGAAACCTCTGTCCTTCGGCAGACACGCTTGGAAATCCTGTATGTGTATTTCAATAAAAATGGGTTGAGGCAGCTGCATTAGTTACCCGCCCTTTGGGGAGAACTTTTAGGTTCTCTGAAACTAAGAGCAAAAGTTTTGTCAAAACCCTTTTTCCCCGTGCAATTACTTTACTATTATCTGTTCTTCCTCTAGGTCGGTGATGACTTAACTTTTTGATCTCAGGTGCCGAAAGCGTACACACGTGCATGCCCACACCCATAATGCAATGCATGCACAACACTCCCCACACCACGCCCCTCTGTGCATGCACACGTGACCCCTGCACTCCCCCAATCCCCCACGCATGAGTGCGTGACTCTCTCCACACCCCATTTTGAGCCTAGCAGGCCTTCCTGAAGCCTCCTGGGACCAAAAATGGGCCTTGGGGGGGGAGTTGTGCCCCCCCTGCCTCTTCCTCCCCCTGCACATGCGCACGCGTCTCCCGCATGCATGGCAGAGAACTGAAAATCAGCTGCCAGCCGTAGGCGCATGCACATACGTGGTGGAGCTGAGCTGAGACAACGGCTTGCATGCCCGCAGAGAGGGCTCCGTGTGCCACCTATTCACCATCATGGGTCTAGGTGATCCTTGCTTAAAGCTTTACAATTTTTACTTATTTATTTAAAACATTTAGCTACCAATCAACCCTGAACACCTCCCAAGGATATGTCTATTAACAAACTTACTTTACCCCACCCCAAGGGTCTATCATCTATGAGATGGACAGAATTAAATCTGTCTTTTATACAGTGACCGTCAAAGACTGAGGCTACAGAAACCAGGAAGGCCGCTAGATGATAACAACAGAGAGTTGGAATTTTCTGTTCTTCTCTGTTCTCTTCTTAAGATTGTCCAGATTTTTGTGGCATCTTTGGTGTTCTCTGAGTTTAGTTGTTGTCTTACAGGAGTTCCATTACCCAAACTAGGTAACATCATCAGTGCTAGTAGGGAGTGGGGTTTGCCCTGTCAGTGTTGGCCTTGGGTTCTTTAACCGGCCTGTTTACTATTAGCTTATTTAGCAAATTGGGGTATTGCTGACTTCTTGATTGTTAATCTGAGGTAAATCTTGGTGTTAATCTCTCTTCATTGGGGTATTGACTGTTGGTGTGTGGGGGGGGGGTATTTGGGTCTTTTTGCTCCTTTTTTGCCTTGTTGATTATCTCTTTTCAATGGTATGTTATTGCTGTTGATGTCTACGTGCTTATTGATGACTGATTGGTCAGAGTTCCAGGCTCCCCGGAATTCTCTAGAATGTTTTGGACTTGGCTTGGTCTAGGTTGGTTATAGTTTTTCAGCTGAAATTATAGTTAAGTCTGTCCACCTGTTGTGAAATTTTGAAGGTTTGGTAAGCCTGACCTTATGATAAGAGTAGCCTGTAACAAGGAAAATCACCTACAATAGAACTGCTTTCTCAAACATTGGCCAAAACTGACATCACCCAATGGCCCAGCATGTTGAAATTCTCTTGCCTTGTGCTTTGCTGTGCCAAGTACATTCAAGGGACTTGATTGCTCATTAGGTGAAGGAAGTAACAGAACGAAACCCCAGTTCGATTTGGAAATCATACCAAAGTAATCTTAGCTCTGTTTTCCAGATAAAAAGCCCTTTGCTTAATGTTTGAGTCACGCAGAGGAATGACTCAGAAATTTGGGCAGTTTCGGTTTTATGTTTCTGAAAACCCGAAATATAAAATCGACGCTGCTGATTCCACTCATTCATTGAGGTTATTCCCAACTACTTTGCATCCTTGTCTCCTCCTAAATCAGTGTTCCCACGAATGCTGGCTGGGGAATTCTGGGTGTTGAAGTCCAGACATCTTCAAGATTGGGAAATACTGTCTTAAATATTTGGAAGATGGCCACCAAAAGGTGTTGCTTCTCCATCACTCAAAGATAAAAAAAACCAAACATAGCAGAGGTGGGTTGTTCCTGGTTTGACCCAGATTGGGCGAACCGGTGGTGGCGGTGGTAGGAGGCTCCGCCCACCTGCCTGGACGCTTCTGCGCATACGCACAAGCGAACCAGTAGTAACAAAATGGAAACCCACCCCTGAAACATAGTATAACAAGGGAAAATAGACCACTATTGCACAAATAGACAACTAAGGACTTTAGCCCAGCCTCAGAATTTTGCACTTGAATGTCCCAAAGGGGCTTTTTCAAAAGGCAACTGGCTTTTTCTTGTTTTTTTCTTGAAAACATTTTCCTTCAAGAAAAACAAGAAAATCCAGTCACCTTTTGACAAAAAAAGCACTTTTGGGACCACCAAGGCCTGGATGGCTGAGCATGTCCATAGATAATTGTACTTGAATCCATCATTTGTAAACAGGCCCTCTTGTATGAAACTATTGCAGTGCTTAGGGAGGGGAAAAGTGGGGGGCTCATTCCCTCTTCCCCAACGAAATTCTGCTTCGTTGGAAACAAAACATTTGGGAGAACCTGTTGTGGTTTACTCCCTGCAAAGATTCTTATAGAAAAATTGGGATTTTCCATCTACATTAAACGAACAAAGTAACCAACCATCCGAAGGAAGGAATCTTCAAAACCTCAAATGGAGAAGGATCCTTTTACAGAAAAACAGAATTGGAAGGGACTTTGGAGGTCTTCTAGTCCAACCCCCTGCCTAGGCAGGAAACCCTATACCTTTTTAGACAAATGGCTATTCAACATCTTCTTAAAGACTTCCAGTGTTGGGGTATTCACAACTTCTGGAGGCAAGCTGTTCCACTGATTAATTGTTCTAACTGTCAGGAAATTTCTCCTTAGTTCTATGTTGCTTCTTTCCTTGATTAGTTTCCATTCATTGCTTCTTGTTCTACCCTCAGATGCTTTGGAGAATAGCATGACTCCTTCTTCTTTGTGGCAGCCTCTCAGATATTGGAACTCTGCTATCATGTCAACCTTAGTCCTTCTTTTCATCAAACCAGACATACCCAATTCCTGCAGCCATTCTTATGTTTTAGGCTTCAGTTCCCTGATCATCTCTGTTGCTCTTCAAAATAGAAACTTGAGCATGGAAAACTCAAAAGCAGATGGGAGTGAGGCAATCGGGTGGGGTCTCCTCTGCTGCCTGAATCTTGGCAGAAGGAAAGGCACATTCCGGGACACCTGTGACACCCCCTTCCCAAATTCTGTTCAACACAGACTGAATGAAGTATTCTGGACAGATGCTTGATGTTTTGCATTGCCCATATTTGGAGAAGTTTATTCTTGGTTTCTAGGGGGAATGGAAACTCGTGAAATGGAGTTTATTTTTTTCCAGTTCCTCCCCATTCCAAATTCATTTTCACCATTAATAATTACTTTAGGTCCCTTTGGAGTTATTAGCAATGTGCATACTGCTTAGATCCATGCTTAGCTCCTGTCCTAGAGGAAAAATTTCATCCCTAGGATTCATAAATGAAGAAATAAAAAAAAAATGAAAGAGAGCCTGTTTAAACATGAGAGCTTCTGTTTGGAAGAAATCAAGGATTTTATTAGACACTTGCAATTAGTAGTTTTAGTATGTTGACTTTTCCAGAGTGTCTTGTAAAATAACTACTGCTGAAAGGTTTAGTGTAACGTTATGTGTGTGGAAGGATGTATTAGGCCCTTTCTTTGTAAATGCAGTCCCCACAGAGTTCCCTCAATTTCAAATTATTCCCAAAAAAGGACATTATAGAAACTGCACACATATTTTACTATAATAAGGCTATAATGATGGGTGTGGTTGGAGAGAGATATATGTGGTTTTCTCACCTTAGGGAAAAAGTGGCTCTGTTTACCATTTACAGGTTTTTATATTCTTTTGACCCCAGAAATAACCACCTGGCCTTATTTTTGGGGAAGTCTTATTACCATATTTTTTGGAGTATAAGACACACCTCCCCCCCCCCAAAGATCCTGGAAATGTTGGTGCGTCTTACACACCGAATATAGCTGTTTTTGGCCTCCCGGAGGCCCCCCCCCCTCCATCCCATTTTTGCAAAAAAACAGGCTGTTTTTCGCAACAACGGAGGCTTTTTTGCATTCCCTCAGCTTCTAGCAGCCCTCTGCAGGCTTCTGCAGGGCTGGGGCAAGGCAAAAATGCCCCCGTTTTTGCAAAAAATGGGCAAAAAAACGAGCCATTTTTCACAAAAACTGAGACTTTTTTGCCTTCCCTCAACCCCGAGTAGCACTCTGCAGGCTTCAGCAGGACTGGGGTAAGGCAGAAATGGGGGCATTTTTTGCCTTGCCCCAGCCTTGCTAAAGCCTGCAGAGGACTGCTGGGGGAAGGCAAAAACTTGTTTTTCTTACCTGTTCGAAATCTTGGTGTGTCTTATACACCGGTGCATCTTATAGTCCGAAAAATACAGTATTTTTGAGGTGCAGGAGGCAGCAAGCCTCGTGGCTGCTGCTGTGTTGCAATATTTTCGAGGAGGGCTTATTTTCAGGGGAGGGCTTATTTTAGCGCATGCGTTCAAAAGCGCAATTCGGCTTATTATCCGGGGAGATCTTATTTTTAGGGAAACAGGGTAATCATACATTTAACCTGTTTACAGAAAGAATTAGCTTTTGGAATCACAGAATAGACAAAATCATTAACCCAAACGGTGGGGTATGGCATAACCTTCTAAGTTGGTGTTTCTCAACCATGACCACTTCACGATGGGTGGACTTCCATCCCTCAAAATTCCCTCAGCCAGCCAGTTTGAGAAGCACCGCTCTAAGAATAATCTAATCATAAGAATAATCTAAAATTAGTTTATTATGTATATGCAAATCAATTCTTCCGTTGGCCCGTGTCAAGGCAACCATTGTGTATTTTTACTGGTCCTGCTCAAGTTTCTGCCTAAGCAACAGACAGTACAAAGGAGAAGGCGAGATTGATTTGGAAATGGTTTCCTTCCTTCCTTGGAACTTATGCGTTCAGTTCAACAGACAGAGATCATAAGGAGTTGAAATCATGTCCTCCCACAAAGGTTTTGGAGTAGCTGGCCAGGAAAGGACCCAGTGACCCTGCGGGGCTCTGATAAGCAACACAGAGGCTTACTCCGCCTCCCAAAATTTCATGCAAGAACAGGTAAGGGAGGCATTTTGTCGCTTAGTCTGATTGGTGTCCATGCTGCTAAGGTGGGGTGAACAGAGGTGGATAGATATGCTCACAGCATCTCTGAGGTCCAGCTTTCATTAGTAACGGAGGAAGAACAAACATCTGAGGACCTTGCATATTTAAGATTGTATTTGTAAAGCCAGTCTCACCTTTTCAGCCCTACTTCTGATTAAGTGTAAATAGAGGTGGGAATCATTTGCTCTGCTTTCTCCAGCTGTAGCCATGTCTGCTCTCTTCCTGCATGTCAGTCTTTGCTTGAAATGAAACCATCCTCATCCTGGAGAAGTTCACAGGACTGAGATGATGCTCTCTTACTATGTATAATACCTGAAAAATTACCAGCACCCAGGAACCAGTATATCTGCCCGCAGATTTCCTTCTCTCCCAAATAAGAAGTCCCAAGCGAGGCTTAAATTTCAACAGTGGTAATGATGGTTTTGTGTGTGTTTGCCGATATCTCCTTCTGCTTCTGTCGATCTGCTAATTCACTAACCAGCTTCTTGTTGACGTCATCCCCGTTTTGTCCTGGCCCTTCTACTGGTCTCTCCAGGCTGAGGCCTCGGGGCTTTGGGCTCTCGGTGGACACCCTCTGTAGCGTCTCTAATCCAATGGGCCATAAGCTGTTGGTACTTAGAAAATCACCATTACTCCTCGGAAAACGCTTGTTAAGCTGTTTTCTCTTGTCGTAGGTCAGTTTGCCTGCCAAAACAACGATGACCAAGAGCAGGACCACACAAATGAAAATAAGCACCCCAATTATGATCAGGCAAATCAGCATTTGTTGTTTGTAATTTTCTTCACAGGGTTTGGTTTTAGTTGGATCCACCCTAAGAGTTGAGAGTTCAGAATCTGTACTAGAAGGCAGCCCCTCTGTTGGAAGTGTTGAAGAGAATTCTAGGGCTGTAGAGGTGGGTGTCTCTGTTAGTTGTTCGGATCTAACACTGGCAGTAGATTCGGAAGTGGAAGTCTGTGTTGTGTAAGTGGCTGTCTCCCGTGAATCCAGTGTCGTAAGACTGGAATTTGATGTTGGAGGCTGAGAAGTGGGAACTGAAGGATATACAATTGTCGTCAAATCAGCCATCACTCTTACTTGTGAGCGGGATGGAAGGATGATCCCCAGAAGGAATCCTAAGCCCATGTGATCAAACAGCCTCATGCTTATGAGAGATCTATCACCTGCAAAAAGACAATATGATAGAACCGGGTTTAGTTTTATAACAGTTTTGGCTTTAGTTCTTTGGCCAATTTTCTGAAGATAACCTTTAACTATAAGCATGTATAAATCACATAGCAGCCAGTGGTATGTTTAATTTACATGTTGATAGAGGAAATTAAAAGATAGAGGACTGCTAGCTAGAACGGATTGAAGTTCATCCTGGTTTTAGGCTGAGAAACAGTGGCTTTCAGCAGTCAGCAAGATTTCCCCAAACTAGTATTTTTGACCCTGACGATTCAGAATTGAATGAACATTTCTGTATGTTTTGAGGCTAAGGAAGATATAAGCAAATAGCACAAGATGTAAGATTGATTGTACATAATTCAAATTTATTTGAATATTTTGGGGAATATATTTTAAGATATTTGGGGAAAAAGGGAATGGAAATTATTTGTTAATCCTAAGGTTTTGATAAAATTGGAATGAATGCCATGACTGTTTCCCCCTATGCATTAAAAGTATTTCTACAGAAAATCATTCCTAAAGACCAAAGAAAATGAATTAAAGTGCTCATCATATAGAATAAAATAATAATAGAGTTGGAAGGGACCTAAGGGGTGTTCTAGTCCAACCCTCTAATCAAGCAGGAAACCCTGTAGCATTTCAGACAAATGGTTGTCCAGTCTCTTCTTAAAAACCTCCAATGTTGGAGCACCAACAACTTCTGGAGACAAGTTGTTCCACTGGTTAATTGTTCTCATCTCTTCATCCGGGCTGAACCAGGAGTAACCCACCTCTGGTTCTCATTGGTACCATTTCTCCTTAGTTCTAAGTTGGATCTCTCCTTGATTAATTTCCATCCCTTCTTTGTGGCAGCTGTTCAAATATTGGAACACCACTTTCATGTCACCCCTAGTCTTTCTCTTCAGTGGACTAGACACACCCAATTCCTGCAACTGTTCTTTGTCTGTTTTAGCCTCCAGTCCCCTAATCATCTTTGTTGCTATATTATGTTGGTCTCTCTGTGTGTGATTTGAGACCCTTTTTTTACCATCCATAAACCTGCTGATTAAAATTCTGGGCAAATGCCAGGTCTCAAATTATTGGCTCAGGTGGTTAGTATTAGACTTTTCTTTAATTTTTATTATCTTCAAGATGGAGATACTGTGGATTCAATGTGAGATTTTATACCTGAAAAACATGGGCTGGGAGAAGCCTGGCTATTTTTCCTCCCTACCCCACCTAAAAGCGCATCCTGTTTATATATCACAAGGAGAACCAGAATAATACCGTGTAGTAAATATTTGCCACTGAGTTAACACCAATTTTGGTGGGTTTTTTTCCCTCCAACACTGAGCTGCAAAGATGTTGGATCACTAACATTGTACTGAGAGCATCTGCAGATGTCTAATCTTACCATGCCTTGATTATTACAGAGCTGTCTGTGTGCAGTAATGCCACTGCCAGCACAAAGCTCTCTCTGTTAATTGTGGTGCTTGATAGTAGAGTTCAGAATTTCACCCTGAGCAGACAAAAGCCAAGGCAGAAGCCCTCATCCACCGAAGCTCCCTCTGACTGCCTGTCTGTTTTGTTGAGAAAATGTTTTGTTGGGTTTGCCCTAGTTACTCTGACGGGTTCCTGATAGCTTTCCAATTTCCAAGCATTTTTCTCTCCCTCCCCCTCTCTCTTTTCCTGTGTTAATAACCTTTAAGATATAATGAGGAGCATGCCCTGTTTTCTTTTTTCCACAAGCTTCCTGCATTGAGTCTCAGCCAATCTCAGCGGGAGGCTTTTTGTTTCCTTGTGGTACAGAGCAAGTTGAAAGATATAGGAGGAAACATAACAGAATACAGAATAACACAGTTGGAAGGGACCTTGGAGGTCTTCTAGTCCAACCCCCTGCTGAAGCAGGAGACCCCATACCATTCCAGACGAACGGTTGACCAATCTTTTCTTTAAAACCTCCAGTGATGGGGCACCCACAAGTTCTGGAGGCAAGTTGTTCCACTGGCTAATTGTTCTCACTGTCAGGAAATGTCTCCTTAGTTCTAGGTTGCTTCCCTCCTTGATTAGTTTCCATCCATCACTTCTTGTCCTGCCTTCGGGTGCTTTGGAGAATAGCTTTGACCCCCTCTTCTTTGCGGCAGCACCTCAAATATTGGAACACCGCTCTGATGTAAAAAAATAATAATGCAGACTTACCTGCAGGAGGAAGATGTCAGCAGAAAGTCTTGTTGTGCAAATCGGTGATAATCTAACACAGAGGTACTTTTCTCTGTCTTACCCTGTGGCACTGCCTGGAAGCTGGGGTTGTTTTTATATATTAAAAGTGAACGTGCATCTTAAACATGGTGTTTAGTTCTCCATTTAGAAAACTAAACCACAAAGATGACACATTTCCTTTCTGCTGTAAGCATAATGTGATGTGTTAGAGGAAAAAGGGGAAGGTGTGGAGGAGGAACCATCGCCATTCTGCCCAAATTTGCTGTCAAGATTGCAGAATAAAGCACAAAAACATCTCGGGGGCTTGTGTCAAAGGCCTTTTCTTTTGCTCAGTTTTAGTTGTGTTTGCTTAGCACCAGGTCCCTTTCTCTTTTGCTATTCCGATTCTCAGCAGTTAAATAGATGAATGTGGCCATCCCTATAACATGCTGGTATTGGTATTGGTATTGGTATTTTATTATTTGTATGCTGCCCTTCTCCGGGAGGACTCAGGACGGCGAACAATTCAAAGGGGAAAAAAAGGGGGAACATAAAAGACAAAATACAAATAATAAAAGTCGACAACAATCGCACAACCATACAAGTCGAGAGGGGAGGGAACTCATCACCCCCAGGCCTGCCGGCAAAGCCAGGTTTTGACGGCTTTTTGGAAGGCCTGGAGAGAGGTGAGGGTCCGAATCCCTGCGGGGAGTTCATTCCAGAGGGCCGGAGCTGCCACAGAGAAGGCCCTCCCCCTGGTAATAGCCAGGTGGCATTGGCTGGTAGATGGCACCCGGAGGAAGCCAACCCTGTGAGATCTAATGGGTCTGTGGGAGGTAATTGGCTATAGTTTATATACATTCTACTAACTTGAGGCCAAGAAATGTCAGGTTTTGAGGAATTCTGCATGTTAAATAGGTGTAGTAATTAGTAATGTATGCTTAGCACGTAAGATATTTGGGTTATACTTCATTTTTGTATGGTTGAGATAATGCCAGGATGGTTGCACTATGTCCAGTTTCCTTTTTTTAAAATACTAAACCAACAAAAAAAAGAGAATTCTGCATGTCACCTTGTCCTTATATATTTTGTTTATTTGTTCGTTGTTTTGTTGTTGCTAGTTGCGAAGTCATGTCTGACCCATCATAACCCCATGAACAACATTCTTCCAGGCCTTCCTGTCCTCTACCATCCTCTGGAGTCTATTTAAGCTCACGCCTTTTGCTTCGGTGACTCCCTCCAGCCACCTCATTCTCTGTGGTCCCCTTCTTCTTTTGCCCTCCATCTTTCCCAGCATTAGGCTCTTCTCCAGGGAGTCCTTCCTTCTCATTAGGTAGCCAAAGTCTTTGAGTTTCATCTTGAGGATTTATTTTATCCCACCTTTATTATTTTTCTAAATAATTCAACACACACAATACTCCTACCTCCTCCTACTTTCCCCACAACAATACCCTGTGAGAGAGAGTGCCTGGCCCAAAGTTACCAAGGTATCTTTTATGAATTCACAGTCTCCTGATGATTGGCCCAAGGTCACCCAGTTGGCTTTCATGCCTAAGGCAGAACTAGAACTCACAATCTCCCTATTTCTAGGCCAACACTATGCCAAAGTAGCTCTCAATGTTAGTTAGTTAGTTAGCTTCCTGCCCAAGTAGAATTGATCTGGATAAATGCGCTCTACATGGGGCTGCCCTTGAAGAGTGTTCGAAGACTCCAATTAGTCCAGAACGCAGCCGTGCGAGCGATTGTGGGTGCACCAAGGTACACCCACCTTACACCTATCCTCCGCGAGCTGCACTGGCTACCTATTAGTCTCCGAATCCGCTTCCAGGTGCTGGTCGCTACCTATAAAGCCCTACATGGCATCGGACCTGGGTACCTGAGAGACCGCCTCCTGCCGATTACCTCTCTCAGACCAATTAGATCGCACAGGTTGGGTCTCCTCCGGATTCCATCTGCCAGTCAATGTCGACTGGTAACTCCCCGGGTAGGGCCTTCTCTGTTGCAGCTCCGGCCCTCTGGAACGAGCTCCCTGTTGAGATCCGGACCCTTACTACCCTCCCGGCCTTCCGCAAAGCCACCATGTCCTGGCTGTTCCAGCAGGCTGGGGGGAGCTGAGAAGCATCTACCTCCACGGAAATTGTGAATGTTGGTTTTGTTTTTAATATGTTGTCTTTGTCTCGTTCCCCCCTTTCCCTTGTCTTTTGTGAGCCGCCCGGAGTCCTCCGGGAGTGGGCAGCATACAAGACAAATAAATAAATAAATAAATAAATAAATAAATAAATAAATAAATAAATAAATAAATAAATAAATAAATAAATAAATAAATAAATAAATAAATAAATAAATAAATAAATAGGAGTATTGAATATGTGGCATCCATTGGAAGGTAAACCAACAGTATTATATTTAAACCAACAGATTGTCCAGCTGTTACATGGAAGGAGAAGAAGAAATGTAGGATCTTTGGGGTAACTTTTAGAAGTAGCCTCCTTAAAAAAGACAAGTATAGGCTATTGATTCAGAATATTGGGGTTTTGTTTGGTTTTATGCCACAAAATTGTAGCTACATTGAGTGGGATTGAATTTCACCAGTCCTGTGGTGATCATTTATGGATACTTTGCTCTGGGAAAGAGGAGTAAATACAGTTAGAAATTACTCTGTTGTAAGTCCATATAGAACTGACATTCAACCATAAGGTCTCCCGTATGAGTCACGTTCATTCAACTCCTGACTTTATGAACATCTTCATGTAATTTTCTTGGCAAAAATGAGGAAGTGCTTTGTCGTTGCCCTTTTCCAAAATGTCTCTGCAATTTCTGGTCTAGCCGTCTTGGGATTTCCTGGTGATTTCCTAATCACGGTCTATCCAGGTTTCATTTTGATGAACATGGGTCTCTAGTTCTCTTGGCAACAATATGGAAGTGGTTCGCCATGTCTCTTGGGGTTTTTTATTTTATTTTTTACTTCCCAATCTAGCTTGCAGCATTAGTATTTCCAATCCAAGCATTAATCAGACCTGATCCTGCTTAGTCAGGGTGTTCTGACGTAGCTCCCAAAACACGAAAAACCCTCTGAAGTCAACTCAAAGATTCCTTTAATTAGGAGTGCCGGCAGTCCCAGCAAAAGTTTCTCTCAACGCAGGCTAACAAAGCTGGACGGAAGATGAATAGTTGTCTGCCACATCTATTCATCTCCGCCCCCTGCCTTTTATCCCCAGAGCTAGAACGGCGCTTCGTTAACCAGCGGTGGCCCTTCCCCAGAATCGGCCCACGGATTTCCACTGCTCTCCTCTCTTCTGCCTTCTGTGCATCTGTGCGCCAGGAACTGGACCCAGCTCTTCCCCCTCTTCCTCATCAGTCCCCTCCAGACCTGGGGGCTGTTGACTCTCCATCTGAGAGCTAACAGACAGCCCAGGCTCCGCCTCTATCTATCTATCTATCTATCTATCTATCTATCTATCTATCTATCTATCTATCTATCTATCTATCTATCTATCTATCATCTATCATCTATCATCTATCTATATCTATATCTATATCTATATCTATATCTATATCTATATCTATATCTATATATCTATATCTATCTATCTATCTATCTATCTATCTATCTATCTATCTATATATATAAACTCTGTCTACACACACACACACACACACACACACACACACACACACACACACACACACACTGTTATCTACCTTTGCACACAGAGATGGGCCATACATACACAGACAAATATATGTGCACCCCAGAAGACCCGAAATGATAAGATCCTCTGAATAAATACTTTGGAAAGAGCCAGGAAAAGATGAGAGTACATTTTTGTTAGATGAGTTCTCTGAATCTTATTAATGATAATAATCTTTCCAAACAAATTTCCGATCTTATCCAGCTGTGGCCGCAAAAATACATTTAAAAGCGTTACACCCCAGTTGTGATTAATCAGACAATAGTATTTTTCTAATCCTAGAACTATTTCATATTCTGAGTGCATTATTTAACCTGTAAGAAAAAAATATATCCAGGAAGACGGTCAACTATTCCAGTGTTAATGTACTACATATACCTCCAGATTTGGAATCCAGATTTGGTTAATATCTGTTGCATTAAACATCTTCAAGATCTTACCTTCCTCCTGAAACAACAGTGAACTTTTAAAACTAGGTTAGAAGAACTGCTTTAAATGAACTTGTTGATATCCTGAAGGTATCTAAATATTTCTGCTCATCTCCTTCTAATCATTTGGATGCTTTTGGACACATCCAATTAAGTAGCACGACACCACATTTCAGCTCCCAGCAAATTAAGCGTCTGAATTATTATCTCATTAAATAGCCAGGCTTGTAAATGAAATACCAATAGTTAACTTAATTACAACAGCACTGGTCTTATAAGTGACCTCATTCTCATGTTTAAGCATGGGCGTAATGTGAACATTTGCAGACTACACGATTCAATAGGGATTTCATGTGGAACTCGTTCTGAGAGATTGTTTCCGGTTTGTTTGACAATGTCCAGTGGGCCCAATTTTTGAATCATTGATGGAATCATTCTTTTGTTGTTATTTCTTCTGGACGAAGTTCTGCATTCATCATTGAATTTTGTGGAAAAACTGCATGTGTGTGCGTCATCATAGAGATTTTCAGATGAACAGCAAAGTGATATGTTGAGATTTTAGGATCAATAATGGAGGCGTGGTGACTCAGCAGTTAAGATGCTGGGTTTGTCACCTGGAAAGCCAGCAGCCCAGGTTCGAGACCTGAGTGCCACGCTGGCCTGTGGTGCCTCTGGCAGCGAAAATGGAGCTTGGGTGGGCCGCGGGAGGAGAGTTGCGGGAAGCCGTCGCAGCCGAAAACGGAGCTCAGGAGCCTGTTTTCACCGGCAGAATGCATGGGCTATCACAGGCGCCCCTGACACAAGTGACGTCAAGCTGGCCACACCCACCCTGACCACAGCCGCACACCAGCCCAGCCCCCCCCCCCCGCCCCGGGGTTAAGCACAACCCTGAGTGAAATTTCACTGAAATTTGATTTCAGTGAAATCAAATTTGACAGCCCTTTTTCCCTAAGCCCTCTTTGTCAAATTCTCTTGAATAAACCCCAAAGGCCATTTTCCACCTTGCTTTGCAAGAGAATTTGAATTTGGATTGTTTGTTCTTCAAGCACATTGTTATTGTGTGTTCCCATCTGTTTAATGAAAGGTTTGAAATCCATGTTTGCAAATGCCTATCATTTCTATATGATAGGCATTTGCAATGCAGTTAAATAGAAATGCCTATTTCTACATCCGCCCATTTCAATCCAATGGACTCTTTCAATTGACCGTTTTGCTTTCAAACATACTTTTTAAAAATAAGACAAATAACAAATAAGGTGCAAATACCTTAAGTCATGGATCATTACATGGATTTCCTGCTGGTATCCCCAGTGTTGGCTGGGGAATTCTGGGAGCTGAAGTCTTAAAGTTGCCAAGGCTGACAACATTGCACTAACCAGAACCAAGCCTGCTTAGCTTTTCCCAAGGTAAGCTAAGGTAGCAAAGTTCTGCCAAATAAGGTGGACTACGTAGCCCTTAGAAATGTTTAAAGCACCTTCTACAAGATATCATGTTGTCCTTTGTAAATTAAGGCATTGTTTCCTAATGTGAAGTTCAAAGGACTAGAAGGACTCCATGAATAATCCAGTGTACTTTCTTTATTATTGAACACCTAATTTACAAGAATCTCACCTGACTGACTGCATTCCCTTGGGAACTGGTAGTTCAGTACACCTTCAGTAGTCTACAGGTGGTCCTCGCTTTATGACCCCAATTGAGCCCAAAATTCTTGTTGCTAAGCAAGACAGTTGTTAAGTGAGTTTTGCCCCATCGTGCAACCTTTCTTGCCACAGTTGTTAAGGGAATCACTGCAGTTATTAAGTTAGTAACATGGTTGTTAAGTGAATTTGGTTTCCCTGCTATCTTCACTTGTTATAAGGTCCAAAAGGGGTCACATGGCCACGAGACACTGAACCTGTCCTAAGTATGAGCCAGTTGCCAAGCATCTGAATGCTGCAACGGTTGTAAGTGTGAAAAATGCTTACAGTGCCATTGTAACTTCAAAAAGCCACTAAATGAACAGTTGTAAGTTGAAGACTACCTCTATTGGCTGAGGATGTTGGGAATTATATTTAAGCAAATCTAGAAGGTACCAGGTTGGGGAATTCTACTTCTGGAGCATGTAACTTCTTCTTGATAGTTATCTTTATTTATAACCTCCTAGACATTCATAAGAATTTTGAGTGAAAAATGGTTTCCAAGCAGCTTGGAACATGAATATGTGTGTTTCTCAGCACCAGGCATGGAATTATTATTTCTGGGATCAATTGTGCCATATGTATATGTTGTGTTAGGTTTTAGTGTATATGATTGTATTATTGTTGTTTTGGTTCCAGCCCAAGCATATCCAACCCGCAACCCACATGTCCCACATGGACAGCTAGTAAATGTGGCCCCACAAGATTTATAAACCTCTAACATTATTATGTGATTTATATACATTAACTACTATATATCAGATATTTTATATGTGGCCCAAGACATTTCTTTTTGCCATCAGGCATGCCAAAAGGACAGATTACTGTGTTGTATCCTACATACCTCTTTACAATCACTTTACTAAATTAACCTAGACATTCAAAAATAAATCAATTTCCGTTGTTATTTATTTTCTGTGTTATAAGCAATTGTATAATTGTGATTTATCTCCCCCCCCCATCTAGGTTTAAGACCGGCCAAATCAATGGGGACTTGCTGATATATCACGTTTTGCTGACGCTGAAGCCTTACTACGCCAAGCCATATGAGATCGTAGTGGACCTCACTCACGCCGGGCCCAGCAACCGTTTCAAGACAGACTTCCTGTCCAAGTGGTTTGTAGTTTTCCCGGGATTCGCTTACGAAAATGTCTCTGCCGTCTTCATCTACAACTGCAACTCGTGGGTGAGGGAGTACACCAAGTACCACGAGCGACTCCTGACGGGCCTGAAAGGCAGCAAGAGGCTCATTTTCATTGACTCGCCTGGGAAATTGGCCGAGCACATAGACCACGACCAACAGAAACTTCCAGCGGCCACTTTGGCTTTGGAAGAAGACTTGAAAGTTTTCCACAATGCCCTCAAACTGGCCCACAAAGACACCAAAGTTTCTATTAAAGTAAGTCCCGTGCTTTCGATCTCTGGTTTACTGTATGTTCGGCATTTACAGCAGCTTTTCCCCAATCTGGGATCTTGCAGTAAGTGCTTCTCAACCAAGAAGCAATTGGACTTTCGGGTTTTTCTTTGAAGACGTTTCGCTTCTCAAACAAAAAACTCCAGTTGCCTCTTGAAAAAAGCACCTTTGGGAGACAAACCATGACCTGGATGACTGAGAATTTTCATAGACATTCTCAATCATGGCCACTTTAAGATGAGTGAACTTAAATCCAGGATTAGAATAAAATAGAATAACAGAGTTGGAAGGGACTTTGGAGGTCATCTAGTCCAACCCCTTAAAGACTTGCAGTGTTGGGGTAACTTCTGGAGGCAAGCTGTTCCACTGATTAATTGTTCTAACTGTCAGGAAATTTCTCCTCAGTTCTAAGTTGCTTCTCTCCTTGATTAGTTTTCACCCATTGCTTCTTGTTCTACAATCAGGTGCCTAGGAGAATAGTTTGACTCTCTCTTCTTTGTGGCAACTCCTGAGATATTGGAAGACTGCTATCATGTCTCCCCTAGTCCTTCTTTCTATTAAACTAGACATACCCAATTCCTACAACCGTTCTTCATATGTTTTAGTCTCCAGTCCCCTCATCCTCTTTGTTGCTCTTCTCTGCACTCTTTCTAGAGTCTCAACATCTTTTTTACATTGTGGTGACCAAAGCTGGATGCAGTATTCCAAGTGTGGCCTTACCAAGGCCTTATAAAGTGTATTAGCACTTCATGTGATCTTGATTCTATCCCTCTGTCAATGCAGCCTAGAACTGTGTTGGCTTTTTTGGCAGCTGCAGCACACTTAATCAAGCATAATATACATGAGAAGGGGTGTGAAGGCTCAGTGGTTAAAGACACTGAGCGTATCAGCTGGAAAGCCCAGGTCTGAGACCCGAGTGCCACACAATAGGTTGAGTTCCCAGTCCTTGCCCCAACCCCAGCTCCTGCCCACCTATCAGTTTGAAAGCATGAAAATGCGAGTGGATAAATAGGTACCACTTTGGTGGGAAGGTAACAGCAAACCGTGTACTTTTGGCATATACCATACTAGCCACATGACCACAGAAAATGTCTCCGGGCAATGCTGGCTCCCTCAGCCAAGAATCAGAGATGAGCACTGTGCCCTAAAGTTGGACACAACTGGACAGTCTTGACCTAATATTATACAAATTCCTTGCACACATTTTGCATAACTTTCATTGCTTATTCTTTAACTTATTAGCTAGTTGTAGTAAGTCAGATGAAATAGTCATGTATTTTCTACTTGAAAAACCCTGACCCTTAAGAACAGGGGTGCTTGGCCACACCCATCCAAGAGCCAAGGTGGCGCAGTGGTTAAATGCAGCACTGCAAGCTACTGCTAGATCAGCAGGTCAGCGGTTCAAATCTCACCGGCTCAGGGTTGACTCAGCCTTCCATCCTTCCGAGGTGGGTAAAATGAGGACCCAGATTGTTGGGGGCAATATGCTGACTCTCTGTAAACCGCTTAGAGAGGCCTGAAAGGCCTATGAAGCGGTATATAAGTCTACTGCTATTGCTATTGCTATTGCCATCCAGTTGGCCGCGATGACCAGGCCATGCCCACTCCAGCCCCCCCAAGGGCAAACGTGGCCCATAATAGGCTCAAGTTTGACACCCCTACTTAAGAAGAACTGATTTGGATTCCAGCTGATTATAAATATTGTAATAATAAAAAATGTCCTTTCCTATTATATTGGTTGCTATCCTGCCATTTTCAAAACGTTTCAAAAGAAAATTAAAGTCTATTGCGGAGGGGGAACGGGGGGGGGGGAATCTCTTTTTTTCTCTGTAAGGGAGTACCCATAACTTAGGGGTGTCCAACCTTGTCAACTTTAAGACTTGTGAACTTCAGTTCCCAGAACGGCTGTTTGGGGAATTCTGGGAGTTGAAGTCCACAAGTCTTAAAGTTGCCACGTTGGACACCCCTGCCATAGTTGATGCTACTTGGGGCGCCTTGGATTTTTTTCTCCCACTCAAACTCAATGCTTGTTTTCCACAGGTTGGCTCCACAGCTGTCCAAGTGACTTCAGCTGAGCGCACCAGAGTCCTGGGCCAGACCGTGTTCCTGAATGACATTTACTACGCTTCTGAAATAGAAGAAATCTGCCTTGTGGATGAGAACCAGTTCACCTTAACCATTGCCAACCAAGGCACCCCTCTGACTTTCATGCACCAGGAGTGCGAAGCTATTGTACAGTCCATCATTCATATACGGACACGATGGGAATTATCCCAGCCCGACTCTATACCCCAACATACCAAAATCCGTCCCAAGGATGTGCCAGGAACCCTGCTGAACATCGCTCTGCTTAATCTAGGGAGCTCAGACCCAAGTCTACGGTACGTCTCATCTTCATTTGGGGAGGGATTTTGAGGCCTCATTTCATAGGAGTCCAGCTGCAGCTAGTCCTCGACTTAACGACCACCATTGAGCCCAAAATTTCCATTGCTAAGCAAGGCAGTTGGTAGGTGAGCCATGCCCCATTTATGACCTTTTTGCCACGGTTGTTAAGCGAATCACTACAGCTGTTAAGTGAAACCTACATATAAGGCCAGTCTGGCTTCCTGCACTGACTTTGCTTATCAGAAGCTTCCTAGAAGGTTGAAAATAACAATCTCAAAACATGCTGTGACCGTCTTTTAATATACGCCAGTTATGAAGCCCCTAAAGTTTGTTCACGTGACTCTGGGGATGCTGCAATGGTCATACGTGTGAGAACTGGTCATAAATCAGTTTCTTCTGTGTCCTTGTAACTTTGAACCATCGTTAAATAAATGGTTGTAAGTCGAGAACTACCTGCATAGAAACTAGAAGTGTGTTGCTCTGCATAGCTGGATTTTTTTTCCTCTTCCAGATTCTTTGCTTTCTTTAACTCGATATTGAGGCTGATTATTTTCCCCTTGCCTTTTTCTCCCTATTACAGGTAGTCCTCAACTTATGGCCACAATTGAGCCCAAAATTTATGTTGCTAAGAGAGAAATTTAGTTTTGCCCCATTTTACAATTTTTTGTGCCCCATTTGTTAAAGGAATCTGGCTTCCCCATTGCCTTTGCTTCTCAGAAAGTTGCAAAAGGGGATCATGTGACCCTGGGATACTGCAGCCGTCATAAATGTGAGTCAGTTGTCAAGCATCCGAATGTAAATCGGGGCTGCTGCAATGGTCATAAGTTCGAAAACCGGTCATAAATCACACTTTTCAGTGCCATTGTAACTTTCAAACGGTCACTAAGCAAACTGTTGTAGGTCAAGGACTACCTGTGCATAATTTGTTTTCCTTTCACCGAAAACTGTTTCTGTAAAGTGTATTTTGGGAAAGCAGGAGGGGAACATGCATCCCATTCATTGATTTTTATGGCTCAAGTCAGATTGCCCAGTTTGAAAGCATTTTGATGAACTGAAACGCTGGCTCTGATTAATCAGTTAGTATATTTTTAAAAGTCTTTATTCTACTGAATACAAATACTTAAAAAAAAAAGCAGGTAGGTTTGCTGGCACCTTTCAAAAGAGACATTTCTCACACAGACACACTCGCTCTTTCGTCTCCCCAGGAGGGAAAGGCTGTTTTAAGGTAATGCCAAGGAAAGTGCTTGTATGTATCATCTAAAACAGAGCATGGAGTTTTTCTTAGAATGATATGACAGGGGGTCCTTGACTCACGTACACAGTTGAGCCCAGAATTTCTGTTGCTATGAGTGAGTTTTGCTCCATGTTATGACTTTTCTTGCCACAGTTGTTAAGTGAATCGCGGTGGTTGTTAAAAGTTAGTAACATGGCTGTTAAGTGAATCTGGTGAAGTGAAGGTCACAAAAGGTGATCACATGAGCCTGGGGACCTCTGCAACCGTCATAAATATGAGCACCTGGATTTGGATCACGTGACCATGGGGAAGCTGCAGTGAAAAATAGTCATGTCGCTTTTGTTCATTGCCATTGAAACTTTGAATGGTCATTAAATGAGCTGTTGTAAGTTGAGGATTACCTGTAATCTCTCACCTGTTAGTTTGATGTAGATTTCATCACCCCCTAATGGAGGGAGCTTCCTAGGGCTGACCAAATACGTTTCTTGAGTCGATTGGGGTGGGTGGGTGTCAGAAGCCAAATATGCTGATATCAATGTTAAGAAATCAGTTGAGTTGGACAGCTATAGAAATTGAATGAATGAATGAATGAATGAATGAATGAATGAATGAATGAATGAATGAATGAATGAATGATGAATGAATGAATGAATGAAATAGGTCTCTGAACATAGACTTTCTGGACTTCCCCAAGGAAACATTTTTTAACGCATTCCTTATTTTTTGTTGCAGGTCTGCGGCCTATAATCTTCTCTGTGCCTTAACTTGTACTTTTAATTTAAAGATTGAAGGCCAATTACTGGAAACGTCAGGTCTCTGTATCCCTGCAAACAACACTCTTTTCATTGTCTCCATTAGTAAGACTCTGGCAGCTAACGAACCCCACCTTACCCTAGAGTTTTTGGAAGAATGCATTTCTGGATTTAGCAAGTCTAGTAAGTAATATGACTTCACTTTTCCTGTTTATACAAGGTAAATAACTAGTATGGCTTGACAGCTCCGATGAGAAAGTCAGCAGCGCAGATATTGGGGCTAAATGGAAGGGTGGCTGTATTTAATAATAGTAATAATACAGCGAATCCTCACTTAACAGTGGTAATTGGAGCCAGAATGTCAGAGTTTTGGCAGTATGACTATTATTATGAGATAAACCCAGGAGCAAAACACAGCACACAGAGCCTTTAGACAATTAACAGTGGTTTATATATACATATTTACAGACACATGGTAGATAAATCCCTTACCACTCAGCTACGGACACAAGGAGAGAAATGAGATACATGATGAGAAAGATGGCCACTTATATATAGACACCTCTTAAAAGAGTAAATGACTTGTGTGGACCCCACCAGGGTCTCAAACTGGCTATACCTGTGTTGCTGATTCATCCTCATTGCATCAGTTTACATCTTACAATCTTACATCAGGTGGCAGCTACTAGATCCTCAGTACTTGACACAGAATTTCTGTCACTAAGCAATGCAGTCGAAAAGTGTGAGGTCACGTGATCACGTTGCTTAGCAATGGCAATCCCCCATTGTTGTCATTAAGCGAGGATCATGAGTCATGTAGTAAGGACATCCTGGCAACTTCCTGACAGCTTCCAGCAAGCAAAGTCGATGGGGAAGCCAGCAGAAAGTCACAAGTCACAAGCAGGCCAGTAAGTGTGTAAGGAGCTGTTGCAGCACAAGTGTGGCGGGACCAAAGGTAGCTACTGCTAGGTGGGAGGGGGTGCGGCAGTGGCCACCGTGGCAATAATGTAATAAAAACGAAGGCATTACCTGAAAAATGCACAGTTGGAGAGTTGGAGAAGTGTGTATATTACCTCTCTCAGACCAATTAGATTGCACAGGTTGGGTCTCCTCCGGATTCCATCTGCCAGCCAATGTCGGCTGGCGACTCCCCAGGGGAGAGCCTTCTCTGTTACAGCTCCGGCCCTCTGGAATGAGCTCCCTGTTGAGATCCGGATCCTTACTACCCTCCCGGCCTTCCGCAAAGCCACCAAGTCCTGGCTGTTTCAGCAAGCTGGGGGGAGCTGAGAAGCATCTACCTCCATAGAAATTGTGAATGTTGGTTTTGTTTTTAATATGTTGTCTTGTTCCCCCCTTTCCCTTGTCTTTTGTGAGCCGCCCGGAGTCCTCCGGGAGTGGGTGGCATACAAGATAGATAGATAGATAGATAGATAGATAGATAGATAGATAGATAGATAGATAGATAGATAGATAGATAGATAGATAGATAGATAGATAGATAGATAGATAGATAGATAGATAGATAGATAGATAGATAGATAGATAGATAGATAGATAAATAAATAAATAAATAAATAAATAAATAAATAAATAAATAAATAAATAAATAAATAAATAAATAAATAAATAAATAAATAAATAAAAGCAACACACCCTGGGCATATAGTCAATAAAGTTAAGAGTTTTAGTAAATCCAATTAGTAAAAGCCAGATTTACATTGAAATATGAAAATTGTTCTTTTAAAAAACCCTGACGAGGTAGAGCTAAATATATATTTTAGGAACCCTGAATTAATTCTACAAATATGGCACCACATTAAAAACAACATTAGCCCCATTTCTTTTACAGTATATATGGAAAGCTAATCTTAGCTTTAGATAGAATTATTATAGAATTATTGAAATGCTTAGTGCAGTGTTTCTCAGCCTTGGCCACCAGGATGTGTGGACTTCAACTCCCAGAATTCCCCAGTCAGGATGGCGAAAGGTATGCTAACTCAGATGAAGCAGAAAGAACTTTTTCTGCAACTTACAGCTTCTTAACGATCTGTTTCTTTTTAAAAAGTCTGGAAGTTGAGTCATGGCAACTTCCTGTCTTTTTCGTTTGAAACATTTCGCTGTTTATCCTAGCAGTCTGTAGAGTTTGTCAGTCATCCAGGTTTTCCCAAAGGTGTTTTTTTTAGGAGGCAACTAGACTTTCTTGGTTTTTATTCCTTTTGAAGACATTTTGCTTCTCATCCAAGAATCTTCTTCAGCTCTGGCAGGATATTGAAATATCCTTCCATCCTCCACTATCCTGCAAGAGCTGAAGAAGCTTCTTGGATGAAAAGCAAAATGTCTTCAAAAGAAAAACCAAGAAAGTCCAGATGACTCCTGAAAAAGCACCTTTGGGCTTATCCTAGTAGTTTCTTCAATCTGAGCAAATTGATTAAGGGGACCCCATATGTGTCTCCAGAGTGGTTTCATTTCTCACCTAATCTGAATAGGCTCGTTAGGTCCATAGATCGTTAAAAAATGCTGCTCCTAAATCCTTTACTTAGGTGGTCCTTAAGAGTGGCCTCCCAGTTGAACCCATGGTCTGGATCTTCCTGGGGTTTCATTTCTGCAAGTCACCTGTGGCAGCCATATAAATTTTCTCAATAAATAAATAAAATACAAGTTGAAATAAAAGAAGTGACCAGAGGATATTCAGAAGTACCATTTTGGTGGGGGCTGAACTCAGGGATGGGCTTCAAAATCTTTAGCAAAGGGTTCTCTGCCCAGTTGCTGGGTGGGTGTGGCCATGGTGGGTGGGCCTACTCGGCCTCCTGCACCACGTTGGGGGGGGTATTTTTGCCCTCCCCAGGCTCCAGAGCCTTTCCTTGAGCCTCCAGGTGGGCGAAAATGGCCTCCCAGGCTCCGAAGGCCCTCTAGAGGCTGGAAATGGAAACTTCCAGTAGGCCCGTTTTTCGCCCTCCCCGAGCCTCCGTGCGCATCCTACACTTACCTGCATCCAAAATGGGCCGTGTGGGGACTCCTGGGAGGAGCGGGAAGAGGTGGGCGGGGCCAGCCAGGAGTGGGATTTGTGGGTTCTATAAACTGCACAGAATCTTAGCTAGAAGTTCTCTCGAACCCTGTGAACCAGTGGTGGGTTCCGGCCAGTACGCCCCGGTACGGGCGTACTGGTGGCAGCTGGGAGCAGCGGCCACCATACCGGAATGATGCTTTCGAGGGGGTCACCCGCCCGCCCTTGTTCCTTATCTGTATTTAAGCCAACCGGGTCATTTGCGTATGGCGCCTGCGCGACCGCCGAGCAGCTAAAGTGTCGCAGAGCGGTGGGTGTGCATCCATGCACAGCCCGCGTGCCCGTGGTGGATGCCCAGCCCCATCGCAGCATACTGGTTGCAACGGGATCCGGAACCCACCACTGCTGTAACCCTCAGCAGCCCACCCCACCCCCACCCTGGTTGAACTTGGGATACAGGTTTTGAATCGTATTTAGGCTTGGCCAACACCCAAGGAAATACATTGCTGAATATTGGCATTCCTCATTCCAGAATATGAAATTTGAGAAGTCATGAGGCATACTGCTTTCATTGAGAAGATAATGAATTAATCACCTGCTCATTTTCTTCTTCTGGTCCAATTTGTAGTAGAAGCCTCTCTCTCTCTCTTTCTCTCCCCCCCCCCCCCCAGCATGCATGAGTCTGTAAGCTCAAAATAAATTGCAACCCACCCACCTGACATCCATTTCTGCTGGGAAGCGTGGGTGGGAAAGGAAACGAACTCCCTCCCCCCCCCCCCCCAGCATGCTTACAATTGAGACTCGCAGAGAAGACGGAGCTTTAGAGTCTCATGGGGGTGATAATTTTTTTTTAAAAAAACTGTCTGGCCGGTTTCCTGGTATTATTGGAGAAATTATTTGATATGGTCCAAGGTAAGGGGAACAACCGAGATTCCTTTGCCCCGGGCACATCTCCCCACTCAAAACAACTCTCTGTTGGGAAACAACCATGAAAACATCTCTCTTCTTGAACTTGCTAAAGGAATTCAACACAGATTTACAAAGTCAAGAGTGTGCTGTGAGCTCTGCTAATATTTGGAGAGCCTTATCCATGAAGCCTGGTATATGCATTGTGTTGGAAGGTGCCCTGCCATTGAACTGCAGCTCAAGGCCCATTTGGGTTAATTGCAGAACACCTAGAGCCGTGATGGCAAACCTATGGCACACTTGCCACAGGTGGCATGCAGAGTCCTCTCTTTGGGCACACCAACTGTTGCCCAGCCCAGCTCCACCGCACATGCGTGAATGCATCCCACCAGCCAGGTGGTGTTTGGCTCTGCTGCGCATGCGCGGGGGGCAGGGCGCATGTGCAGGCACGGGGGCGAGGCACATGTGTGGGGGCTCTCACATTGCATTTTGGGGGTTCACATGTATGTGTCCACCACCACCACCCCATTTTGGGCCTACAAGGCCTCCTGCACCAACCTGGAAGTCAAAATGGGGTGCCCTTACATTGCATTTTGGGCCTGGAAGGCTGCCTGCACCAATCTGGAAGTCAAAATAGGTAAAGGGGGCGTGGGGCGCATGCTTGGGGGATGTGTGCGCATGTGCGGGGGGCGCTCAAATTGCATTTTGGGATTGCATATGTGTGCCCATTCGCAGGCACATTTGTCAGTCAGCATCGTATCTCACACTACATTTGGTGCCAAAGGCAACTTGCCTTTCAAGAATGGGGGCCTGGACATCACCAGTCCAGGACCTCTTGGCGGAGAAAAATCCTTATTGGCTGTCTTTCTAGTACATTTTGCTTCTCCCCCCTCCATTAACTTCCAAGCTTTGTTCCAAAAGATAATTGGACAAAGCTTTTGCGCAAGACCCTTTTCTAATATGTCTCTCTTTGGTTATTTGAATTTCAGGTATTGAGTTAAAACACCTCTGCCTGGAATATATGACCCCCTGGTTGTTGAATCTGGTCCGTTTCTGCAAACATAACGATGATGCTCGGCGCCAGCGAGTCACAGCAATTCTCGATAAGCTTATCACAATGACAATAAATGAGAAACAGATGTATCCTTCCATTCAAGCCAAGATATGGGGTAGTTTGGGACAGGTACTGCTTTGGATTGATTTCCCCCACCCCCACTCCCCTCTGAGTTTTTGGTTGAAGAATAAACAATATATCCAGTACTTGATAATGCAAGATTATGTTTATGTATCCTTCCCAAAAGCCATTTCTGCCATGTCCTGGTGAAGTTATTGAAAGGACACGTACTAAAATCAAGTGTTCTCTGTTCAGAGTCATGGGTTTTTTTTTTTACAATTTCTTCCCCGTGGTTGTAAGGTTTCTGCAGTGTCACCTAGTTTTTTTCAACAAAGCTATCATTACCCGATAAGATAAGCGCTCATATTTATAAACTTGGTGGTTGCAGAGCCTGACACTGACTTGGGCCAAAAGGAAAGGATTGGACCAAGGTCACCCAGCCAGCTTCTGTGCGTAAGAAAACACTAGAACCTACATCATCCAGCACAGGAAATCAGGAGCCAGGCAGTTCAAATGAACGTAGGGTATTAATGCTCTCTACAAGAATCTGAACTACTGACAGTAAAAGCAGATTGGTGGTAGATAGGAATTCAAGGTGGGCTGGACTCAGACCTCTTGTGGGTGGAAAGGGATTCAAGATTGATAATGCAATAGCAATAGCAGTAGACTTATATACCGCTTCATAGGCCTTTCAGGCCTCTCTAAGCGGTTTACAGAGAGTCAGCATATTGCCCCCAACAATCTGGGTCCTCATTTTACCCACCTCGGAAGGATGGAAGGCTGAGTCAACCCTGAGCCGGTGAGATTTGAACCGCTGACCTGCTGATCTAGCAGTAGCCTGCAGTGCTGCATTTAACCACTGCGCCACCTTGGCTCCTAATGCATTTGACTCTTCCTTGAGGCTCAGCCTGGTCATTTCCTACATCCCTCTTCCTATTCTATCTACTACTTTAACTGCACTGGCTCTTAAGGAAGTAGGTTTCCATAGATAAGGGAGGATTTGGGTCTCTTCAGAACCAGAGCCATTACTCCACACTGTCCTCTTTTTCCCTGTCCAGAGTAAACTATAAAATATCTTTTAAACGTTAGTATGGTGTTTATTTGGATTTGTCTTTCAGGACTTTTGTCGATAATAAACTGGTAAATGAATCAAATTTCATGTGCAGAAAAACCAGCCACTTCTCTCAAAGTCAATCTTCCAGCTTCACACAGTTGTGGAAAGATTTTTTTAAATTATTATTGTCATGGGTGAAATTCACAGAGCTCTGGGTTAGGCAATTTGATTAAAGAATGTACTCATTGTATCTCATTGTTTTAGAGGACTCCTGGCACGTAATCATTTTCTTATGATAAAAGTGATAAAAACATTTAGAAAAGTAAAATTGTCTACATTCATGCTTAATTTTAATCCAAGAAATATTTCTATATAATTAAACCTTCAGGAGACCAGATTAGTTATGTATTTATTTATTATCAAACTTTTATGCCACCAATCTCACTGAGGTGACTCTAGGTGGCATACTGTATATGTGACTCAACCTTTTGATAGGCATTTAATACTGAATGATGCTAGCAAGAAGCTACTTACAACACCCAGATGAGCATAGATTAACACCAAGACTATTAAAAGCAAAATGATAATAATCAAAATCATCATTATTATCATCAAAAGCAAAAGTTTTTAAGAAGAGATTGGACAACCATTAGTCTGAAAGGCATAGGGTTTCATGTCTGAGCAGGGGATTGGATTAGAAGACCTCCCAGGTCCCTTCCAACTCTGTTATAGCAATAGCACTTAGACATATCCCGCTTTACAGTGCTTTACAGCTCTCTTTAAGCGGCTTACAGAGTCAGCCTCTTGCCCCCAACAATCTGGGTCTTCATTTTACCCACCTTGGAAGGATGGAAGGCTGAGTCAACCTTGAGCCTGGTGAGATTGGAACTGCCAAATTGCAGGCAACCGGCAGTCAGCAGTAGTAGCCTGCAGTACTGCATTCTAGCTGTTGCGCCACCACGACTCAACCACAGGTTATTCTGTTATTCTGTTCTTGACCACGGCTGTTTTCTTGCCTTTTTGACAGATAACTGATCTACTTGATGTGGTGTTGGACAGTTTTATCAAAACCAGTGCCACAGGAGGACTGGGGTCCATCAAAGCAGAGGTTATGGCAGATACAGCTGTTGCTTTGGCTTCTGGAAACGTGAAGCTGGTTTCCAACAAAGTAAGCTTTCCCCTCTTGAATTTAACTATTCAAATCAGTGAGTGGTACTTCTTTCTCCTCCTCCGCTTGTCCTCTATCTGTCTTTTGTCAGATAGTAGGGAAAGCGCTAACTGAATGGTACAAAACAACGTCCACGTCGAAAAATATTACCGCCAACCCTCGACTTACAACAATTCGCTTAGTGACCATTCTTGGTTACAGCAGCATTGACTTGTGACCATTTTTCACACTTACAACCATTGCAGCATCTCCATGGTCACAAAATCAAAATTTAGACACTTGGCAGCTGATTCATATTTATGACGGTTGCAAAATCCTGGAGTCATGTGATCCCCTTTTGTGACTTTTTGACAAACAAAGTCAATGGGGAAGCCAGATTCACTTATCAACCGAGTTACTAACTTAGCAACTGCAGTGAATTACTTAACAACTGTGGCAAGAAGGGCCGTAAAATGGGGCAAAACTTAACAAATGTCTCACTTAGCAATGTAGATTTTGGGCTCAATTGTGGTCGTAAGTTGAGGACTACCTTTATGATACAGCAAAAATAATATGAGCCCTGCTGGTCAGTGCACTATACTATAGCCAGGCAGTTATATAATTCTGGGAAGCTCAAAAGCACAGCTTTAAGGTGTTAGCAGACTCTGTTGTGATCTGACCTCAAGAATGCATGTAAAAGTATTCAATTTCAATGTTGTTGATCACATTCACTGGATTTTTTTTTAACCTAGTTATTCTTCTCCACAAGAACAGCATCAAAGAAATCTATTGTTCTCTGTAAACTGGAACTGGATTTCTAGGTTGTTGATGGGGTAGCTCTTGAAATGCTGCTTGGTTGGTCCTTCCGCCAATCACAATACAGTAGCATCCCAAAGGTGTTTTTTCAAGAAGCAACTAAACCTTCTGGTTTTCTTCAAAGACGTTTTGCTTCTCATCCAAGAAGAAGTGCTGAAGAAGCTTGTTGGATGAGAAGCGAAATGACTTCAAAGAAAAACCAGAAAGTCCAGTTGCCTCTTGAAAAAAGACCTTTGAGGCAACCATGACCTGGAGGACTGAGCATCTCCATAAATACAGTAACATTTCACTTCTTTGGAAACTTTTCTCAATAGCTTATTTGATTTGTTGTTCATTTTAATTTCCCATTTCTAAAGCAACTTAACTTCTTGATCACTCTGGGTAGCCCACAAATTTAACAGGATGAAATAGAACAACAAGTGACAGGATTCCAGGAAGTCCTCGACCTGTGACTGGTTTCTTAGCAACTGTTCGAAGTTACGATTGACCCAAAAAGGGGGACTTACAACCTGGATTCGAAGTTTAGTCAGGCCCCCTCTGCAGCCATGTGGCATAACTCTGGGCATTCAGTCACAGAGCCGTTTGTAAGCCGCCCGGAGTCCTCCGGGATTGGGCGGCCTATAAATAAAATTAAACTTGAAACTTGAAACTTGCCGCATCTGGCAGTCATGTGGCTGCATTTTATGACGGCTTTGCCTAAAATGGGCACTTCCAATTTTTGTCAAAATGATGCTCATAGCAAACTATTAACTAGATTCGCTTGACTGGAGGGCGGGGCGGGGCGGGTTATCACAGTGATTCGCTTGAGAATCACTGAGAGACTGCCTGCTGCCAATTACCTCCCACAGACCCATTAGATCTCACAGGGTTGGCCTCCTCCGGGTGCCATCTACCAGCCAATGCCACCTGGCTATTACCCAGGGGAGGGCCTTCTCTGTGGCAGCTCCGGCCCTCTGGAATGAACTCCCTGCAGGGATTCGGACCCTCACCTCTCTCCAGGCCTTCCGAAAAGCCGTCAAAACCTGGCTTTGCCGGCAGGCCTGGGGGTGATGAGTTCCCTCCCCTCTCGACATGTATGGTTGTGCGACTGTTGCTTACTTTTATTATTGTATTTTGTCTTTTATGTTCCCCCTTTTTTTCCCCTTTGAATTGTTCGCCGCCCTGAGTCCTCCCGGAGAAGGGCGGCATACAAATAATAAAATACCATACCATACCATACCACTGCAAAAATGGAAAAATTAAGTGAGTCACATGACCGTTATGCAGTCATAATGGGGAGGGTCCATTGCAGTCATAGGTCGAGGACATACGATCTTCCTAAAGTTCTGAGCTCTTTGTTTGATCATTGTCCTCGTCAATATAGGATTTAATATATGGGGGAAAGAGTTTGTTCTCAGTGGGAAAATCTTGATCTTGTTCCTCAATGCAGATATATTTTTAAATGAAGCCTACAATTGAGATCTAAAGGCTTCCTGGAAGAAGCAGGTGTTGGGGGATGATTCAAAGGAATGAGAAGTGGTACTTAATAGGTTTTGCAGGACTTAATATCCATATTAATAATGAGAAAGCAAACCAACCCTCAAAGTAACTTAGGAGCCTTTATCAAAATGCACCAAAATTTTTGTGATGCCTTTTCCCCTGGGAAGGCTTAGATCAGGGGTGACAAACTCGATTTAATTGAGGGCCATATCAGGTTTGTGTTTGACCTCAGGGGGGCCAGGGTGGGATGTGGCCAGGGGTATATGGCGAGCTTGATATCCGTTTTTGGCCTTTTGCAGTCCTCTGCCAGCAAAAACGGAGCTGGGAGGGCTGCACATACTTCCCCCCGAGCTCTGTTTTCGTTGGCGGAGGCACTGTGGGACGGTCCTTCACTGTTTCCAGGGCAGCCCCGTGGGCCAGATCTAAGCACTCTGTGGCCCGGATCCGGCCCGTTGACCTTGAGTTCGTCACGCCTATCTTAGATTGATACTTCCACCTCATTTCTTCCTTGATTAGAGACGCTTACTTAGGATCCTCATGTTCCTAAAACCAACTTTTTGTTCTGGTGTCTAAAGCACACACCTTCTAACTCAATGTGACTGGTTGTTCCCTTCCAGGTAATTGGACGGATGTGCAAGATAATTGACAAGACCTGTCTCTCTCCAACGGCTACGTTAGAGCAGCACCTCATGTGGGATGACATTGCCATTCTAGCCCGTTATATGCTGATGCTGTCTTTTAACAATTCCCTCGATGTGGCCGCACATCTCCCCTACCTCTTCCATGTCGTTACTCTGTTGGTGGCCACTGGTCCTCTTTCTCTCAGAGCTTCCACCCACGGCCTGGTCATCAACATCATTCATTCTCTGTGCACTTGTTCACAACTTCACTTCAGTGGTAAGTCTTTATTTAAGATTTATTTTTAAACCTACAGTAAGATCCATCTCCTTTTGTCTGATGGGACTCAAGGTAGATTTCAGTGGTTAGCACACTTCCCCATATCTCTGTGGGAAGGTCTGTTCCCAGAATTATTCCCCAATACTGGACCTTTTAGATTTACTAACTTAAGTAATAAGTCAAGGTTGACTCATCCTTCCGAGGTGGATAAAATGAGGACCCAGAATATGCTGACTCTGTAAACCACTTAGAAAGGGCTGTAAAAGCACTGTTAAGTGGTATATAAGTCTAAGTGCTATTGCTAATAGAATTCTTTATTGGCCAAGTGTAATTGGACACACAAGGAATTTTTTTCAGTGCATTGGCTCTCAGTGTACATAAAAAATAAATTCATCAAGAATCACAAAATAGGGAGGAGGAGCCAACGTCATGACGATATGGATGTGCAGTCTCGATGCTCCGAGACCGCAGCCGATACTTTTGCCATTGGGTGGTCCAATCGAACCTAAAACGTCCCACAGAGATGGTGAACAGGAAGAATACGTCTTGCTGACCTCAGGGACATCGCAAAGTCCCTGATCGATGCAAGAGAAGTTCTTCAAGCTGGCGACAAAAAATCCAGCCAAGGCTGACGAAGTCGGGGCGGCTCCAAAACAAAAGGATATGGAAAGAGAAAGTGTTTCCAGCTGGTGAGGAACTTTTACCGTTTTAAAAAGAGACTGCCTATAAAAAACTTAAAATTAATTTAAATTGGAGAACAGAAGACTCAAGTGGCGGAATTAAATTTGGAATGATTTTGGACAGTGGGTTATCTTACTTTTTAAATGCTATCTTCATGGATGGAATTTATGCAAGCCTTTTAAAACGAAGTTTTCTTCTTCTTTTTTTTTCTTTTATTATTCTCTGTAACCTATGGACTAAAATTTTCTTCTTTCATTATTGTGGGTTCTCCGAACTCATTCAAAAATCAGACTCTTTTTTTTTTAACTTGAAATACAAAACAGATAAAAAAAGAAACAAGGAAATTTGCAACAATAACACTGCTACTCGGAGGCTGGAAGGTTTGTGTATTGGAAATGAAACTCTCTTATTTTTCTCACTGATTATTTTGGCTTGGCACTACAAGGTCTCACTGCTTGGTTATAGAGAGTGATAAGAAGGAAAGCATACAGATGTCCCTTTGAAGTATATCTTTAACCAGAGAAAAATGAAAACAAAATGTTATTGTGAATCTATGTTTAATCTTATTAACCTTCCAAGCTAGAGCAGCTGTGTTTGTTAGCTGGAGATAATGGCACAATTTCAACAGCAGAAAGAAACCATAGGTTTGCAAAAGATATTCTCAGAAATACAGAAATTATCAAATACATATGAGAGGATAGAGGAGAAGCTGGAAGACTTAGAGCATATAACAGCAAAATATGATGAAGAAGTTGAGGATGTTTATCAAATGGAAAACATGGTGGTTAAAACCCAAAAAAATCAAAGTGGAAAATGAATATAAAGAAATTAAATTTGCTGATATTTATGGTGATTGGTTTGTCTTTGAAAAATGGAAAGAGTGGAATACTGAAAGAGGAATTAAATGGAGGGGAAATTTATCCCAGATGGCAAGATACAGAAGAAGAAAAAACAAAAGAAATTATGGATTTAAAGATAAATTTTATTAGCAATATCATTGATAATACTACTGACAATCAAAGATAAGCTGACTAAGGAAACAGCAGAAAGGCATCAAGATTACATGAGGGATCTTATAAGCAAGGAATTGCTAAGAGGAGTCCATACAAAGTTGATCAAGGAGATGATTAGAGGACTGACACCACAAATGGCAGAAGATATGAGACTGTTTTGCTATTGGAAAGATACAGTTTGATTGATGGAAGAGTATAATTTAAAACTAGTTAAACTTAGTGAAATTTATTGACAATAGATATAGTTTAAATAAATAATTGATAATGTTACTAATATATATGATGTGTAGTGTTACGATGAGTATAATTGGATATGAATATTGAATGGTACCCATGAAAGGAAGATTAGAAATCTCTTTGGATTATATATAAAGGTTAATTAAAAAAAGAACTAAGTTAGATACAGTTAAAGTTTTGATTATAAGGGGGGAAATGTTATAATACATGATATAGTTAAATGAAGGAGAGATAAGGATAACAACACATATATAGATATGGGTATAACATGAGGAAACTGGATGTAAATTCCAAACAGTGATTTGGAAAGGAGGATTAGAAAAGTTTGTTATTAAATACTATGGATGTTTAGCTAGAATAGGACATAAGGATTCAGTGTTAGTGGAGGATTTTAGAAATAGTAAATGAAAGGCCAGTATGTGGTTATGTATTAAATCTATTTTATGATGAAGGACATTTAAACAATTATAGCCAAATGAAAACAGAGATATGATGATGGTAACATGTATAAATATTTGAGTTAAAATACTTGAGTTAATATGAATTATGTTTGTTGACTGTGGAAGAGATGCACGAAAGTCTTGTAATCAACTGATACACTTTTTACAACATGTAAAGAAGGATGTTGTGTTTGTTTTGAAAAAAATAAATAAAAAAATTATTATAAAAAAAGAATCACAAGATATGACAATCATAAGATACTAAATAAGCAATCAAATCATACCCTGTTTCCCTGAAAATAAGATCTCCCCGGATAATAAGCCCAATCGGGTTTTTGAATGCATGCACTAAAATAAGCCCTCCCCTGAAAATAAGCCCTCCCCTGAAAATAAGCCTCCCCGAAAATAGTGCAAAACAACAGCAGCCATGAGGTGACAATGCTCACTGCCTCCTGCACCTCAAAAATAATAAGACCTCCCAGAAAATAAGGTCAAGTGCTTATTTCTTGCATCAAAGGAAAAAAAGACCATGCCTTATTTTCGGGGAAACACAGTACTAGGAAACTAAATAAAACAATATAAATCATAAAGTTACAAGGAACAAAGTTATAGTCATGTAGGAAGAGATAGATACTAGGAAGGATGAGAAGAATAATAGTAATACAGTTTTAGTATATAATATGGCAGTGTTGTGGGAATTAGTTGTTGAACAGAGTGATGGCATTTGGCAGAAAACTGTGTCTAGTAGTTCTGGTGTGCAGTGTCCTATAGTGTCGTTTTGAGAGTAGGAGTTGAAACAATTTGTGTCCAGGTTGTGAGGTAAATAAATATTTTTATTTTCACAGCCCTCTTTAAATATTTTCACAGCCCTCTTTTTGACTCGTGCAGTGTACAGGTCCTCAATGGAAGGCAGATTGGTAGCAATTGTTTTTTCTGCAGTTCTAATTATCCGTTGAAGTCTATGTCTGTCTTGTTGGGTTGCAGAGCCAAACCAGACAGTTATAGAGGTGCAAATGACAGACTCAATAATTCCTCTGTAGAACAGAATCAGCAGCTCCTTGGACAGTTTGAGCTTCCTGAGTTGGCCCAGAAAGAACATTCTTTGTTGTGCTTTTTTGATGACTTTTTTTGATGATGTAACTAAAGGATATTTTGCTTTGAACGGGTAGCTCAGCTTTCCTCAATTTGATGTCTTCTTCATGTACTAAGAGACCTGGAAATTGAAATTCTAATACCTAATACTAATCTTCAGAAGGCTAATCCAGATTAGCCGTACCTAATTGTTCAACTCTAATGGTCCATTGCCCCTTTTGGTTCATTTTCTCCCTTGTTTCATTTCTCTTTGTTGGCCATAATGACTACCAGAGCTCCAGCCATTGACCTGGTTGGAATCTAACTCATCCACTTGTTATACTTACATATATGGATGTACCATCCAAGCCATGCTGCCTTGTTCAAGAAATCACAAATTTATCCTACTTTATCATAATTTAGGAATGGAACATGCACGTTGGATCCTGATAAAATTAATTGTACAGGTAGTCCTTGATTTATTGTATTGTATTGTATTGTATTGTATTGTATTGTATTGTATTGTATTTGGTTTATTTGTATGCCGCCCTTCTCCAGGAGGGACTCAGGGCAGCGAACAACTCAGGGGGGAGAGGGAACATAAACAACAGTAAACATAATTAAAATACACAAAAGTCACACAGCCATACCAGTCGAGAGGGGAGAGGAACTCATCAACCCCAGGCCTGCCGGCACAGCCAGGTTTTGACGGCTTTCCGGAAGGCCTGGAGAGAGGTGAGGGTCCGAATCTCCACGGGGAGTTCATTCCAAAGGGCCGGAGCTGCTACAGAGAAGGCCCTCCCCCGGGTAGTAGCCAGGTGGCATTGGCTGGTGGACGGAACCCGAAGGAGGCCGACCCTGTGAGATCTGACGGGTCTTTGGGAGGTAATTGGCAGCAGGCGGTCTCTTTAAACGTGTTTAGTAGCCATTCAATGGCATAGAAAAATGGACTTATCACCATTTTTCATAGTTATGACTTTTGAAGCACATCCCTATGATCATGTGATCAAAATCCAGAGGCTTGGCAACTGGTTCATATTTATGAGCGTTGCTGTGTCCCAAGGTCATGCGGTCCCCTTTTGCCACTTTCTGACAAGCAAAATCAACAGGGAAGCCAGATTCAGTGAGCAATCGGGTTACTAAGTTAACAACTGCATTGAATTCACTTAACAAGTGTGGCAAGAAAGGTCATACAATGGGGCAAAACTCATTTAACAAATGTGTCGCTGAGCAGCAAAAATGTTGGGCTCAATTGTGGTCCGTAAGTCAAGGACTACCTGTATTTATTTCCAGTTCAAATCAAGTGGAGATAAAGCATAGTAATTTACTTTAGCTACGACGTGGTGGTGCAGTGATTAGAGGACAGTATTGCAGGCTGATCACCAGCTGCCAGCACTTTGGCAGTTCAAATCTCACCAGACTCAAGGTTGACTCAGCCTTCCATCCTTCCGAGGTAGGTAAAAGGAGGACCCAGGTTGTTGGGGGCAAGAGGCTGACTCTGTGAACCGCTTAGGGAGGGCTGTAAAGCACTGTGAAGCTGTATATAAGTCTAAGTGCTATTGCTATTGTTACTGCTTTGGGTGTGAACCAGGATACAGATATTTAATCTGTAGCCAGTCCTAAACTTAACTTTACCTTTCGGATGGTTGTGAGTTTGTCTGCATGTATAATATTAAAATAACGAGAGAACTAAGGTGGTGACCTTGTGCTTAGCAGTTTATTTTCTTTAAAATGGGGATGATGCTAATATTACGAGGAGCGCTAGGATAATCTTTACGGTGTAACAAAGCTGCTGGGGTGAATGGCTGTGTTCATTGGATAGGATGAACCCATACAGACCCCTCAGTGCTCCAAACCCACAAATATCTCAGCTTTGAATCTATACTAAGCTACAATCACCTAGTGGCGAATTGTGAAATGAGAGTTTTTCACTAGGGAAATATTAATTTAGGCCAGGGATCTCCAATATTGGCAACTTTAAGCCTGGAGGACTTCCTCCTAGGATTCCCCAGCCAGGGGAATTTCAAGAGAGTTATATATAATAGAATAAAAAAGGTAAAAATGCTCCTTTAAAAATTCAGATAATAATTAATAGTACTGATAGGAGAGAAAGTTTCTAGCTCGGATTTGAAATGAGGGGTCCTTGGCGCCCTCTGAGCTTGGTTGTTTTCTTGCAAACATTTCATTACCCAACTAGGTAACATCTTCAGTGCTGATGTTGTAATCTAGTTTGGGTAATGAAATGTCTGCAAGAAAACAACCAAGCTCAGAGAGCACCAGGGGCCCTTCAGCATGAATAGTGAAAACAGCACTAGGGACATAATGATACTGAAGCTAAAACTTAGACAATAAGTTAGTTCTATCCTCACTTTAGCCCTGCTTAAAATAAAGCGAAGACATCAAAAGGACCATGAATTAAAACTGGGAGTCCTTATTAGCCGCTGAGCCAGGAGGTATAACTTCTTACACGTGAGAGGGGGATGTTACATGTCATAGATGTCTTTTTAAATTCATCAGTCATGATTTAAGATCCAGTGCCTCTAGTGATCTTGCCACAAATCATTTTCAACCAAGCTTTTATCATTTCAGTGTATGAAGAGAGTTTTAATGGGATCTTTAAAATCCCCGAACAAGCTCTATAAAGAGTACAGGATCGATCTAGGCTCCACTCTACAAATTAGCACTGTCAAGTACAATTTAGAGCCTAGCATGGCTGTAAATTAGGAACACATGTAACGTTCTCAACATTTAAACGTAGAGTGGTAGACAAGGGCTTGTGCCTGTGGTTAAGTCACAGTGCAGTTTGCTGCAGAGATCAGTAGCGGAAAAAATGTGAAGCAATTAATCAATTTTTAATCTCATTTTGTGGAAGGGCCAAGTAAGCATTATTTAACATAGGGGAAAATATTACCATCACACATTGAGATGCACAAGGACAGCATATGTCCTTTATGCAGCTTTTTGTTAACCTGAGATTTCACTGCTGAAATCAAGTGACGGAATTACCAGGGAACTGGCAATAGCAACAGGACCTAGACTTATATACCACTTCCCATGCTTTTACAGCCCTCTCTAAGCGGCTTACAGAATCAACCTATGGCCCCCAACGATCTGGGTCCTCATTTCCAGACCTCAGAAGGATGGAAGGCTGAGTCAATCCTGAGCCTGGTGACATTCAAACTGCCAAATTGCAGGCAGCCGGCAATCAACTAGGCCTATCAAAGAGAAGCGTTAGGGGAGACATGATACCTTGAAGGACTGTCACAGGGGGAAAGGGTGTTGATTTCTCCTTCAAAGCACCTGAGGGTAGGACAAGAAGCAACTTGGGTGGAAGCTCCTCAAAGGGAGAATCCAACCTGGAAATAAGGAGGAATTTCCTGACGAGAATGATTAATCAGTGGAACCGCTTGTTCTTCATAGTTTTGGGTACTCCATCACTGGAGGATTTCAAGAAAAGATAGGGTAGTAATTTGTCTGGGATGGTAAAAGGACTCCTGCATTGGTGTTTACTTCCAAAAAAACCCTCCACCCCTCATTGGGTACAATGTGTTCACGTAACAACCATTGCATTCGCTTAATGACCTGCAAATAAGGTCATAGAATTGAATGACCAGCCATGTGGTGACCTGCTTAATGACTGACATGATTTATAGGAACATTTATTTTGTTTATTAAATAGATTTATATGGCCCCACAACTTACACCGCAACTCCGGGAGGCACGCCCTTTTCATGCCAATGAATGGGATGAGATCATCCAGAACCGACTGCGAACCAAACTGAACCACATACTGAACCAAAGATTTATAGACGGAGTATTAGGTGAACCCAGCAAACAGAGAAAGTTAGATTAGAAATAAATATCCAGTAAACTATGATTAATCATTGATGTGTCATGTGAATGCAGCTATTGAATGTAAAACATCAGGAAGACAATAGGGTGTAGGCAGGTGGCACTCAATCTTCAGTGTAACAGGATCTATGGGCCCAGTACTCTTCAAAATCTTCATCAATGATTTGGATGAGGGAATAAATGGGGAACTCATCAAATTTGCAGAGGACACCAAGCTGGCAGGAATAGCCAACACTCCAGAAGACAGGCTAAAGATACAGAAGGATCTTGACAAACTTGAACATTGGGCACTAGCAAAATGAAATTCAATGGTGAAAAGACTAAGGTTCTACATTTAGGCAAGAAAAACAAAATGCACAGGTACAGTATAGGTGGTACCTTGCTCAACAGTAGTAACTGTGAGAGGGATCTTGGAGTCCTAGTGGACAACCATTTAAATAAGAGCCAGCCGGGTGCAGCAGCAGCTGCCAAAAAAGCCAGCACAGTTCTAGGCTGAATTAACAGAGGGATAGAATCAAGAAGTGTTAATACCACTTTATAAGGCCTTGGTAAGGCCACACTTGGAATACTGCATCCAGTTTTGGTTGCTACGATATAAAAAAAGATGTGGAGACTCTAGAAAGAGTGCAGAGAAGAGCAACAAAGGTGATTAGGGGACTGGAGACTAAAACATATGAAGAACGGTTGCAGGAACTGGGTATGTCTTGTTTAATGAAAAGAAGGACTAGGGGAGACATGATAGCAGTGTTCCAATATCTCAGGGGTTGCCACAAAGAAAAGGGAGTCCAGCTATTCTCCAAAGCACCTGAGGGTAGGACAAGAAGCAATGGGTGGAAACTAATCAAGGAGAGAAGCAACTTAGAACTGAGGAGAAATTTCCTGACAGTTAGAACAATTAATCAGTGGAAATGGCTTGCCTCCAGAAGTTGGGAATGCCCCAACACTGGAAGTCTTTAAGAAGATGTTGGATAACCATTTGTCTGGAACAGTATAGGGTTTCCTGTCTAGACAGGGGGTTGGACTAGAAGACCTCCAAGGTCCCTTCCAACTCTGCTATTGTATTGTATTACATTATGACAAGCCTCTGTGACTCTTTGACAAGGTTGCTTAGCTTTCCTTGCCTCTCTGTCCTACCATTTCATCTGTATAGAAGGAAATTTTGAAGACAAAATAAAATAATAACTTGCCCCATCTCTCAGAAAGTTTTTATGATAGATTTCCTATACAGGTAGTCAGCATAACTGGGGTGTATTTTTTGCTAACTTCTCATATTTTTGGATGCTCAGTGGCTAAGATGCTGAGCTTGTCGATCAGAAAGGTCAGCAGTTTGGCAGTTCGAATCCCAAGCACCACATAACAGAGTGAGCTCCCGTTACTTGTCCCAACTTCTGTCAACCTAGCAGTTTGAAAGCACGTAAAAATGCAAGTAGAAAAATAGGAACCACCTTTGGTGGGAAGGTAATAGCATTCTGTGCGCCTTTGGCGTTGAGTCACATGACCACAGAGTCGTCTTCGGACAGCACTGGCTTTTTGGCTTTGAAGCAGAGAAGGACACCGCCCCCTAGAGTCAGGAACGACTAGCACATATGTGCAAGGGGAACCTTTACCTCACATATTTTTTACTTCTATGATTTGATGCCCTATTAATTACCTAATAATGGCACAGCTGCTAGCGATTTTAATAAAGTGCAGCCTCTAAAATTTCCCCATCCAGTCCTCCTTTAGAAGTTAAGTCTCCCAAAGAGCTAGACAGCATTTCTTGAAAAGTACATAACATTTCCAAACAGGAGGTTGTGGAAATATAATTAGAACATACAACTTCATTACGAAAGCAGTGCAAATAATTGCTTTCATAATAAAGGTGTAGTCCTCCTCAGAGTTGAAATAAGAGAGTGCTTTTATCTCTTTAAAGATTCTGGGCTATAGGTTAGATATATACAGGTAGTCCTCGATTTACAACAGTTCATTTAATTACCATTCAAAATTACAATGGCACTGGGGGGGGAAAGGACTTGTGAACATTTTTCACACTTATGACCGTTGCAGCATCCCTATGGTTACATGATCAAAATTCAGACGCTTGACAACTGACTCATATTTATGACGATTGCAGTGTCCTGAGGTCATGTGATCACGTTTTGTGACCTTCTTAACCAGCAAAGTTAGTGGGGAAGCCGGGTTCACTTAACAACCATGTTACTAACTTAATAAATGCAATGATTCACTTAACAAACATCTCACTTAACAACAGAAATTCTTGGCTCAATTGTGATTGTAAATCAGGGATTACCTGTATGTTCTTGTCCCCCCATACACACACACACTTTTAAGTTAAATATATACAGAATAACTGGGAAAATAAGTTGGAAAATAAGTTGAACAAGACAATACTTTGAATAATATCCTCTGTGTGTGGCTCAAGGGGTAAAGTATATGCATATTACATTTTTTTAAAATTTTCTTTGGAGCTTCCTCTGACTTGGCAGTGCTGGATTTCATATTAAATTTAACATGTTAGTTATAGGAATGCTAGCTTTCCTACAACTGAACTTGTAAGAATAGGATAGAATAGAATAGAATAGAATAGAATAGAATAGAATTCTCTTATTGGCCAAGTGTGATTAAACACATAAGGAATTTGTCTTTGGTGCATAAAAGTGTCCATAAAAAGAGAAGATACATTCATCAAGAATCATAAGGCACAACACTTAATGATAGTCATAGGGTACAAATAAGCAATCAGGAAACAATATCAATATAAATCGTAAGGATACAAGCTGGATATGATGAGAAGACTAATAGTAATGGAGCCTTAGTGAATGGTTTGACAGTGTTGTGGGAATTATTTGTTTAGCAGAGCGATGGCATTCGTGGAAAAACTGTCTTTGTGTCTAGTTGTCTTGGTGTGCAGTACAATATAGCGTCGTTTTGAGGGTAGAAGTTGAAACAATTTATGTCCAGGTTGTGAGGGGTTTGTAAATATTTTCACGGCCCTCTTTTTGACTTGTGCAGTATACAGGTCTTCAATGGAAGGCAGGTTGGTAGCAATTGTTTTCTTAAATCTTCTTAAAGCTATAGTTGAAAAATGAAATCTCCAGGTTAGCCAAATCCACGCATCTAGTGATACAGAGGAATAATCACCTGTTCAGATTTGTTTCCTGAGAAGTGCACACACACACACACACACACGCACACACATTTTAGTATGCCTAGAAAATATAAACATATCATGTTCTTGTGATCCAGATTACCAAATGGTTCACAGTGTCAAAAAGCTTTTTGTTTCCTTATGTTGTTCAATATGTCAGAATTCTTCTTGCAGAAACAAGGAAATGTCCCCGCCTATCAAACAGAAGTTTCAGAAACAAAATGCATTTGCCACTGGTTTCAAATCCATATAACTTGTAGGTTGCTTGTTCCAGTTATATATTGACCAATTAATTGCATTGGGTTTCATAGTTTTCCCAATGTCTAGAAGGCAAAAGCAGTTTAGGTTAAGAGAGTGATTTAAGGTTGATCAATAAAAAAATAGACCAATAAAGCCAAGAATCACTAAATGTCTTTGTGGTCATTCAAACTTTGCAACTTGCTTGTGCATCGTGGGCTTGCATGTCTGAATGATGGAGTGGCTGGTGGGTGACTCCCAAGGCCAACGGAACTGTATCTATATAGAGAGTCTAAAAACATTGGGTTAACTTTCATGAATAGACATTAATATAAGCTAGTTCCCAGACGTTTGCGTTAGCGTTTCAATTTTCTTTTTTTATTAGTTTATGATTGTTGTTGTTGTTGTTAGTCGAGAAGTCGTGTCCGACCCATCACAACCCCATGGACGACATTTCTCCAGGCCATCCTGTCCTATATCATCTCCCAGAGTCCATTTAAGCTCACAAATACAAAAATACAAAAGCAAATAGTAGGTGGGGAAAGGGGAGGGAAAGGGGAAGGGAGAAATGTAGCAATAGCAATAGCAGTTAGACTTATATATCGCTTCATAGGGCTTTCAGCCCTCTCTAAGCGGTTTACAGAGTCAGCATATGGCCCCCACAGTCTGGGTCCTCATTTTACCCACCTCGGAAGGATGGAAGGCTGAGTCAACCCTGAGCCGGTGAGATTAGAACCGCTGAACTGCAGATAGCAGTCAGCTGAAGTGGCCTGCAGTACTGCACTCTACCCACTGCGCCACCTTGGCTCTGTTAGGAAATGTAGGAAAGAAAGGAAAAAAGAAGAAAAAGGCAACTTCCAATTCCCTTTGGTGCAGTAGAATAAGACAGTAATATCAAACCTCAAACTTGCTACTTTTACATAATATTGTAAATTAGCCATTTCTAAAATAACAAATCTACCTAATCAGAAAAGCCCAAAATCAAAGTTTCAATTTTTCCCCACCTCGAGCACAAAGTCCAGAACTGGTTTCCAAGTAGAAACAAAGCAGTCAATTCGGCCATCTCTGCTAACTCCATCCATTTTTGCAGCCATTCATTCATTGTGGGAGACCGAACCATTTCAATTTTCAAAGATGGATCTGAAATCAAAATCTTTGTCTGTTCCTTCTTCTTTTTTTTCAACAGAGGAAACGAAGCAGGTTTTGAGGCTGAGCTTAACGGAGTTCTCACTGCCCAAATTCTACTTGTTGTTTGGAATTAGCAAAGTGAAATCGGCAGCAGTTATTGCATTCCGATCCAGCTATCGGGACCGGTCATTCTCTCCTGGTTCCTATGAGAGAGAAACATTTGCACTGACATCTCTGGAAACGGTCACAGAAGCATTGCTGGAAATTATGGAGGTATGGCAAGGACGTCACGATACGAGTATACAAACATGAGTAAGATATTAGGGTTGCAAAAATATGTAATTTGTAGATAATTCAAGTAGCCCTTTTGTACATTGGTTTTGGCAAAGCATACACAGCAGAGATCAGAGTTAAGATAGCATTGACGTCTTTTAAGATGGGTTTTAGTCTGAGGTATAAAATTTTTATGATAGGAAATAAAAAAAGAAAATATTACATTAATCTGACTGAGAGTTGGTGCTCACAATCTAGTCCACATATACAGCAGAATAAAGTGATGGAGTGGATTATACACATCAGGAAAGAGATAATATTTTTAAGGTTTTAAACAAATGCCTTGCAAGTAAAACAAATATACATAAAGAAAAAGGATTTAGCCCGGACTGTTTCCTGATACATATGCTGAATGTACAAACATGGATTGGGGTGTTGTTTTCATATAGTAGAGCCTTCAAAAACGAGACTTTCCCATACTAACACAGTGTATTCGATCTTCCTATCTTAAAATTCAACTGTCATTTCCTCTTGATGAAATAGATGGCTATTATGTATGCATGACTAAGCAAAAATGTGTGTGTGTGTGTGTGTGTGTGTGTGTGTGTGAGAGAGAGAGAGAGAGAGAGAGAGAAACAGAGAAACAGAGAGAGGGGGGGAGAAACTGTAATTTTCTGTCTCTGGGGGTCTGAGAATAGACAATTAAGTATAGACTGCAGCCACGCTCAGTGGTTACGTAAGGTAGTCCTCAACTTAGGAGAACACTTCAGGGGTCCTTGGTGCTCTCTGACAACAATTCAATAATTAGATCATAAATCGTTGCAGTCATGAAGTGAGATGCTCAAGTGATCATCTCGCTCAACAACTGCAATCCCAGCTGTCCCCATTGCAGTCATTCAGAAACTGCTTGTATCGTTACGCGGATGGAGCAAAATATCTGCCTGCAGAAGTGGCTCAGGCAGCTCCCCTCCATGTGCCGAAGGGAACTGCAGTGCTGGACTGGAGAGAAGAAGCTCGGACTTTCATGATCCAAGTTTCTCTTCTCCCATCCTCACCTAGCATGCAATGGAAAAGCATGTAAATGCGAGTAGATAAATAGGTACTTCTAGTTTGGTGGGAAGATAACAGTGCTCTGCAACATCACCCTGGCCACATGACCATGGAAACATCTTTAGACAGTGCTGTCTCATTGGCCCTTGAAACAGGGATGAGCACTACCCCCTATAGTCAGCGACTAACAGAGTAAAATCCTCCAGGGACCCCCTCTTTGATAGCACAAACCCTGTTGCAGAACGTCTGTCAGGCCGTGCTTTTGCTCTCAAAGAGGCTGGGTGTGGAAAATGCCCCTCCTGAAATTCCCTCCACTTTCAGCCAGCTCCCAAGACCCCCAGAGGGAGTCCTCTGGCCAGGCAGGGCAAATGGCACACGTGTGATCACACATGATCGCAGGGCACTCGGCAACCCACCGTTAAGTGCAGATGGGTTGCCCAGTGCCCAAATCGCAATTACATGACCGGTGTGTGTGTGTGTGTGTGTGTGTGTGCTGTAACAATTCTAACTTTGGGCACAGGTCATCAGTCCCTCCGACGCATTTGTAATTTTGAACAGTCTCAGAATGAATGGGCGTTAAGTGAGGACTCTTTGAATTGTTTAAGGCTGCCAGCAGGAGAAAAAAAAAAGAGAGAGAAAATGGGTGCCATTTTCCAGTTCCTGGAGTGTGTGAATACAAAACCCCAATTGTCCCTTTTCCGGAAATGCTCACTTTCGGTTGAAGAAATGCTTTAATGCGACATAATCAGATCATCTGACCTTTTGATTTCCCTGCAGGCGTGCATGAGAGATATCCCCACCTGCAAATGGCTTGACCAGTGGACGGAACTAGCTCAGAAGTAGGTCATTGATGCCCTAAATTACAAACTCTGCCTGGGGTCACTTTATTCCTTCCTCTTTCTGTTTGAGGCACTTTCGTTGGTGTTCTTATTCTGGCAGGCTTTAATTAACGGCCTTTTTTCCTTGACAGGTTTGCATTCCAGTATAATCCGTCCCTCCAGCCCAGAGCCCTTGTGGTCTTCGGTTGCATTAGCAAACGGGTGTCACATGGACAGATAAAACAAATCATCCGGATTCTGAGCAAGGTGTGTCTTTCGGCTTTATCTTCCCGGAACTTACTTTCTTTTCTTCCTCCTGCATTTGCATACAGGCAGTCGGGGCCAGAATTTCCAGTATTACGCAAGATAGTTGTTAAGTGAGTCATGCCCAATTTTATGAGGGTTTGTGGTTAAACAGGTCATTGTATTTGCTAAGTGAATCATGTGGTTGTTAAGTCAATCCAGCTCCCCCCATCGACTTTGCTTGGCAAAAGCCGGATTGGAAGGTCCCATATGGCAGTCACATGACCTCGATATGCTGCAACCATCGTAAATACGTGCCAGTTACCAATCACCCAGATTTTGATTACATGATTGGAGATGCAGTAACAGTCATAACTGCAAGGACTGATTGTAAGTCATTTTTTTCACTGCCATTATAACTTTGAATGCTCGCTAACCAAATGCTTCTAAGTTGAGAACCATTTGTACTGAATCTAACACTGAGTGGAACAAGTGGGTTTTTTCCCCCCTTCATGCTCTGGAGAATGAGAAATTTTACCATAGGTTGTTGTCAATGTTTTCCCCCTCCATCTTCCCTGAGTCTTTATGCTACCTGGGTTCAGGTAGATGCTGGGGCTCAGGACCCTGGACAGCACCCCACAGTTTGGGGAATCTGCTAGAATTTTTTAAAGGGGATTCAAGTTAATGTCAGCGTTTCAAGTAACAGCCCCAACGAAAGAAGACTCTGAGGCTCAAGTTTCCTCAAAGTTCCATTTTATTAGCAATGTCATATTGGCACATCTGGGAAAACCCAAATCTGAAAGCTTCTAGGTTTTCCCCACCCAAGTGAAAGTTCAAGCCCCCCTGCCCAGCACCCACATGGCCCAATCAAGCATTGTCCAAAACAGGAGAGTTGTCTTGTAGAAAATTAAATGTCATACCACCATTAAAAAGCCTGGTTTTTATATTATGCAAGGCTATACTGGACCAAAAGTTCTCCTATCCTTGAAATCTAGTTCCAGTCCTCCAGGCAATATCAGTGCAGTACGATAAATGCATCAGCTTGAAGCTAAAGCAAAACTTTGGGAACAGGCAGTTTTAAGGAGTGCCCCCCACAGTCACTTTAGCCTTTGGCTGGACATTGCATCCTTCAGTCTCAAAAGACTATGGTATCGTGCTCTGGAAAGAGGCCCAAAAGCAGCATCTGGTGTGGCTTAAAAAGGCCAATTTGAGAGTGGCAATCCCTTCCACACTGAGGGCAGATACATTCTGTCCCCTGCCCAGCCCCCAGATTTTGCTGGTTCCAGGATGGCCTCTTTGCCTCAGCCTGCCAAACAAGTGTCTCTTCGAATTGAGGGAGGCCATGCTGCGCCTTTAGCCTCCAAGCTGAACGATGAGAGGTCAAGGTTTCCCAGCTGATAATGTCCTTTCCCAAGGCCTTTAGATCCCTCTTGCAGATATCCTTATATCGCAGCTGTAGTCTCCCATCTGGGATGCTTTCCCTGCACCAATTCTCCATACAGGAGATCTTTCGGAATCTGACCATCGGCCATTCTCACGACATGCCCAAGCGTTTGGCTACTCAAATAATAAAGGGCCAGTGAGAAAGGTAAGGAATTAGCAGGTCTATAATAGAGAAGGCTGGTCTCCTTCAGCTCTGCCTTTTCCTCAGATCATTGAGGCTGCCTCTTGTACAGGTAATCCTCAGCTCACGACAGTTCATTTAATGACTGTTCGAAGTTACGACAACACTGAAAAAAACTGGACCCTTTTTCATACTTACAGCCATTCAGCGCCCCAGTGGTCATGTGATCAAAATTCAGATGCTTGGCAACTGGCTCGTGTTTATGACGGTTGCAGTCTCCCAGGGTCACGCGATCACCTTTTGTGACCTTCTGACAAGCAAAGTCAATGGATTCACTTAACAACTGGGTTATTAACTTAACAACTGCAGTGATTCACTTAACAATGATGGCAGGTCATAAAATGGGGCAAAACTCACTTAACAAATGTCTCACTGAGCAACAAAAATTTGGAATTTTTGTTTGAATTATGGTCGTACATTGAGGACTATCTGTATAGCATCACATGAAACTGGGGCCTACAAATTCAATTTGTGTAATCAGATCAAGTCACAGTTGGAAGTAAAACCTGATGAGCTTTTAATAAATATCCAGTGCTGGTCATCTTTGATACCATGTACTAAATCTCCTTTCATATATGCATGTGCGCACACACAGAGATCACTAGATACTAAAATATGAAATCTTTCCCTCATTTTATGCAGAGAGAGAGAAAGAGATTGTTTTTTTTCCCCAATTGTGTTTCCACTCATAATGCTTTTTCATTCCCTGAGCCAGGGTGAAATGCTACCGGTTCGGATCGGTTCGCCCGAACCGGTAGTAAAAAAAATGCTATCAGTTCGGGTGAACTGGTATTTCCAACGATCAGCTGTGATGCACGATTTATATTAGCTAGAAGGCAGGATTTCCTGCTTTCTGGCTAATCTAAATTGTGTGGCACAGCGGATTCCCTCCCTCATAAGGTTCTACTTACTTTTGCAGGCGCGCTCGCTAGCAAACTCTGCCCACTTACCTGGACGTCAGCATGTCCATTTTTGACACTCTGTGCATGCACAGAAGGTCCTGCGCTTGCGTGAAACATCCTGCGCTTGCACGGAATGTCCTGTGCATGTGCAGAGGTGGCGCCTGTGTGCTCACATTTGCGAACCGGTAGCAAACGTAGATGGATTTCACCCCTGCAATGAGCTAATGCTACAGCTGTATACAAGTGGAAATGTGCCAGCCAGGAACGTACTGGTAGAACAGATAAACTAAAAAAGAGGATGAAGCTTTCTCATCGTGGGATTGGAGCTTTTGGTTAACTAGGATGAAATGTGTCATGGAGAAGAATCAAGGCAGAAGTGAAGTGCAAGTAAATTTTGTTTTCAATCCGCACAGAAGGAGGTAAAAGCACAGACTAGAGAACGCAGAAGGCGAAACGAAACCATAGTCTTAATGGCCCAGTTCCAGGAAAAGCAAGGCAGAACAAAAGCACTCTGGATTGACTGAGGCACAAGGAAATAACACCATAATGTGAAAGGAGAACCCACATCTGCAGGGATTAAATATCAGTGTAAACAAGCTAATATTACTTAGATTTTTTTTTAAACCAATTACAGGGTCTGGAGAGCTGCTTGAAAGGGCCAGACAACTACAATAGCCAAGTTCTGATAGAGGCCACCGTCATAGCCCTGACTAAGCTCCAGCCACTCCTCAATAAGGTAAACTGGTAGGGCCCCCAGCATCTCGTTCTCTGTGGCCCCGTGGGCAGAAAAAAAGGGTAACTCCATTGCTCAGGATAAAGGTTAGAATGATCCGGGGGGGGGGGGGGATGTTTGGAAGTTGTATTTTTAACCTATTCCTTAATTGCTCGTTAGCAAATCTTGAAAATCTTGCCAATGATTTATTAGATTACTAGAGATCCTGATAAGGGACACGGTGGTTCAGTGGCTAAGACGTTGAGCTTGTCGATCAGAAAGGTCGGCACTTCGGCAATTTGAATCCCTAGCGCCGCCTAATGGAGTGAGCTCCCGTTCCTTGTCCCAGCTTCTGCCAACCTAGCAGTTCAAAAGCATGTACAAATGCAAATAGAAAAATAGGAACCACCTTTGGTGGGAAGGTAACAGCATTCCGTGCGCCTTCGGCTTTTAGTCATGCCAACCACATGACCACGGAGACGTCTTCAGACTGCGCTGGCTCTTTGGCTTTGAAATGGAGATGAGCACCACCCCTTAGAGTCAAGAATGACTACCACATATGTCGAGGGGAACCTTTACCTTTAGAGATCCTGAAGGATTGGAGGTATCACTTTGTGTGTCTGTTCCCCCCTCCTTCCTTTCAGTCTCTTCATCACTTTTTGGTTCTCAGCCATTCGGTCGAAACCACAGTTTCCAGTTCTATTTAGAGTCAGGAGTGCTCTGCCTTCATTGACACGCGATTGATTTGGCCACATTTAGAAAAAGAAATGGGAGGGGAAGAAGGGAGGTTTATCTCAAAGATGTTTTATTTTCTAATAAAAGGTTGCACATGTACGGTAACTCTTGCAGTTACATCTACCCTACCCACAAGTGCAGGAGGCAGGATGTAGACCAGGGGTGGGTTCTGGCAGCCAGCTCTGCTGGTTTGCTCGTGGCTGCGCCATACGTGCGCACTTCATGCGTATCCACAGTGCAATAGAAATTGCTCTGTGCATACCCAGAAGCAAAAAACAAGATGGCCGTGCCTACAATGGCACCCGGAGAACCAATTCGGGGGTGTGGCAGGCCTGGGTGGCTCCAGGTTCCAGTGACTCAGGCCGCCAAACCACGGCCGGTTCGGCCGAACTGGGCCAAACCAGTAGGAACCCACAGCTGGTGTAGACTGATTCCTCTCTTAAGTAGTCCCCATCTAATGACACCAAGAAGAAGGGCCTTCTTGGTGGTGGCTCCCTCCCTTGATACTCTTGGAACCTTATCCCCATGAAGATAAGATGGGCCCGACTTGGATGTTCTTTCAAAGGGCCTCAAGACCTGATTCTGTCAGCAGACTTGGGGATCCCAGGGTGATATGGAGCCCATCAAGTGGAATTGGAATTGGAATTGGAAAAGTTTATTTATAGGCCGCCCTTTTCCCTGGGGGGACTCAGGGCGGCTTACAACTCATAGGGAAAGGGGATACAAACAATGACACATAAGCACAATACATAATTAAAAAGAACACAACATTCATACCATTCGGGTGGCGATGGATTACAATCTTTAGCCCCAGGCCTGACGGGATAGCCAGATTTTAAGGGCTCCGCGGAAGGTCTGGAAGGTGGTGAGGGTACGAATCTCCACGGGGAGATCGTTCCAAAGGGTCGGAGCTACTACCGAGAAGGCTCTCCTCCGCGTGGTTGCCAGTCGACACTGACTGGCAGATGGAATCCGGAGGAGGCCTAATCTATGTGATCTAATTGGTCGCGAGGAGGTAATTGGCAGGAGGCGGTCTCTCAAGTATCCAGATCCACTACCATGAAGGGCTTTGTGGGTGGCAAGTAGCACCTTGAAGCGCACTCGGAGATCGACAGGTAGCCAGCGCAGCTCGCGGAGGATAGGTGTTATGTGGGTGAACCGAGGTGCACCCACAATCGCTCGCGCAGCCGCATTCTGGACTAGCTGAAGTCGCCGGATGCTCTTCAAGGGCAGCCCCATGTAGAGTGATTGATTAGATTTGTTGTCACATGGAGGTAGAGGTTTGTTGGATTTTGTATTTCAGGTTTTATTTCTGTAAGACTCCTGGAGTCTCTGTGAGTGAGTTGGACAGCCATGTCAGTTTTCCTAAAATAAATATGCTTGACGCAGCCCCATGGGCAATATGAAGGGGCAGCCTGCTCATATATTCCCACTCCATCTGCCCAAAGTTGTTGTTTTCAGAGAACCTGTGGTACAGTCTTTCCCTTCATGTATGGCTGTAAGTTGTTAGCATGGCCTCAACCTCAACAGTTCACTTTGGCTGTGGGTACAATTCTGGAAGGCTGATGATGGAAAAACCAACCCAAAGAATGAGCCAATGATAGCAGCAGCTACCAGTCATTAGCTGAAGTCCCTATAGAATGAAACTGTCAAGCCAACTTACGACCATCTCATCCAGACTGGGCCAAGAGTCCATGGATCCGTGTTTTGTACCCATGGTTGCAGTTACAGGTACCTTGGAGTCTAGAGATTGCGTGGATGCCAGATGCATCCAGTTTTGTTGACACGAGAAAGATGTGTCTCTTGGTTCTTTCCCAGCAGAACAAATGTGCTGTAGGGTCCTTGGTGTTCTCTGAGCTTGGTGGTTTTCTTGCAGACATTTCATTGCCACGTCACTAATGATGTTACTTAGTGTGGTAATGAAACGTCTGCAAGAAAACCAGCAAGCCCAGAGAGCACCACCGTTCAACCCTAAGTTACAAATATCCCTGTCTATCAAAACGAACCGCTCCAGTTCTGTCATTTTATTCCTCTGTTTCTGTTTAGGATTCCCCTATGCACAAGGTACTCTTTTGGGTGGCCATGGCAGTTCTACAGCTGGACGAGGTCAATCTGTATTCCGCAGGCACGGCTTTACTTGAGCAGAACCTACACACTCTGGACAACCTCCGGGTATTTAATGATAAAGTAAGCAAACCATTTCCCAGAACACGCCAGAACAAAAGAAAGCATGAATGTTCTCTTAGCGCTGTAATATGCGTCATCTTTTCACCACGGGTGAATCGGTTTTGGGGGAAAAACGTGAGCTGCTTCCTTGTTGAAAAGTAACTTGAGTTTTGAGAACGTAATGTTGTTTGACATTTCTTGAGTTTTAAGAAATGAGAATTTTATTTTATGGCGCCCAGGGTTATTTTTAATATCCCAGCAGTATTACAAGCGCTGGTGTAAGATTAGGTGATGCATACTAAAATTGACCAGTAGGGCTGCAGACTAAAATAGAACACGGAAGACGAAAGCAAAGACAAATAGATCTTGGACGCACCCACCTTATGCTGCTTTTTTTCCCCCAGAGGTTATTTTTAGACTGCTTCTTGTGCTCTTTATTTGCTTTTGATTTCTTGTGAGATGTAATTCCAATCACCTTAGCTCACTTTTTATGTACTGCCAAGGCTAACGTGTCTTGTTCAACAAGCCACAGTTTATCCCAAAGGGCTTTTTCAAGAGGCAACCGGGACTTTCTTGTTTTTCTTTGAAGATGTTTTGCTTCTCCTCCAAGAAGCTTCTTCAGCTCTGACGGGATGGTGGGGAATGGAAGGGTTTATATTCCTTGCAGACAGCTGGTCATTTGTATTCTGAAAAAGGAAACCCTACTTAATTTCTTGCCAGTGTTCTTCGAACCACAAACTATTATTTGCAACCCTTGTTTATCCCGGATACAGAGTGGGTTTCAAAGAAGAGAATATGTAAGTAGCTCAGGGCTGAACTGTGGAATCCTTGATCCCCTCTGTGCTTGGTGCCGGCTGATGATGTTACTTAGTTGGGTAATGAAATGTCTGCAAGCAAACAACCAACCTCAGAGAATAGAATAGAATAACAGAGTTGGAAGGGACCTTGGAGGTCTTCTAGTCCAATCCCCTGCCTAGACAGGAAACCCTATATCAGCCATGGTGAACAGTTTTTGGCTTGTGGGCCATAAGGGGGGGAGCGCAGGGGGGGCGCGGGCGTGCCACACCCATAATGCAATGTGCGACACACACACACCCAGTGTGCATGCACGCTTGAGAGACGCTCTCCCATTTCTCCATGGTTTTTTCGCCCTCCCCAGGCTCCAGAGACTTTATAGGAGTCTGGGGAGGGCGAAAACAGCCTCCCCCGACTCCCAGAGGCCTTCCAGAGGCTTCAGGGACCTTCAGGAGGCTTCCCTGAAACCTCCAAAGGGCAAAAAACGACCCTACGAGCAAACCGGAAGTGACTTGCATGCTGGCCAGCTGACAGGGCAACGCCTCGCCTGCCCTGACAAATGGTTCTGCGTGCTACCTGTGGCATGCGTGCCATAGGTTCGCCATCCCGGCCCTATACCATTTCAGACAAATAGTTATCCAACATCTTGAAAACTTCCAGTGTTGGAGCATTTGCGAACTTCTGGAGGCAACACCAAGATCTCCACAGTTCAGACCTGAGCTATGCATATTTTCTTCTTATGAGTAGATGGTTGAATGTGTCTACCTGGAATGAATTGAGAGTTAAGCGTGGGTCTTTTTCTGACTGAATTGTCTGATGCCTGTACGTTGGCCTCTTCCCGGACAGAGCCCCGAGGAAGTCTTCATGGAGATCAGGAGGCCTCTAGAGTGGCACTGTAAGCAGATGGACCACTTTGTGGGACTCAATTTCAACTCCAACTTCAATTTTGCACTTGTGGGACATCTGCTAAAAGGTAGGAAGGCAATGCACGGTGGCTTGATTTTCTTGCTGTCAGGCCCAAGACACCAAAGTATTGTTTGTGGTAGGAATTCTGTATACTGTGCCTATGATTTGCATCAGAAAGGGATCCTAGGGGAGGGATCTCCAACCTTGGCAACTTTAAGACTTGTGGACCTCAACTCCTCAGCTTTGCTGACCGAGGGATTCTGGGAGTTGAAATCCACAAGCCTTAAAGTTGCCAAGGTTGGAGAGCCCTGTCCTATAGCACTTTAGAGTTCCTCGAAGGAGAGCAGAAGATACTGAAGAGAGAGGGACTGGAGAGGGAAAGAGGGGGGGGGGGGAAATAGCTAGAATTAATAGGCTGAAAGGAACTTTTGTGATAGAAACTGAGATGCACTTCAGGAAAAGACACAGTTTTCACAGACGAAGAAAGCCCTGGTTTGAGACTTGGGTCATTTGTGAAAAGGGGAGATCTGTTTATTGTTCAAGAGTTGTTTCTGGATGACAAAGGGGAAATTGTTGCTATGTGTTAGAGGCCAAAGTGGTTGCCCACTTTTCTTCTCCTTGTGCCTTGCTTTAGAATTCAAGATGGTCAAATAGATTGTCCTCTTTCAGGTTGTTGTTGTTTTTTCTTCCATTCATTCGTGCCCAATTCTCAAAGGCTGCCTTATCAAGCCCTTGCAGTGTTCTTGGCAAGATTTTTCAGAAGTGGTTGGCCATTGCTTCTTTCCTAGGGCCGAGAGAGAGTGACTGGCCAAGATCACCCCGCAGGCTTTGTTCTTAAAGCGGGACTAGAACTCACAATCTCCCAATTTCTAGCCTGATGCCTTACTTAAACAGTATATCAAATCTGGTCCTCACTCTTTCACATTATATATAGAAAAACAAATTAGTGGGGGAAAAAGATAATGTAAGCGTAAGTAAAGAAGTAACATCACAAGATGCTGGCCAGAGTGGAATTTCCCCTCCTGAACTGCTAGTTTTCTGCATTCAAGGAGGAATTATGTTTAGAAATCATTCTGGTTTCCCCATCCTGTAGTGTTTGTTCTATCATTACCTTTCTGTGTAAATCGAGCCTAACATTCTTTTGGGATTGGCGTGACAAACCCCTCCACCCCCAACGAGCAACAACACAATTCCTTTCAGGATCCCTTCATTCCAATTTAGGATTTTAAATTTGGGTCAACAACATTTCTTCCTTTTGTGCAAAAGCCTCAAAAATGCATTGCATTTTATTTATTTATTAAATGTATATGCCACCCAATTCTCCCACTTTTTTCCTCCAGAATCCCAGATTCTAAAGCTTGATTACTTGCAGTAAGTACATGCTTGCTGCTTTTCCGGAGACTCACAATAACTTTGGAAACCACTAAAAATTAGTGGTTAGTATTGCTAAGGTTGCACAATCAATGCTTATTTCTTTTTGGTTATGAGAATCAGCAATGTGTCATTCAGGTTACTGAAGTCTGGTTTTCACAGGATAGAATAGAATAGAATATGTTATTGTCACCTTAATTGTACACCAATCGGCATACATTAAAATGAAATTACATTGCATGCAGCTCTCAAAGGGTTTTTGAATAGGTTTCAACTCCCATCCCACTTTCTGAGTGCCCGTTTAAGTTTATGCACTGCCTCTTTAAGACATTTCCCCACTTTTCAATTGATGTTTTTCTTTGTTTCCAGATACCTGGTCCTTTAACGCACTGTTTATTTCACTAGGTTACCGGCACCCATCGCCAACCATAGTAGCAAGAACAGTAAGGATTCTGCACACACTCCTCGCTCTGGTTAACAAACATAGGAACTGTGATAAGTTTGAGGTGAATACCCAGAGTGTGGCTTACCTTGCAGGTAAAAACCCCAAATCTATGAAGTTTGTATCCAATCCAGTCCAACCCAAACTGGGTAATAACACAGCGTGAAAGTATTCCTCTCAATTCATAACAAAATGTGAGCTGCCAAAAGGAGGGAGCCAGTCTACGTATAATAGCAATAACACTGCCTAAGATGGAAAGGGGACGTGGTGGCTCAGTGGCTAAGAGCTGAGCTTGTCGATCAGAAAGGTTGGCAGTTCAGCGGTTCGAATCCCTAGCGCCGCATAATGGAGTGAGCTCCCATTACTTGTCCCAGCTTCTGCCAACCTAGGAGTTTGAAAGCATGTGAAAAATGCAAGTAGAAAAAATAGGAACCACCTTTGGTGGGAAGGTAACAGCGTTCCGTGCACCTTTGGCGCGGAGTCATGCCAGCCACATGACCACCGAGGCATATTTTGACAGCACTGGCTCTTCGGCTTTGAAACGGAGATGAACATTGGCCCCTAGAGTCAGGAACGACTAGCACATATGTGCAAGGGGAACCTTTACCTTTAAGATGGAAAGGCTATCGACCTCAACCCTTACTCGATCTCCCCATTCCTAGCTATTATAACTTGGAGACTAGTAAAATCAGTGAGGAAGCCCAGATTCATTTAATAGCTGTTACTAGCTTCACAACTGCAGTAATTCACTTAATAACTGTGCCAAGAAAGATCGTAAAGTAGGGCAAAATTCACTTAACAACTGTCTCGCTTAGCAACAGAAATTTTGAGGCTCAGTTTTGCCGTTAAGTCAAGGCTATCCTCATTCCCATTTAAGTCTGCAAGCCTTTTCTTTAAGACAAGAATCATCATCACAACACCCAGTGAGCCTTAAACAGTTTTTGCACCCCTCCGTTAAAATAATAATATAAAGATGCAGACTGAAACATTGTGAAATATCTAAATCTTGTGAGATTTCAATATTCTTTGGAGGTTGCATATGTAGGCATTGTCATCAATGAGAGCCGAGGTGGTGCAGTGGTTAAATGCAGCACTGCAGGCTACTTCAGCTGACTGCAGTTCTGCAGTTCGACTGTTCAAATCTCACCGGCTCAGGGTTGACTCAGCCCTCCATCCTTCCGAGGTGGGTAAAATGAGGACCCGGATTGTTGTTGGGGGCAATATGCTGACTCTGTAAACTGCTTAGAGAGGGCTGAAAGCCCTATGAAGCGGTATAGAAGTCTAACTGCTAACTGCTATCACATGGGAAGCCAGAGTCAGATTGCCAAAATCATTTGGAGGGTTTGCCAAGACATAAAGGCATTTATAAAAAGGTTGGGGGGGGTGTCTTTCGTTGAGGATTTAACAAGAGTCATGTCATGCTTTAGGATCTCATGGACTTAGAATTTTGTCACAGTGGAGAATTGGCAGTGCAGTGGCTCCCTCAAATTTTATTTTTATTTCTTTTTTAAATGAAAATGAACGGAACCGAGTTTCTCAGGATTCTGAGTTCTTGATTTAATACCGTAAGTTGGTAGAGAGTTTTCTAATACTAGGAAGAAGAATGCTGTCTCGAATGTTTGGAAGAAGAATGTGAAATATGTCAAATATCCTTTGAACATTTCTGTGCTTCCTTTTGTCTGTTCAGCTCTGCTGACTATGTCCGAGGAAGTTAGGAGCCGGTGCAGCTTAAAGCATAGGAAATCACTCCTCTTGACGGATATTTCAATGGAAAACGTTCCTATGGAGACATATCCCATACACCACAATGAAGCCAGTTGTAGGTCAGTGAAATTTTGAAAAGTTTATTAGAGGATATGGACAGTTCTGTAATATTCTATCTACCATATTTTTTGGAGTATAAGACGCACCTTTCCCCCCCCCCAAAAAAGAGAGTGAAAATCTGGGTGCATCTTATCCACTGAATACAGCATTTTTGGCCTCACCCCGACCCCTTCATAAAAATGGATGTATAGAGGATTTGGGAGGCCTGCAAAGTGCTCCTGAGGGTGGAGGAGGGCAGAAATGACCGAAAAATGGGCTGTTTTTTGCTTGTTTTTGCCCCCCCCCAAAAGCCCCGAGGAGCACTTTGCAGGCCTCTCAAACTATCTGCATGCCCCGTTTTTTACAAAAAAATGAGGCGTGCAGAGGGTTTGGGAGGCCTGCAGAGTGCAAAAACTTTTTAAAAAATTTATCTCTCCAAAATCTTGGTGCGTCTTATACTCCGGTGCGTCTTATAATCTGGTGCGTCTTATACTCTGAAAAATACGGTAATAGAATTGTGTGTGAAACTCAGGCCTCCGTCCCTTGATGCTGTCCTTTGGTGCAAAATGACATTTAAGAAGGGACTTGGAAAGACACTTCAACCCACTTGTTACTCTCCAGCTGGGAGATAATTTATTTGTTTTTGCAAATTACTGAAGGCAGCTAAATGATTTATGACATGGAAAAAAGGGGGTAGGAGGCAAAAGACAAAAATTACTTGCAACTAAAGTTATTCTGGGAAAGAAAGAGCTGTCAAGAACTTGACCTTGGAAGGCTCAAACATTATGTTTCACTAGCTAAATTCATATCCTGGCTGTGTTCAGACAATATGCTAAACCTTCGTTAGTTTAACCAGGGTAACTGAATTCGGTTTTCTGGGCTGAGTTTACAGAATATTTTTAACATAACCTAACAGCTGTATTTACGTGACATGCTATGCTGAAAAAAATTATGGACGAGAGCCTAGTTCACACAGTAATCTGGTTGGTTTCTCTTAATATGCTAAACCATAAATTATTCTACTTCAATCTAGTTATTCTACATGTTTCAATAGAAGAGAGTGTCTACAGTTTGGGGTTGAATTGTGAGCTTCTTGTGGTCTCTGAGCTTGGTTCTTTGCTTGCAATGACCCAACCTAGGTAATATAATCAGTTATGCTGCTGATGCTGATGCCATCTAGCTGAGTAATAAAACATTGCAAGCAAACACCAAGAACTCTACAGTTTACATATTATATAACCCCAGTCGCAAAATCAGAAAGCCGGGATATTCATACACTGGTAAGATGTAGGTTGACTGGTTTGTGGTTTGACGATTCATATGTAAAACACCTATTGTGAGAAGTTGCTGTTTGTTTGAACAAGCCAGAATCAGACAGACATAGCCTTGTTGCTTTGTATCTTTCTTAATTCCTCCTCCTTGAAGGTTGTCCTGAACAAACCATTCATAACGTGACACACAGGGGTGGGATTCAAAAAGTTTAGCAACCAGTTCTCTGCCTGGTTGCTGGGTGGGCATGGCCATAGTGGGCATAGCCTACTTGGCCTCCTGCACCATTGGGGGGGGGGGAGAGGAGATGTTTTCACCCTCCCCAGGCTCCAGAGGCTTTCTTGAGGCCCCGGGAGGGCAAAAACTGCCTTCACCGGGCTCTGGAGGCCAGAAACAGACCCATTTCTGGACTTCCGGGAGGCCTGTTTTTCACCCTCCCGGAGCCTTCGCACGGGTCCTGCACTCACCTGGCATCCAAAATAGGCCACATGGGGACTCTTGGGAGGGGAGGGTTGGGTGGGGCGGGGCCAGCCAGTCCTTGCAATTACCGGTTCAGCGAACCAGATGCAAAATTAGCAACCAGTTCTCCCGAACCAGCTGAATCCCACCACCCCTGATGACACATCGCATTAATCCATAGTTTCACTGAATAAATTTTCAACAAACTGCTTTCAGATTACCTTAAAACAAGACATGCTTTATTCACTGACATTCATTCATTGTGCTAGGCCCCAAGTAAACTGCATCATTACATGTCTCCTTCTGAGGGAGCCTAGTAGAACAGACACTAAAGAAGCAGCAGTAGAACCTGGCCATCTGCTGAGGTGCAGGAGAGTAAACGATGGGACCATGTGTCATGATATCATTGAACAAACCATGAAAACCATCATTAGCATCACTTGTGTGATGGCATCATTAAATCCACAGCATCAATGTATTCATTCCAGTTACATCTTGGGAAAACGCTCAGATCCATTGTGGCCTTGAATCATCTCTCTTCCCAGCTTCGTGCCAAAGCATGAGAGAGCCAAAGCACTAGATCAGGGGTTTCTAACACAAGGCCCGGAGGCCGGATCCGGCCCGCAGGGTACTTAGATCTGGCCCATGGGACCAGCCTGGAAATAGCAAAGGACCTGCCCGCGGGGCTTCTGCCAGCAGAAACAGGCTCCCGAGCTCCGTTTTCGGCTGCCACGACCTCCTGCAACCCTCTGCCAGTGAAAACGGAGCTCAGGAGGGCCACACCCTTTGGCCACCACAGGAGCCCCCGACAGGAGTGACATCGAGCTGGCCACGCCCACCCTGGCCACACCCATCCCATCCCCCCAAGGTCACAACCCTGACGCAGCTCTTAATGAAATCGAGTTTGACACCCCTGCCCTAGATGTAAGGTAATGCACGGGTGCCCAGTTGACTTGGTAAAAGGAAGGAAGCTCACGTGGTCTGACTAATGTCCGGCTGTGGGGAGATGGTTTGTTTTTGAAATGACTGGTTTTCTTTTTCCTTTTTAGGACACTAAGAGAAAACCAGCCCTGGTCTTCTCCCAAGAACTCCGACAGACATCTCGCTGCTAATTACCCAACCGTTGGGCAGATCAGCCCCCGCACAAGGAAATCCATGAGCCTGGACATGGGACAGCCTTCTCAAGCAAACACTAAAAAGCTGCTAGGTTGGTTGGCTGTGTCAATCTTCTTCTTTTAACCACAAAGATTTGGGCCAGGCAATAACAAGACCAAAACAGACAAAGGCCTACTTGGCAAACTTGCTTTAGACGTTCTCATCAAATATACCTTTTGTTTTCTGTACAGGTATTCCTCGACTTACGACCACAATTGGGACCGGAATTCCCGTCGTAAGTTGTTGCGGTCGTAAATCGAGTTGGACCCGATTTTACGACAGTTTTTACGGCAGTGAATCACCGCAGATGTGTGCATCACATGATCGTTAACAAATCCAGCTTCCCCAAAGGGCTTTTTTTTTTTTTTTTTTTTTTTTTGCCGGAAATCGGCAAAAAAAGGCCACAAATCACAATCACTTGACCGCTGGGCACTGCAACCGGTCAGAAATGCAAGCCAGTTACCAAGCACCCCACGTTGCGATTGCGTGATTGTGGGTGCGGTGCGACCATCATAAGTGCAAGTTCAGTTCATTAGATCACTTTTTCCAAAGCCATTGTAACATTGAACCGTTGTTAAACGAACGGTTGTAAGTCGAGGACTACCTGTATTAAATAGAGGGGGTGGAATGTTGATGGAATCTAGACTCATGTTAGCTCATATTCCTTGCATTACACCTTCAGTTCCACCAGGCTGCCACTCCGCAGCCCCTGGATGCTGCTGTCACTCAAAAAAAGAAACCCTGGTTAATTTCTTGCTAGTATTCTTTGAACCGCAAACTGTTATTTGCAATCTCTTTTTATCCAGGTTGCAAAGTGGATTCCAATAGAAGAGAATATATGTAGCTCAGGGTTGAACTGTGGCGTCCTTAGTCCTCCCTGTGCTTGGTGTCCATTGGTGGTGTTACGTACATAGTTGGCTAATGAAACATCCTCAAGCACACAACCAAGCTCATATGGTTCCACCACAAAACCGTGCGCGACTAAACCGCGTCGCTGATGTCATCAACAGGGCAACAACAGCGCGGAGACAGAAGCACGCTGTAAACCCTAAACCTAAAATTAACACCTAAACCTAAACCTAATCCTAAACCTAACCCTTAACCTAACCCTTAACCTAATCCTAACCCTAATCCTAACCCTTAACCTAACCCTAACCCTTAACCTAAACCTAACCCTAAACCTAACCCTTATCTTAAGTTGAATCGGCTTGCTTTCAAAGCGCTATTTAAAGCACCCTTCTTTCTCCGCGCTGGCTGTTGTCGCCCTGTTGATGGTTTAATCGGGCGCGGTTTAGTCGAGCGCGGTTTTGACAGGTCACGAGCTCATATAACACCAAGGACTGCACGGGAGTGGCTTACAGGAGCAAGCAAGTTTAACTGGCTTCATTTTCATAGGTACGCGAAAAAGTTTTGACCACTTAGTGTCGGACACAAAAGCCCCTAAGAGACAAGAAGTGGAATCCGGGATCACTACACCTCCAAAAATGAGGAGAGTGGCAGAAAATGATTACGAAATGGGTAAGACTTCAAGTACAACACCTTTCGAGCTAATTGCTGTGCATATTTAATCAAATGCCTTATACAATTATTTATTTTGCTGTGGTATGCTAGAATACAATTAAATCTGCCAATGCAATCAAATCCACCATACAGTATAACAAAGTCTCCCAGGGTTGGAATTAATTCGTGCAGCAGACTTCACACGCCATTCTTGCCCTGTGTAGCACCCTCGGAAAAGATTTTAAGAGTACACTGGAGAATTTCTTCCTCCTGTTTCATGAGAGAGAAACAGTGGAGTAGAAATTGTTTGTTGGCTTATGCCTAACACCGGAGACCTTACAGAAGTATAAAATACACCTCACTAATCGAAATGCTTAAATGAGAATAAAAACAATGGCATGTTATGAGATGTTGTCATTGTTTGTTTTATTGTTCTGTTGTCTGACTCCTGTTCGCATATTTCTTCCTTTTTGTGGTGAGCTGCCTAGAGCAGTGTTTCTCAACCTTGGCTACTTGAAGATGTCTGGACTTCAACTCTCAGAATTCCCCAGCCAGCGAATGCTGGCTGGGGAATTCTGGGAGTTGAAGTCCAGACATCTTCAAGTTGCCAAGGTTGAGAAACACTGGCCTAGAGAAGCTCCATGGCAAGAGAGGTGACAAATAAATTTAACAAATAAGTAAAACTGTGTGAAAGACCCTTGCAGACAAATGGCCCTTTTGCCAGTCTAGTTACGGCAGTGACTGAGCTACAGAGATGTTCCATGGTTGAGATAAGATTGGACCTGAATCCTCACTGGTCTTCCCAGCTTTTTCATTCAAAACTTCAGTGTGTCTCATAGCGATTGAGGCAGCCTCTTACCTAGGACGCAAGAGCTGTTGTCTATTCTGGTTATAACCCCTGGGTTCCTTCCTGCAGAAACACAAAGGATATCACCCCAACAGCATCCCCATCTCCGTAAAGTATCTGTGTCCGAGTCTAACGTCCTCCTAGATGAGGAAGTCCTCACTGATCCCAAAATCCAAGCTCTGCTGCTGACTGTCCTTGTAAGTATACAATCCAGGTCATGTGACGATCCCTCCTGGAAACACTGAAAAATAACAACTGCAATGATAGGGGGTCCCTTTCCTAAGAAGACCTGTTCCAGAAAGTCCTTAATTTGGGGACTTGTGAAAAGGAAAGTACACAAATCCTGATCAAGCATTTCTTGATCACAAAACGAGAGGCTGAGGATCAAAGCATGTCAGGATGGCATACATATTCAATACAAAAAAGATGCTCTAGAACAGTGTTTTTCAACCTTGGCAACTTGAAGATGTCCGGACTTCAACTCCCAGAATTCCCCAGCCAGCATTCGCTGGCTGGGGAATTCTGGGAGTTGAAGTCCGGACATCTTCAAGTTGCCAAGGTTGAAAAACACTGTTCTAGAACAGGGATGTCAAACTCTCTGGCAGAGTGCTTGGCCACCACAGATGCCCCAACACAAGTGATGTCCATCCTGGCCACGCTCACCCCAGACACCCGAGGTCAAACAACTCTGATGCCTCCCTCAGTGAAATCAAGTTTGACACCCCTACTCTAGAAAGCGTGCAGAGAAGACCAACAGAGATGATAAAAGGGTCTGGAGGCTAAAGCATACGGTGAATGGTTGAGGGAACTAGATATGTCTGGCCTCTTGAAGAGGAGGATTTGGAGGACATGATTGCCTGTCTCCTAATAGTTAAGGGGCTGTCACATAGAGGAGGGGATCGATCTATTCTCCAAAGCACCAGAAGGGCAGGACAAGAAGTAATGGGTGGAAGCTTGTGAAAGAGAGGTCCAATCTAGAAATAAGGAGAAATTTCTTGACAGTGAAAACAATCAGTGGGATCGCTTGTAGGTGCTCCATCACTGGAGGTTTTCAAAAATAGACTGGACAACTATTTGCCCAGGATGGAATAATGTCTCCTGCCTTAAACGGGGCTAGCCTAGAAGACCTCCAAATTCTCTTCCAGCTCTATATTCTGTGTCTATGATCAAAGCCTTGCCCCTTTTGACCGTGTGCTGTCTGCAACTATAGTTGATTTAATCTAACAGCTGATTAGAAATTGCAAACTGATTTTTCTTCTTCCTTCTCTTTCCCTCTCCCACTTTTGTCTTGGGACAGGCAACGTTGGTAAAATACACAGCAGATGAGTTTGACCAGCGAATCCTGTATGAATATTTAGCAGAAGCCAGTGTGGTTTTCCCAAAGGTCTTTCCTGTTGTGTAAGTGTTGAGTTTTTCAAAGGAAGTAATTGCCTTGCCAAAAAAACAATATGCAAGGTGTGATTTTTGAACATCTCCCTGTGTGCTCTAGAGTAATTCACTTGAAATCATGCAGGCAGAAAGAAACAACGTGATGTATATATTTGGTGGGACACAAATATTAAAGAAGTCCCTGCAAGCTTGCTCAAGGTTTAAATTGTGTGATGTCTGAAGCAGCCTTTAGAACAGTGTTTCTCAACTTTAGCCATTTTAAGCCTTGGGTGGACTTCAACACCCAGAATTCCCCAGCCCAACATCTGTGGGATGCTCCAAAATCCCACCCAATTTTGTCATGCAGTTTCTAAGAACACTATAGTATAATTGTGGGGATCTTGGATTAAAAAAAATAGAGCTGGTTTTCAAGATGAACACAAATTATTTGGGTTTATCTACCTATCCCTGCACCGTACAATTTTGGTGATAGTACTTTGGTATGGTGCTTAAAAGGTTTGATGGAGTAGCACTGGAAATGAAATTCCCTGGCAAGAATAATTGACTTTCACAACCATTTCTATGTCAATACTCATTTCTATATAGACATAAAAACCTTGAAGGATTAAACACCCTTGAAAACCCAATTGTTTGCTGCAGGAAAAACTTGGAGATAACCTGATCACACATTGCGTATATTTTGCTATCTAGGCACAATTTATTGGACTTCAAGATTAATACTCTCTTATCGCAATGCCAAGATCCAAATTTATTGAATCCCATTCATGGGATTGTTCAGAGTGTGGTTTACCATGAAGAATCTCCACCGCAGTACCAGACGTCTTATCTGCAGAGTATGTATCTTGCAACTCTTTCAAGAACTGGAAGGGGGGAGGGGGATTTCTGTTCAGATATAGATTATATAAGACTATTTTAGGTTTTCCCCACAATATTTGTTCTTTATAGCATGTGTGATTTAGAGGCCCAGAGTCACTCAAAACAATGAGGTGGGTGGCATATAAACTTAATAAATGAAATTTAAAAATGTAAGAAAATGTAAACATTTAAATGTATGTATGTATGTATGTATATATGTATGTATGTGTATATGTATATATGTTGTGTGTGTGTGTTGCATTTGTGCTGATAAATAAAGGGAGACTAGTAGAGATCTATTTCAAGCTATTTAGCTCTCATCAGATAGCCATACCCTTACTGGGATTTGAACCTGTTCTGTATTACATATTAGGCAGTTGTGTTAGCCACTAAGCCACAGGTTCTCCTCCTTTATCAGCTGAGCTGATATAAAAACCTCTCTCATCAATACCTTAGGCTACCTTTCAAAAGAAAACTGTATAGTAAAATGATTTGTACCAAAAGGCTGTTTGAGAGATGGATTTTTTTTCATTCTCCATTTGGACCAACAGCACTTTTTAACATTTTCCCCCTCCCTTCTGCTTTTTGAGAGGGGGAAGGAAGTTTGATACAGTAGTGAAAACACCTGATCCTGGGAGCTTGTGGGCTCCCTTTCACTGAAGGCCCGAGAGTCACCTCTTGAAAAGGCTTTATATTCCTCCACGGAGAATTGGAATCCATGGCCTGTATGGTCCATTCCAGTTCTGTGTGCCTTGGCTTAAATGAATACTGCACCAAATATTTCCTGACTTCTTTTGCAGAAGGACACATAATTTCATTTGAAAGGGATGCAAAGGGATTGCCTGATCTTAAAACTAATGGGCGAGTACTAATGCTACATGAGCCAAGGTGGCGCAGTGGTTAAATGCAGCACTGCAGGCTACTGCTAGATCAGCAGGTCAGCGGTTCAAATCTCACCGGCTCAGGGTTGACTCAGCCTTCCATCCTTCCGAGGTGGGTAAAATGAGGACCTGGATTGTTGTTGGGGGCAATATGCTGACTCTATAAACCGCTTAGAGAGGCCTGAAAGGCCTATGAAGCGGTATATAAGTCTACTGCTATTGCTATTACATTTTGACATTTAAAAATAATGCCCTTTGGGTACTTACTCCCTCATGGTGACTGTCCTTCATGCAGATTTTTTTATAAGAAAGGTTGGTAAAAAAAATACAGAAAAGCAACAGAGGGTTTTAAAACAACACCAATGCCACTAACCTACAAAGTAAAACGATTTCCCTTCAGTGAGAATTTCAAAAGAATTTCTCTCTCTCTCACCCACACACACCGTCTCAATTCCCTTCACTTTCTTTCAAGTTGTTCCTTCCCTCCCATTTTAATGGCTGCCAGAAAGCAAATACAGGGCTAATTTAAAATAGGCTTTATGCCTTAACAATTGCATTTTTCTAGTTTTATGGCTCCTGCCATAGGCATGAGACTACTGTGTTGTATTTTATTGCATACGTATCGGAAATGTCTGGGGTTGAGACATTGTTGGAGTAATAGTTATGATTTTGATGATAAATGGACAGAGAGCTGAACCATTAAAAATGTTAAACCACATTATTTCAGTGGCTAAAAAGCATGTTACATTTTGCACGCTCAACCTGGGTTAGCAGTGTGAATTGAATCTCCCTTGTCCGCTATACACTGAATTATCTGTACCCGTTGACTAGCCTCCAGATATAGAATGGAGTTCTGGGATCTGAGGTGATAGGCCAATTGTGCTTATGGCCTTAAGGGTGAGTTCCAGTGGTTGGTTGCAGGCAGTACGCCCCGGTACCGGTGTACCGGTGCCTGCCCGGAGCACTGGGTACCATTCTGGTACGGTGCTCCGGATGGCCCGCCCGCCCGCCCGAGCTCCTTACCTGTATTTGATCTCTTCGGCTCTTCCACGCACGGAGCGCACAGCGCCTGTGTGATGCTCTGCCGAGCAGCTGGAGCATCGTGGAGGTGTCGCAAGAGGTAAGGACGCATGAGCACGCATTCATGTGGTGGACGCCGGGCCCCGTTGCACCGTACTAGTTGCAACGGGATCCGGAACCCACTACTGGTGAGTTCCTTGATGGGTTCATGGGGTGGTGCAGGCATCAAAGTGATGAATCAGGATGTGTAGACCAGGCTTCAACCAAAGAATAAGAAGGAATGCTTGCGGATTATTTAGCAGTCAGTCTCATCATTTTCCTAATAAAACCACTCTCTCTTTGTCGTCGCTGCTGCTGTTCATTTGCAGGTTTTGGATTTAACGGTTTGTGGAGGTTTGCAGGGCCATTTTCTAAGGTGAGTGATTTGGGCTTCTTTCAGACTGAATGCCACATGGTGGTCTTGGTAAAATCAGGGTGGATGTGAGAGTTTGAGTCCCACTGGAGGATTAATAAGAAAATGTATCAGTAGTCACTAGAAACAGCCTAATGTCAGAGCGGTTCTGGGGACTGGGGGTGGTTTGATCTTGGAATGGATTTGGATGTTTTCATCCTTGGAATTATTTTACAGTCATATATATCATATGATATCATATGTCATATTCACATATTGTGAATTTTGACCATGAGCAATGCTGCAGTGGTTGTAGGTGGAAGGACTGGCCATAAGCCGCTTTTATCAGTGCTGCTGTAACTTCAAACAGTCACTAAATGAATGTAAGTCGAAGATTACCATATTTTTCAGAGTATAAGACGCATGAAGATTTTGAAGAGGGAAATTTAAAAAAAGTTTTTGTACCCTGCAGACCTCCCGAAAAACTACCTGTTTTTCGTGAAAATGGGCCTGTTTTTTGTCAAAAAAAGGGGGGGGGCATGCATAGCCTTTAGGAGGCTTGTAGAGTGCTCCTGGAGGCGGGGGGGGGGCAAAAATGAGCAAGAAACGGCCCATTTTTCGCTCATTATTGCCCTCCCCAGCCCCCAGGAGCACTCTGGAAGCCTTCTATGTACGGCCATTTTTGCTAAGGGGGAGGGGTTTCAGGAGGCCAAAAATGCTGTATTCAGTGTATAAGACACCCAGATTTTCACCCTCTTTTTTGAGGGAAAAAGGTGCGTCTTAAACTTGGAAAAATACAGTACCTATAGGCCAGAGGGTTGGACTTAGATGGTCCTTGTGGTCCGTTCCAACTTGACAATTCTAGGAGTCTGGGTAGCTAAAGTCAGTCCCAGAACTTTACTGATAAGAATAGCGGTGCCCTTCCTCCCCCAATACTGGTCGTTCCAGTGTAATGAACGCTTGTAGACCAAGAACCTCCAAATACCATAGGTCAAGAAACTAAGTCAAGCTGGATGCCTCAAGCATTGCTAGCCAGTCTATTCTTCATCTAGGCCCAGTCCATTGTGCCATACTTTGCCTTGTCAGTTGCCGGTTTTCGTTCACCCACCATAATGGCAGGCCTCTCTTTCCTTTTCTTGGCCTCTTTTTACGCCAGAGGACAAATATCTGAAACCCAAGCACCCCTTTCTCCAGAGGACTCTTCTTAACAGCCATCTATAGCAATAGCAATAGCAGTAGACTTATATACCGCTTCATAGGCCTTTCAGGCCTCTCTAAGCGGTTTACAGAGAGTCAGCATATTGCCCCCAACAATCTGGGTCCTCATTTTACCCACCTCGGAAGGATGGAAGGCTGAGTCAACCCTGAGCCGGTGAGATTTGAACCGCTGACCTGCTGATCTAGCAGTAGCCTGCAGTGCTGCATTTAACCACTGCGCCACCTTGGCTCTAGAATTACTGAGCCATGAAACATTAGCTTAACACATTATAAGAGCCGAGGTGGCGCAGTGGTTAGGGTGCAGTACTGCAGGCCACTTCAGTTGATTGTTATCTACAGTTCAGCGGTTCTAATCTCACCGGCTCAAGGTTGACTCAGCCTTCCATCCTTCCGAGGTGGGTAAAATGAGGACCCAGACTGTGGGGGCGATATGCTGACTCTGTAAACCGCTTAGAGAGGGCTGAAAGCCCCATGAAGCGGTATATAAATCTAACTGCTATTGCTATATTAGAAATGGTTTTGCTACCAAAGTGACATTGGATGGACACAACCTCAAATTGACTTTGAATTGGTAGAAACAAAGAAACCTGATTTCAGAAGTGGGTGGTGTTAGGTAATCATATTCCTTTAAAAAAAAAAAAATCTTATTTTAACTGAGGGTCCCTATCCATTACGACCTATGGGCCTGAAGTCCAATTATATATTTCCTAACACATGAAGCTTTGGTAGCCTTAAAAAACTGACACAGGTAGCCAAAGCACCATCAAAAAATCTATAAAAAGTAGTTGAATGTTGGGTTTTTTCCCCCTATTTTGTGGAAAAGTCAAATAATGAAGAACTTGCAGTCCAGTTGACTTTTTCCAGAGAGCTTGATTCAGAGCACGTGGTTTCTGGCTGACCATTTGCTCTTTTAGCTGGAAGAGATTTGGCCTTAGATCTGAAGTTCTTTGACGTTGGCAAGGGGTAAAAGGAGTTGCCCCAGTTGGAGAAGACCTCTTGGGAAGTGTGGGATCCATTGATTAAGATAGCGGGGGGAGAATGATTCTGATAAAATAAAATATTTGTAGCTCAGCGTTGAACTTATGGGGTCCTTGGTGGTCTCTGAACTTGGTTGTTTTCTTGTACAGGTTTCATTATCCAACTAGATCAGGGGTCTCCAACCTTGGCAATTCTAAGACTTGTGGACTTCAACTCCCAGTCCACAAGTCTTAAAGGGAGTTGAAATCTACAAGCAAAGCTGGCTGAGGAATTCTGGGAGTTAAAGTCCACAAGTCTTAAAGTTGTCAAGGTTGGAGACCCCTGAACCAGGTAACATCATCAGTTCTAGAAGGGAGGAGGGTTTATATTCTAGTGGCTTATCCTGTTAGTTGGTGAAAGTTTTCTTGGTGGTTCCTTGAGCCAACAGCCTAACCAAGGAGCCACCAGACAATTCCCACCCATAACAGGGCATATACACAAATCTAGCATTCCATTCTCTGTTATACACAAACAAAGAACAGAAGCCAGTCTCTTGCAGCACTGATTATGTTACCTAGTTGGGTAACAAAATGTCTGCAAGGGGGGAAAAAGCTCAGAGACCAACAAGGACACCACCAAAAACAAACAAACAAAAAGAAATAGGAAGTTCATTCTTTTTTCATTTTCTTCCAGCAAAGTCAAATACCCGACTACGCTGAGCTGATTGTGAAGTTCCTTGACGCCTTGATCGATACCTACTTGCCTGGAATGGATGAGGAGATCAGTGAAGAGTCCCTCCTGACCCCAACATCTCCTTACCCTCCTGCGGTGCAGAGCCAGCTCAGCATTACCGCAAACCTGAACCTTTCGAATTCCATGACCTCACTTGCAACTTCCCAGCATTCCCCAGGTCAGTTCGCCATACATTTCTCAATCTGAGGTCATCCCATTCCTATTCTGGTTTGGGCCCATTTTCCTTGGGTGGCGGGTGGTGGACCCTTCCCCTCACCCATTGCACCAGAAGTCCCCCATCTTCAGTAGATTTGGCACTCCTACTTATTTAAGGAGATCCATGAGCCCGGATTGAAGAATCAATTAATATGTTTAGTTTCCGGTGAATACATAGCCAGAACATCAGAATTGATGGTGTCCACACACTATTCTTCACCTTTCCCTTACTAGTATTTTTAAAGGTGGTCTGATATTTGGAGGAAAGATCAGCTGGTTGCACAGGTACAGAGTCACAGATTATTTTTACCTTCAAAAATATAATATTCTTGCCTAAAACCAAATTGGAACAGGGACACAGTGGCTCAGTGGCTAAGATGCTGAGCTTGTCGATCAGAAAGGTCGGCAGTTTGGATCCCTTGTGCCACGTAATGGCGTGAGCTCCCGTGACTTGTCCCAGCTTCTGCCAACCTAGCAGTTTGAAAGCCCGTAAAAAATGCAAGTAGAAAAATAGGGACCACCTTTGGTGGGAAGGTAACAGCATTCCGTGCGCCTTTGGCATTGAGTCATGCCAGCCACATGACCACGGAGACGTCTTCGGGCAGCACTGACTCTTTGGCTTTGAAACTGAGATGAGCACCGCCCTCTAGAGTCAGGAATGACTAGCACATATGTGCGATGGTAACCTTTACCTTTAAAATCAATTGGGGCTTGTTCCTAAGTCAGTGTTTCCCAACCTTGGCAACTTGAAGATGTCCGGACTTCAACTCCCAGAATTCCCCAGCCAGCACTGGCTGGGGAATTCTGGGAGTTGAAGTCCGGACATCTTCAAGTTGCCAAGGTTGGGAAACACTGTCCTAAGTCACACTCATAATCATACAAAATAAGCCTTTGCAGTACAATTATCCAGTTCAGTGATGCAGCTGTGGGAGTCCTTGATGCATTCTGAGCTTGATAGTTTTCTTGCAGACGTTTCATTAACCAACCAGGTAATAACTTCAATGCTAGAAGGGAGCAGGTTTTGCTCTCTATTTATACAATGTACTTAGTGGTTTGTCCTGTCAGTGTTGGTAGGGGTGCTGTTTTTTTTTTTCCTTGGAAGTTCCTTAATTAGGCCCTAGCAGTCCGTAGAGATTCTCAGTCATCCAGGTCACGGTTGTCCCAAAGGTGCTTTTTCAGGCGGCAACTGGAGTTTCTTTTTTTCTTTTTCTTTCGAAGACATTTCGCTTCTCATCCAAGAAGCTTCTTCGCCTCCCTACTATCCTGTCAGAGCTGAAGAAGCTTCTTGGATGAGAAGCAAAATATCTTCAAAAGAAAAAAATATTTGGATACGCCTTATAGCAGCCAAGTTAAGAGTGATGGTCACCTTCCAGGTATTTTTGCTCCCTCAAATATCGCCATCTAGTGGTAGCTAAGAAGCATATCTTTTCTGTAGCCCCTCCTGTGCGGTGAAACATCCTTCCCCAACAAGC